>NW_023494785.1:6509470-6894682 GCF_904425465.1 Colossoma macropomum | reverse complement strand
GTCGGAATGAAGTGTTCTGTTGCCATGGAAACTGTAGAATCAAGCTTTAGTGATGCCATACCCCGAATTATGACATCAGGTAGCCATGACAACATGTGTGTGTGTGTGTGTGTGCTTTTATTAACGGTCGCCACATCTCGGCCACTTTCATTAACGGTTACCACTTCGGGGCCGCTTTCATTAGCGGTGGCCACGTCTTTCATTTTTCCATCGTTTCATTCGACTCATCAGTGAATTATCCAGCACTATATTATTTTTACTCTTTGAAGTGCTTCTCCTTTTTTCAGGTGCATTTGTTCCGTCCTGTTCACAGAACTGCTCTGCTACCTGAGAAGGTCGATAGGTTTGTGTGTTTGTGTGTGTGGAGGGGACGCCCCATTCTCAAAAGGCTGAGACTGAGAATGAAGTGAGAGATTTAAAGGCATGAAAAAATACACGATAACCGTAAAAAGACATCTTAAAGAAATGTTGAATTTGCGCTATAGTTCTTCAACATTAAATGAAATAATAAATAATAACTATATATAATTGTATTGAGTTATTGGCAAATGAATAAATCCACAGATATAAACAAGAAAAAAAGTAAAAAAAAATAATAATAATAAAAAGTAAAAAAAAGTCATAGATAGAAAAAAAAATTATAGAATTCAAGTGTTCTTTATTTAATTGACACTAACAAACATAATTAATACAAGTGCACGTTAAATACTTTGTAAACATTGTTTATGTGTTAATAATGTTGATGTTCATGGTTTGTTAATGTTAATAAATGTAGTAATTATTTTTCAAAGCATTACCAAAACAATCACAGCAAAACAAGAAAGAAAGTAGGAAAGGAAATGCAAAAAACTTGGACTCTTAATTTATAAGACAGGGACCTCAAGCATCTAGAAGATGAAATGTTCATTACACAATTATATATCTAATGATGTAATTTCTACAATAAAACTGAACTGCTTTCCCTGTTATTTCCATTCACATTTTAAGTTCGCCCTTTATTATTATTTGAATCCAAAATATCCATTGATTTGCCATAAGCCTACAAAACAATATCAATACAATGTTTAATTATCCTCGCCAAGTTTAACAAAATGTGCGGTCTAGTTCAGCTTACCTTAAATAGAGTGCGAGTAGTGTTAAACAGAAGCAGAAATCAGCCCATCAGGGAGTTTTAGCAAAATTAAGATTAGTCTCCCAAAGGGAGAAAATATATATTTCATATATATTTACAAAATATGTTTTTGCAATATATGAAAATTGCCAAAAATCTATTTCTAAAATATACATTTAAAATGCATTTATTTGTATTTGTTATTATATTTTCAATTGTATGTCATTATAATGAAGGTTAAAGATGTAAATAAATATACATGAACTGAATGAACAGTACTGACTTCTGTGTTTTTCATTGTACTTTGCATTAAGACACTCACATAAAATGTATGCCAAATAAACAAGATATCAGATTGTCAAACTACCTTTTCACAGTGTATCAATATCTACAACACTTGCCTTTGTCCTGTTAAAGGTCCTTTTACCAACATTTACAATTAAGATACTGGAGCACAAATTCATTCATACAAATTCACTTCAAAAGGTTTCCAAGTAGTAAAGTACATTAGACAGTATTATATTTTGGCAATGTTCATACATTTACATACATGTATTTTTCTATAGAACATTTATGTGTGTAATATTTCCCCGCAAATTTTAACATGAGTGCATTTTAAAATATATTTACTGATATTATTGATATGGCAATATATTCTAAAATGCATTTTTGTGTTTGGAATTTATTTTGGCGTAGATTGCAATTCATCTGAAATGTAAATGTAAATTTAAAAGCAGTGGTGGACGAAGTACAAAAATCATGTACTTGAGTTAAAGTAGAGATACCCAAGGTAAAAAATTACTCCAGTAAAAGTAGAAGTTCCTCCCTTTAGATCTCCACTTGAGTAAAAGTACAGAAGTATTTGCCTTCAAATGTACTTAAGTATCAAAAGTGAAAGTACTAAAAGATTAATTATGACTCTGATGTCCTATTACCATTTTTGTAACAAGACTCGCTTCATTAACTCATTTTAGGTGAAAATACTCCAGTGTCACTCTAGGTAAACCAGTCTTTTAATAGAATGTCATCAATAAGTCTGATGCTGACATCTATTAAAATTATCATAAGCACAAAACACTGATGGCAAACAATTTCCATTAGGTGTCCATGAAATAACTTTTTGCAAACAAACAAAGTTTCAGTTTAAGATTTATTTGCAACTTAGTTACAAGTTTAATAAAAACTTGCTTTAAACTCAGCTTCACAAATGAGTTTCCTTTACTAAACTGCATCTGTAGGTCTCTGTTAATAAACATAAACTAGCCAAAACAAATTTACCATAAAATGAAATAGTGTTTGTATAAATTCAGAAAAAAGACAGATGCAGTCACAACTGCATATGTGTACATATTTCTATATTGTGGTCTATTTACACAAAGTTAGTTTAGTTCCATCATTTATGTTGAACAGACACTCCCAAAATTTTACTATAATAAACTAAAATAAATACTCACAAAAACAATAGAAAATAGAAAAAATAAAGACCACAAATTCACAAAATAACCCAATTAATCACTAATGACAGAGTAAATAAAGAAACATGTTCTCAATGAAATAAGCTTAAGGAAACTAAATGCTTGTCATGTCTTTATGGGCGGCAGCAGTTGGCAGCAATTTTGCAGCATGCAAAGAGCATTTCCTTTCAAATAAGTAGGTCAATATATTTATCACTTGCAAATTTGAAAGGTATATTTGTCTCAAATGATTTGATTGTAATTGCTTGTGCTGTAGACACGGTCACATCTGTATAGTACAGTTGGTTACCATAAACAATAGTTAAATTATCAAATATTAAATTATGTAATTAAAAAGCAGACTGTCAGACCAATGGAAACACATCAAAATGATTTTCCATGGTAATTGTCAGTATGCTGCAGATATACATTTGCCTGAAATATTGATGTTTTACTTTAGTTCATTTATGCTTCGCAGTTTTTAGTGTACTAGTCTGCTGGACCTGTGTAGCTCGGTATATTAGCCATACAACATCGACTGAAAAGCAAGAGGAAGGTTGTTGGCTGTACTGATGAGTCAAAGTGAAGCCTTTATTTATTTATTTATTTTTCTTTTCTGTTACTTTTTTTCTTTAACTTCTAAACGATCTAAAGGTATAGCTAAAGGTATACACAATCTCCTCCAAAAGTATTGGAACGGGAAGGACAATCCTGTTGATTTTGCTATACAATGATGACATTTGGCTTTGAGATCAAAAGATGAATGAGTTGATGGAATTTCAGCTTTTATTTTTTGATATTTACCTCACCTTTCTCTCTGTGTACCTTATCTTCATTACCTCCATAGAATCAGAGTTGACTACTGCAGAAAGCCACCAAAAACAGACAGCAGTAGAAATATTAGAGGCCATGTGTGTAGACAATATGCTGCTGATTTTCTTTTTCAATTAGCATTAATAAAAAAGATGTTTTCGGATTATTCCCAAGCACAAGTTGGTACAACAGGCTTTGATGTGGACCAAATCATAAATTACAGTTCTTCTCTGTTAAACACCTGCCTCCATGTATTATGCTAATAAGTCACAATTTTTATATTTACAATTGCTGAGGCTTGGTCCTAACAGTTGTATACTTTCACAGTTATAAATTAAATAAATGAGTGCTGTTATTTCCCAGAGGAAAGTGCATCATTCTTAAAATAAAAAGCAAAACAGTTCTTAACATACTGACTTGCTTACCAAAAAGCACAATGTGAGATGGTCATGACAACCTTTCTCTGTGTCACTGTATCTACCTTATTTTCATTACCTCAGAGGTGGTTGCAGCAGAGTGCTCCCCAGAAGAGACGGCAGAGGAGATATTAGAGGCCATGTGTATAGATGGTATGTTTCCATTTTCCAACTTGGCATTAAATTGCACACAACACATTTTATTCCATAAACCAGTTATATTAATGCAGTAATTAATAAAATTACTGTTTTTGTGTGCACAGGTCAGAGAAGTGGAGCTGTGTGCAACCCTGCGGACAGTAGGCCAGTGACCAGTACAGCTAAAGGTATTTGTAGTTGTCAGTGTGAACATTATGTAGATTTTCTGCACGTTTACATTACATGAGTTTATCCTTTTCCAAACTTTAAAAAGTGTACATTATTCTCATCAGCCTTATTAATAAATGTATGGCTCTTGTACATTTTCTTCTTCAAAGTTTTAGAACAGATTAAAAACATTTAACATCATAAAACATCTCTAAACATGCTATTTTTAACATTACATGTATATAATTCTATGTCTAAAAATTGGGTTGAAAATGGGGCATTAGTCCACTAAACAATGGTGTGCTCAGAAACTGGCTATGCTGATGGGTTAGAGCAGAGGTGGTGAACGGTGCAGCCTTGGAAGGCTGGTGTCCTGCAAAGTTTAGTGTGGTGTGTGTGTTTTTTCTGCTGTAACTCTCTTACTAAACATGGCAGTTAGCTCCAGACATCACCAGTCTGCATGGGTTGTTGTAAGTAACCACGTAGGCATCGGTAATTATGTAGCTACGCTGGTGATGCGGATTTCAAACATGGATTCAGAAGTGATGGTGTTGCCCTCTTACCCTACAAATTCTTAAAAATTCTTTGGCATAAGCATGAATCTTCTTGAAGGCATATCTTCCGTCACTCTGGGTTTTACCTTGTTGTTCCTTCTCATTGTGAGTGACACGAAAGACACTTTGAAAACCTTTTTGAGTGGCCAGAGCTGTCCAGATTGAGACACATCTGTAAAAATCCAATTGGAATTGAATTTTAAACCTCCTCCAAATGTGGTTTGGAGCAGATTCACAAAAATTGTATTTCATGTTTTTGTTTTTTTTGCTGTCCAGACTATCAAAAATAAACCTGGATGCAATCTGAATATGGCAAAAATTGGATTTAGGCTGTCAGTCTGAAAAAAATCTAAGTACACTTCCTTGTATCTAAACTCTTTTTCCATCTTATCAGCTCCACTGACCATATAGGAGCACATTGTAGTTCTACAGGTACAGACTGTAGTCTGTCTGTTTCTCTGCATACTTTGTTTCAGCCTGAGCAGGTGTTAATTGTTCATGTTAGTTCTTAAATCTGTCACTGCTGGACTGAATAATCCACCAAACTGTGACCACTCATGAAGGACTAGAGCAGGGGTGTCCAATCTTATCTGCAGAGGGCCGGTGTGGCTGCAGGTTTTCACTCTAACAAAGCAAGAGGTCACCTGATGAAATGCTTGAAGACTAGGGCCTAAATCCATTTCTTCTTTTTACCCCTACCCCTTGTTTTCAAGTGTCACCCTAACCCCTTGGAACAGAGTTACAATGGGTAGTGGTTGAAATCTTGCCCTACGAAATGGGACAACCCTCCAAAAAAAAAAAAAAAGACCACCACTGCTTCATTAACAGGCAACTAGTGCGACCCAGCCTGTCTTCAGTGATAGCAGAGAAGGGAAAAGTTCAGCAACCTCCTGCTGGGCTTTTGTTACATTTAGGGCGTCATATGCCTTCAAAGAGGGGGGGGATAAGACTATTACTTATTATCGTCCACACCTAATTCTTTAGTGATAAGAAGCTGAAGTCAGATATTCACCAGCTTCTTGTTTGAATTTTCACATTCCACCTTAAATGGTGCAGCAGTTACATTCTGGTGCTTCAGGTGTCAGAACTGCTGGACTAGTTAAGGTGTAACGGGAAAATTAGCTAGCTAGCTACCGTGACATTAGCATACTTTAGCAATTTTTTTATGCTCATTATAAGGAAAACAGCCATAATACATTGAAATGTCATTAAACTAATAATACAATGATTATCGTAATTTAAAGAAAAACAAAGAAAATGGGTTTCTTTGGTCGCTCGCGCAGCCGTCTTGCCAGTTTTTCTTGTTTCTCATAACACTCTGTTTGGAGTGCCTCTGAAAACCCTCCGTTTGGAGGGCTATGTAGCTCTAACACTTTGCCCTACCCCTCTATCTCAAAAAAAATTGGGACACCCTACCCCTAGACATGAACATGCAAAACAGAGGGCTAAGGGCTGAGTAGTAGGGGCAAGGGGTGAAATGGGATTGGGCCTAATACCAACTGTTTAGACAAGTAGAATCAGGTGTGCTCCAGCTTGTTTGGAGTGAAAATCTGCACCCACACCGTCCCTTTGCAGATAAGATTGGACGACCAGGATGACCAGCACAAACTGTGCAGCAACACATGAGCTCCTATCTCTGACTTCACATCTACAAGCTTGACCAACAAGGTAGGAAAGTGGACAGTGAGTGGACACAAAACTCCAGCAGCACTGCTCTGTCTTATCCACTCTTACCAGTGCCACACACACCAATACACCACCACCACTTGCTGAGAACGACCCCACCACCCAAACAACACCTGCTCTCTGTTACAAGGTGTGCTAAATAAAATGGCAGATTTGTAACAATTGATTAAAATGTACATTAATGCTCTACGTATAAGAACCCCCCACCCCAAAATTGTGGTATAAACTGTAATGCCCTTAGTAATTGACACTACTTTTTTTTTCCCCTTGTATTCTTAAGGAAATCGTGTTAGTGTTTTTTCCCCCCTCTTTTTTATCTCCACAGGACAGAAAAATGAAGCCCTGTGCAGCCCTGCAGACAGTAGGCCAGTTCCCAGTGAAGATGAAGTTATCATTAATTGTGAAGGATTTATTTGTACACTTTATACATTGATGCACTTGCATATTTATGTTGCAAATTAAAATTAAGTATTTGCTACCATGTATTTGTTTAACCTTTCAGATTCAAGCAACCTTTGCTGCATCTGCAAAAACCACTTTGCTGACGAGAAGAAGAATGCTACAATGAAGTGGCGCTCTGTGTTCTGTCTGTCAGTTATGGTCACATACTGCCTCTCATTTCAAACAAAATGTGTTATCTCTGCCAGCGCAAATGAATTCTAATGACTTATGGAATTACCATGTAACATGTTCTGCTTCATTTAATAACATAGCTGGACTTTAGTACATGTTCACAAAGGCTAAAATAAGATCAACAGAACTATAAGCCTGTTTGCACTTTACCTGGTGTTTTTCCGCTATTAAATTTCTGTTTAAAGAAATTAGTAATAAAGCTGGTTTGGTACATTGAAAATGTTCAGTTGCTTCAGTTCTAGCTTTGCAGATGAGTTGTCCTCTGAAGTCACTGTCAACATCTTTCAGGCTAGACTGGAAGTTTGAATTGCATTCCTGCCATCTTCTTTCAATACAGTGTTTTTTCTCCAAATTCAGCAAAGATGCCTCAAGTCTACAATGACCAATAGGTTCATATTATTCCATGGCACAAATTTGTAAACAGAATCTGTAAAACGTATTTGGTTTACTTACTCTGCTTTATCTGCCATACACGATTGATCACCCCCAGACCTGCAGTACATAATCAGGATAACAATGAGACAGACGATCAAAAACATTACTGACAATGAGAGCCTTCTAGTTCACTTGCCACATCACTTCCATTTGTTTTATTAAAAAAAGATATCGGAAGTAAATTCATTATGGATCATTACAAATACTTTGCTTTAAAAGTACCAAGTCACTTTAAATAACAATAACACCAAGTTACTTAGTCACTTTAAAATGTATATTGTCCCTATATTCTGTGTATATTTAATATTTTTCAGTTGGTTTTTCTTGTATTTTTATTTTTACTTATTTACTTTCTGTAGAGTGATTAGCTGAGCCTCACCACAAGCATTTCAATGCATAAATGTCCTGACATGTTGTGCAAATGACAAATAAACTTGAAACTTGAACTCGAAACTTGAGCTCACACGGTGAGAAAACAAATGCTATATAGAAAAAAAGATGCATCGAGATGCAGCGATAATCGTTTTATAATCGCATCGCAGCCCTCTGAATTGTAATCGAATCGTGAGGTGCCTAGAGATTCCCACCTCTACTTTTTATGCATTTGTTTAGTTGCTTCAATTGTAATGTATGTATGGTGTTTTCACAATCAAAATACTTATTGACAAGATAAAAACAGGTGCTTAGGTCTCTGACACATTTGCACAGTATTGGAAATGGAGTAACAACAACAACAACAACAACAACAACAACAACAACAACAACAACAACTACAAACTAACCCACTACACTCACAAAGCCTATAATTGGAATTGATTACTTTATACATGGTTGTTGGGTTATTGCCATAACCCTTTGATTTGCACATATTCTTTAATGATAAAAATAGAAAGTATTTACTTTTAGGCTTTGGTTTCTGTTGGGCAAGCTCAGTCTCTGTCTTCTTCCATCTCTCCATGTCTCGCTCAGTAATCAACACTAGAATTTAACAAAAGTAAAGAACAGAAACTGTCAAGGTGGCATACTCAACTCTGCACGCAGTGTGTCCATAAGCATGCGACCCATTCTGAAACTGAACACTCATTGTTTGACATACGTATTGTATGTGCAAGGTTTACCTGGTGCCTCTTTGATTACTAATGAGATTTCTTCAGCAGCAAGAACAGACATTTTCTCTGCCTTTTCAACTCTCTGCAGGAGCTGCATGTTATAAAATTTGTGACTGGACAGACAATAAAACTAAATTCAAAGGGGACCTATAATGCTCATTATTAATGTTCATAATTTTATTTTTGGGGTCTAGTAGAATAGATTTAAATGTTTCAAAAATAAATAATTTTCCTCATACTGTATATTTCTATTCAGCTCTGCCTCCCAGTGAGCCCAGTGTACTCTAATTGGTCAACTCACCAACTCCGCTCCAACAAGTGAACCTCCAGAGCGGTTCCACCCATCTTGCGGTCTGCAGACCAGGGCATGCAGAGCAAAGAGAGGCCACAGCAGCAGACAGCATTCACATGAAATTCTTCCCACAGGGTTGTGCGGAGGCGTTAGACCATAACCGCCGTGAAACAATCAGAGGAAGTTTTATTCCTCTGAAATTACTGCCTTGTCTCACTAACATTGCTCCCTCTCTTCATTCAGTCTCTAGCTTGCTCGACCACCACTGCGCTGTCTGTCAACTTTGAATGGTGTTTAAACAGCAACAGAAATCCAGCTCATTCTGCCTTTAAAAAGTCTAACGTGACACTGTCTCCCATGATGGGCTGGTTCTCACTGTTCAGTGGGGAGCGAAGTACAGTTTAGGGCAGGTAGTGAAGTTTGCGCACAACAATAAAAAGAACAGCTCAAACAGTACGATTGGGCTCCTGCTGAAAAGAACTGAGTTGTTCACAAACGTAACATCACTAGCAGACAGACCCTTCTCTCCTGAGCAGCTGTAGATACCGGTGTGGTATCTACAGCTGCTCGTATCGATGCTCTTCTGCACTTCGCAAAGTTCCGCCTATTGTGTTCTGTCAACATTATGTTATTAAAATTTAGAAAATCGATTTGATATTTGTGAATCGATTTAGAATCATCCACGTCCGCATCGCGATGTATCTAAGAATCTACCCCCCCACCCCTATAACACACTAAAGGAAAGGGAAAAAAAATCTAAAAGGATAATAGGTCCCCTTTAAACTACTACCAAACTAAATTTCTGACTGAGTAAATTAGCTGACAAACCATGCATAATGAAGAAGGGCATCTGTAAGCAGATCCAGTCGGTGAGATGGAGTCATCTCCTTTGTTACTCTGGCAAACCTTCTGAGGAACGACCACAGTCTCTCCATTCTTTCTTCATCTGTAAGTCCAAACCCATCAAGCCGTCGGGTGCTATACATAATCTTTAAGTAATAAGTATTGAGGTTTTACATACAGTAAGCAAGTAATATCAGAGAGTGTTTAAAACAGACTACAAGATACAGAAGTGATTTAAGGTTACATTTAACCATTAACCAACTACATTCAGTTTTAGGCAGCAAATAATTTACTTACACGCATATGTGAGGCAACAACACATGCATATGTCATAGACTACATGCAGACGTATGTGCTTGTCCTCACATCTTTGGAGAAGCTCACTGATGACATACAGGGGATAGGCCAACCTATGTCAAAAGGAAAAAACAACACACCACACACACACACACACACACACACACACACACACACACACACAGGCATTGCAAACAGTTAAATGTACAATGTAGTTAATTCTTCTACAGGAACAGGCTCTCTTTACTTAATAAAATGTCAAAAATTGTACATTTTGTACGAGTCATATCACATAACTGCTTTAAAACCAGCCAGACTGGCATTTCTTGCAAAAATTTGTGTTGAAAGATCATTTGGCTAAATAAATGGTTTAAGTCTTCGAACATGGTGTAGCAGTCCCCACTAACACCACTGTCTGGGGCTTTTTACACAACTTTTTCAACGGTTTACTGAGAATGGAGTGAAATGCAAGAAACTAACAGTGACAAGTGATCCTGTGAACATGGACACCTTACGGATCACAGGGCTCAAAAGAAACTGGCAAAGACTGCAAACAGATAGGCCACAAGCAGGCAATTTGCATCTGAAAACAGCCCTGAGTTGCAGAATGTCAGAATGCTCTACTTATCAGACTATATACCTCAGATGTACAGCTAGAGAACATATCAGATGCCTATGTCAGCAAAAAGCAAGATTCTAGCACATATAGCAGGGTCAAAACAAGCATTAATGAGTGGAATGAAGTTGCCTGTTTAGCTGAATTCAAGTTCCGTTCTCATCATGCAGATGAAAATATCAGAAATGAGTGCAAAAAACATAGGAACCTAAAGTTATCCTGTTTGTCATCAACAGTACATGCTGGGGATGGCTGCATGATGGTATAGCAAACATTTTTCTTAAAAACATTAGGGCCTGTGATACCCACTGAACAGCAGGACCATCTATACATTTCTATTGACCAACCATGAAAACACAACCAGATTAATTAATAACATTCTTCAGGTCAAAATGTATAACAACTTACTAGATAGATATACATAAACAGGCAATCCCAGTGTATAAACAATTCACTGTATCACAGATGTTCATTTTCCATGATGTGGATCCTTTAAACAAGGGCTGTCTTACCTCTGCAAGTGTGAGGCTGCTTTTCCATCGCAGTGTATTACAAAAGCCATCAACTGAAACCTGACACTCCAGTGACAAAAATATAAACAGCTCTAGAGAGAGAGATTGAGAAGGCTGTCTGAGGCTTTTCTGCTGTTGCTGGCCAGAGTCCATATCTTACTAGAGTGCAGACTTCAGGTTCACACTCGCATAGAGTGATGCTGACGTTGCACAGTCTGCCTGTTGGAATAAAAACAAGAAATAAGGATTTAAATGGTATCAAAACCAATGTTAAGTAGACCAGATCAATCTGTTGAAAATCACTTTAGATATCAACAAGAGCCCAAGGACTGCTACTGGTACAACTGATGATTAATTTGATCAACTACTGCAATGTTTGCTCTACATTCCATAAGATCAAATTACTTGTCCAGAAACAACTAAATGTAACATTAGTGAAGATGGCTCGAAGTAGGCATTCTGTTTGTGAGGTGGGGGGTGAAAAGAAAGAACATAATCTCTTCACTATATTACAAAACCACAACAATCCCCAATATCAACTGATAGCTAATGCCATAAAATAATGAAATTGAAGTGTGTATGTGCATGTGTGAACATTATTTTTCTTACATTCCACTTTTCAGGTAGGTGCAGCAAATTTCTGTGTGACTTTCTCAAACACGGCTCACAAAAGACTGCTGTGTGACTGCAGTCTAAGCATCTAAAATCAACATGTTCTTAGCACACAACACACTGATTAGTGGTTAGAGCCGAACATTCAAACGCCACCTTAAGCATGTCATCCTTGACTGCATCCCAGGCATTGAGCTCCTTCCTCTTTGCCTTTGTGTGTGCAGTCTCAGAACAATTACTACTCTGTGGCATTTCATCGGGCAGCTCACCATGATAGGGTGAAGTACATCTGGTTCTGTCTGAAGTGGTGAGGCTGGAAAGGACGTCACTTACATAAACCTTCTCAGGACGAGCATCAAGGTACTTTTTCAACAGCTTTACCTTAAATTTCCTGTAGCACTGGCTTTTCCCTTATCTGAAATGAACAGATATAAATAGTTAAACTACATTTTAGTGGCATATCTGGCTTATATTAACCACCATATTAATAATGACAATTAGCTATTGTAAGATTACAAAGCATACTCAAAATGCCAACTCAAAGCAGCCAGTTTATGTAATACATTTTGTTTTTAAAATATTGCAGAATTTGCTTTGATAGCTTGTTGCTGATACCTAATTAAACACTAAAGAATGCCAGAAGTATACTAAAATCTTTACATAAACAGGGACTTGTGTTAGTTTCATGATAAGAGCCAATATTAAACCCCACAACTGCAGGCTAGTTATTTATCTGATGATCTCAAATTACAGAAATTCTTTTAATCATACGTTGATAATGGTATGTCTATTATTCCTGAAACAGACAACATTTTCTATACAGTGTTTAATCTAACATTTCATAGAACTTACCTTCAGCAAGACAGACAGAAGACATGCTAGTTACAAAACCTAAAAGCTTAGGTCTAAAAACTTAGATCAAGTCTACAATATGTTAAGATGAGCACTTCAGTAAAGTGAAAGTGGACCATCTTTTGTAAGAACACAGAAGGGCTGCTGTATCTCGATAATGTGCTGCCTTCACATGCAGCACAACTTTACAAACGTTAGCACGATTAGCGACACAGCTAGTTAGCGTTGGCAGTATTCAGCCGAAAGAAGCAGCTGAACGCTCGCGTTACAATTAGTTAGCATTAGTTTAGCTTAGCTTTGAGGCAAGCGGTAGCTGGATAAAGTTACTTCAACTGCATCAGATTTAAAAGCAGCCATTTGAACAGAAAGATGCATTTTTTCAGCTGATTTAATTAAAAAACCGCGAAAATGCAGCGCTACAGCGAAGGCAGGGCCTTCAAATGACAGGCAAACCACACGATTCTTTTCATACCCAGCTTTTCACCGCGCCTCTCCGTGCTGTAAAGTCATAAAACGCTCAGAAACACATATTTTACATCATACTGTGGATTTCTGAAACTCAAACTGCTAAAATCTGACGGCTTGTTCTGACAGACAAGATTAACTGGCTAGCTAAGGTTAGCTACTTAGCTTACGATGCTACATGAACAAGTTAGCTGTTAGCTAGAAAGCTAGCTACTAACCTAGCTAGCTAGCTAGCACGTTGTCGCCTTAGGCGACGGCCCACTTGTATCGCGTATCCGTGAAAAAGCAAATTAAAGCAAAACAACAAACCAATGCTATTTTGTCGCTATGGGCGAAAATGGTCGAGAACCGTGCGCTTCAAAGGCGATCACAACAACACCAATCCTACTCAAATGTTTGTTTTAGTTAGCTGTATTATGAAAAGATGCTCACCTGTTTGATGGCACTGCCGGAATGAAGCGCGTCCGCAAATCTTCGCGTTTCATTGGCTGTTGTCACTCGCAATTGGTGGACATCACTGGCTCCTTATTGGTCTGGTTGATGAACTATAGGAATAGATGACAACCACATGACAACTACATTCACCTTCTATCAGGTGCAGGAGGTCCGTACTTAACCATATCAATGGGCCTGCTGGCTACTGATTACGTCCATTGAATGGAGGGATAACATGCAAAGCGGGTGAAATGGACCGAAATACAAAGCGATCGTTTGCCTGTGGATCAGATCGGAGCTCATTCTTTATGAAGTGTTCGATTGTGGTGGGAAACAGATCGACGTGTAATAAAGTCAAATTAAAGACGTTTCATCCAGAACCAAGATATGGGCAGAGATAAAAAGTGCACGTGCAGCTTCAGAAAACATCAAAGCTCAATCGTTACCATTGTGAAGAGTTTGATTTTGGTGGGAAACAGATCGACCTGAAATAAAGCCAAATTGAAGACTTTGCAGCGAGAATCAAGAAATGGACAGAGATAACAGGTGCACGTGCAGCTTCGGAACACATCAAAGCTCATTCTTTGCTATTATAAATCCATCGTTTTTGGTGGGAAACAGATCGACGTGAAATAAAGCCAAATTATACACGTTTCGGCGAAAACCAAGAAATGGGCAGAGATAAAAAGTGCACGTGCAGCTTCGGAACACATCAAAGCTGATTTTTTGTCATTTTGACGCCATCGATTGTGGTGGGAAACAGATCGACCTGAAATAAAGCCAAATTAAAGACGTTTTTGCAGGAATCCAGAAATGGGCAGAGATAAAAGGTGCACGTGCAGCTTCGGAACACATCAAAGCTGATTTTTTGTCATTATGAAGCGTTCGATTGTGGTGGGAAACAGATCGACCTGTAAAAACTCAAATTAAAAACGATTTTACGGGAATCAAGAAATGGGCAGAGATAAAAAGTGCACGTGCAGCTTCGGAACACATCAAAGCTCATTCTGCGTCATTATGAAGAGTTTGATTGTGGTGGGAAACAGATCGACGTGAAATAAAGCCAAATTAAAGAGCTTTTTGCAGGAATCCAGAAATGGGCAGAGATAAAAAGTGCACGTGCAGCTTCGGACAACATCAAAGCTCACAGGCAACCGGAGCAATAAGGGCAAATCTGAAAGAGAAACAATCGAGAAAACAGGCAATGGGTTCAGTACACAGGACATGAAAATAGACGCTAACCGCTCAGTTACCAGCAGTGTGGCGATACCTCACAAAGAGGAGAACAAACCAGGATCCTTTTAAAGTCTAAGACAAGCAGCTACAGGTGTGTTGAATCAGTACTCAGGTGATTGAGAACAAGGCAGAGACCTGTGATTGGTGGAAGGGGTGATGTCTTGATGATTGGGGTTCTGGGAAATGTCCTGGAGCGTGTTAGGCAAGGGAAGAGAACCAGGAAGTGAGAGTCATTCAATCCAGTTCAAGATTGCATTTATCCTGGAATGTCAGTAAATCCAATATCTGACTGTACTGATCACGTACAGTCAATTAATCTAGTTCATGGCTGTATTGATCTTGGATGGCCTGTTAATCCACTTATTGACTGCATTGATCCTGGGTGATCACTTAATCCAGTTTATGACTTTACTGATCCTGGATAGTCAGTTAATACATTTCAAAACTGTATTAATCCTGGATCGTCAGTTTAGCCAGTTCATGACTGCATCCATCCCTGGATAGTTAGTTAATTCAGTTCACAACTGTATTGATTCTGGATAGGTACTTAATCCAGTTCATGATGGCATTGATCCTGGATAATCAATTAATCTAGTTCATGACTGTGTTTTTCCCTGGATAAACAATTAATATAGTTCATGACTGTGTTGATCCCTGGATAGTTAGTTAATCCAGTTCATGACTGTATTGATCCTGCATAGCCTATTAATTCTATTATTGACTGAATTGAGTCAGGTGATCCTGTTCATGTCTCTATTGATTCTGGGCAGTAAAGTAATCCTGTTCATGATGGTATATATCCTGGATAGTCAGTTAACCTAGTTATTGACTGTATTGATCCTGGATAGTCAGTCAATCCAGTTTCTGACTAAACCAATCCTGGATAGTCAGTTAATACAGTTCATGACTGTATTGATCCTAGATAGATAGTAAGACATATCATAGACTATATTGATCTTGGATAACTAGTTAATGGAGTTCATGACCTAATTGATCCTGGGTAGCCAATTAATCCAGTTTATGACTGCAGTGATCCTGGTAAAATAATTAGACATATTATTGTCTGTATTAATCTTGGATAACTAGTTAACACCGTTCATGACCTTATTGATCCTGGATAGAGAGTTATCCCAATTTATGAGTGTACTGATTCTTGATAGCCAATAAATGTAGTTCATAACTTTTGATTAGCCAATTGGTTAGCCAATTAATCCATTTAAAACTTGATTGAACCTAGATGTTCAGTTAATCTAGTTCATGACTGTATCAATCCTGGATAGTCTATTAATTCAGTTCATGAATGTTCAAGGCACCCATTAGGTTTGACCATTATGTAAGCATTACCTATAATATTTCAGAAGATGTGTTCACTGATTTTTGGATTGTAAATAATATGACTATATTCTACGTTGTAGACCTTGTGACCACTGGTTATTGTCACCACAGCTGTAAAGAAATCTGAGTCTGTAAGTTTATATACAATGAACCATATTACATCAAACCACTCTGAATCCACTGAAATATGCATTTTAAGTAAGTCAGATTTCTCTGTTATAAATTTCAAGTCTGTTAATTATTAATTAATTTTACAAACATGTTTGTCAGTGCTTTGTCAGTGATTTGTTTTAAATTATTAATAATTCAATATTATCATCTTGTAATTCCATTAATCATTCAATATTATCAAGTTGTAATTCCATGTGTGCTTCTTATATTGAATCATTAATTGATTTTTGATTTTAATAGTATTTTTTCAGTTGATCAAGTGATTACTCAGTGGAATGAATGGTGACTTATTGATTCAGTTGAATGACATTGATTTAATATAATGAAACAATAAGGTGAAACAATGAATTGTGTAAGAGCAGAAAAATGCAAAACTATGCAGAGCTCTGGCCCTCCAGGATCTGGTTTTGAGATTATGGTTCATAATAATACAAACGCAATTCCAGTATGTGAAATGCTAATAAAACAGAAAGCAGTCATTTGTAAATTATGTTTGACCTGTATTAAATAAAAATGGTACAAAAACAGTGTTTTATGTTGTACCTCATAAACTCCATTGTTTTTGTATATAAATGCTCATTTCAAATGTGATGCCTTCAATATATTCCATAAAAGTTGTCACAGGAGAATGTTTACCATTGTGTTAAATCACCTTTCCTTTTAACAACACTTAATCATTTGGGGACTGAAGACATAAATTGTTCCAGTTTTGAAAGTGTAATCTTCTGTTTTATGAGTCTTCAGCTGTGCAACTGTACGGGGTCGTTATTGTCATATTTTGAGCTTAATATTGTGACATTTCCCATAGTTACTGAATAATTTATAGAAGTTACTGAATCACTCATATTAGTTACTGTATCATTCATAGTATTTACTAAACAAGTCATAATAGACACTGAATAATTATTGATTGGTCACAAAATAATTCATAACAGTCACTGAATCATTTATTTATTTAAGTTTGGGTGCCCCTTGTCAAATTGCATGTTTTATTGATTTTCTAAGTGAAAATAAGTACACATTCTCCAAAGAGAACACATTTCTGCACATTTTAATATACAGTTACTGTTTATTTGCTGAATTCAACACTCAAGAAAAATATAAAGAAAAACAAACATAAAATGTTCTTGTCCTTTTTATCGTGCAAAATATCTATATTGTTTTATTTCATTTCAGTACAGTAAACTCAGCAAATAAATAGAATTCCAACTTTTGCACATGACTGAATCATGTTATCATGTATATAATATGCATTGCAATTATATATATGTATATATATATATATATATATATATATATATATATATATATATATATATATATATATGCATATATATATTGTATTGCTCATCACACAGATATCTTACACTGCGTTCTCCTACTGTAGTGTCAGTGTCTAAAGCGTACTGCTGAAAAAATATATTGAATCTCCTTTGATAATTTCAGGTCATTCATAGTTGACAGAGATAAGTGAAATCAATGCTCACCTTTGTTGGTTCTGTTTTCTTCAGGTATGTCTAATTTTATGAGATACACACATAAAGGTTTTTCACAGCATGTCTAGGTCTGATTACTGTAGTATTTTATAAAAAGAAATGCTAACAGAGTTTTCTCCTTTACAAGTACGTTGGCTGATGAAGTCCGGTTCAGGAGTCAGTGGACCCTTCAATCCAGGCTCTAGAAAAGCAATAACAGAGTTCTTCAGAAGTCTATAAGCCTACTTTACACATTTCTCAATTTTTTTTAATAAATTTTTTTTAACAAATTAAAAACAGACAAACAAAAAGTGATATACCACATTTGAGCATCCATTACGATGTCATCAAGCCATCTTCCATCTTTAAATGACTGGAGCGATGTCTTCACAATCATCATTCCACTAGGAATGTGATCAAATCTGTACAAATAATTAAATACCCAAGAAAACACATGATACCATTATGCTTGATCAGAATACATCCATCACGTAGTCAGAGATTATAGCTTATCAATAGAATCATCATCATGTAGTCAGAGATTATAGCTTATCAATGTAAAATGGAATGCATGTGTTAGCCATCCTCTAGGTCTTCCTAAAACATCTACAATTAATCCTACAATTATTTCTCTCAACAGTTTTTACTGATAAAACTGCAACATTTTATGATATCCCTGGGTTTTCCTTACACTTTTTGAACTGATTAGCCTTATGTTTTTTAACGTAGCAAATGCACAATATTTTCTATTTAAGGTAAGGGCTGTATGCATATTCTAAACAAGAATGCTTTGGCTGGCAATTGAATGAAGAGATGTTAAACGTATGTATATTTCCACTGATATAGAGTCAAGTTTATAAATATTTCGATGTCAACAAGGTTATTTTTATCATATATCATATTAATATACTGGAGTTTTAAAAATGTTTGATTCTAAGCTCAAAGTGCAGATTTTCAGCTTTATCATTTTGAGCTTTTTTTGTCATTTTTAATACTTGGACACAAATCATTTGACCACCTGAATCTAGAACCAACAGACTAACTGGCTATCTAGAATGGATACAGCCATGAACTGGATTAATTGGTTAAACAAGATCAAAACAGTCAATAATATTACTGACTGGTTATCCAGGATCAATACAGTCATGAACTGGATTAACTGCTTATCCAGGGTTAGTACAGTCATGAACTGGATTAACTGCTTATCCAGGCTCAGCATAGTCATGAACTAAATTAAATGGCTATCCAGAAAAAAAACAGTCAATAAAGCAAGTAACTGGCTATTCAGGATCAACACTATCAGTAACAGGATTAAATGGCTAACCAGGATCAATACAGTCATTAACAAGATTAACTGGCAATTCAGGATCAACACCATTAGTAACAAGACTAAATTGCTATCCAGGATCAATAGTCATGAACTAGATTAACTGGCTGTCCATGATCAATACAATTGATAATATAACTAACTGGCTATCCAGGGTGAATAGAGACAGGAATTGGATTAACTCATTAACAAGGATTAAAACAGTCAATTATAGGTCTAACTGGCTATCCACAATGGATACAGCTATGAATTGGATTAACTATCCAAAATCAAAACAGTTAATAATATGACTAACTGGTTATCCAGGATCAATACAATCATGAAATGGATTACCTTTCTATGCATGATCAATACAGTCATTAACTGGATTAAGTTCTTATCCAGGATCAGTACAGTCATGAACTAGATTAACTAGCTATCCAGGATCAACACAATCAATCAAGCAAGTAACCGGCTATCCAAGATCAATAGCATCAGTAACAGGATTAAAGTGCTATCCAGGATCGACACAGTCAATAATATGACTAACCGGCTATCCAGAATCAATATAGTCATTAAATGGATCGTAACAGTTTATGACTGTATTGACCCTTCAACAATTCTAGTCATCAACTAGATTAATTGACATCTAGGATTAATCAGTAATAGGATTAATGACTTTCCAGGATCAATACTGTCAATAAAAGGATTAATTTGCTATCTCAGATTAACACATTCATTTATTGACTATCCAGGATCAGCAACTATTGGCTACCCTGGACAAGCAGCTCATCATGCTGTGAAAAGTACTACTAAGCTAGCATGCTAACTAGATACGCTTTAGGTAGATCCTAAGTTGATCTGTTCAGTATTTGTGAATGTTGTCAAACATATCCTTAAAAAAATCACACTTTTCTTAGTTTTACTGTTTGCTAAACACAACCTAACTAGCCAGATAGCCAGTTAGCAATGCTACATGGTAAGATAACTGACTAGCCTGTATGAGAGACTCAACATTATCTATCCACACTGTCTGTTAGTTGATGAAATGACTAGTAAAATTTTGTACCCATTTGTTTTATCCTAATACATATCTGTATGGAAATAGCTCATAAATATTTGTTAATACAATATAATAAAATAATATAATGCTGGGTTACAGTAAATCTGTCTTTATGTCTGTGAGTGTCCTCATGATTTAATTTCCCTCTGGTACCAAGAAAGTAAAAATCGAATCAATTCTAATCTAATCTAATCAAACAGCGTGCCCCTCTCAGATACTATTCCACCACCTGAGAACATGCATGAACCTTGGGCAGGTCAACCACATGCCTGGGCCATTAAAATATGACTGAACATCATTGCATGTTTTTTAAGTTATTATGTCACATCATATCTTGTACAAAACACAGACATACTTTTAAACCACGGTATTATTAATTTTGGTAGCTGGTTTTTGGATGTTTGATTAATTTCTGTCAGAGTTTTGTTTATGAGGAGAAAGAGTTTATTGATTTTAGTCACATTCTGACATATAGTGTGTTGTTTTTCTGGACTTCTTTTGTCAGAAATGTTCAGGATCTTTTGCGAAGCTCCAGACAGTCTCTCCAGTGAACCTTCTGATCATGCTACACCAGCTGGGGGTTCAGGATGGGAACTTCGTTCACCTGTGTTTGTAAATAAAGCTTAAGTTAAATCTGGGTTTTGTTAAATATGACATTCATGTTCTGAAATAAGTAAAACACAGCCTATGATTGTATTGAGTTCATTCTTAAATTTACCTTCAGAAGTCAATGGGATAGGATGGTCACTGCTGGAGGAGGTCAGTGGTGTTACCACTGCAAGAGGTGTAGAGGTCAGTGATGTTACCGATGGAGGAGATGCAGAGGTCAGTGGTGTTACTGCTGGAGGAGACACGGAGGTCAGTGGTGTTACTGGTGGAGGAGCTGTGGAGGTCAATGCTGTTACCAGTGGAGGAAGTGAAGAGGTCAGTGGTTTCACTACTGGAGGAGCTGCAGAGGTCAGTGGTTTTGCTGCTAGAGGAGATGCAAATGTAAGTGGTGTTACTGTTGGAAGAATTGCTGAGGTCAGTGTTTTTACTACTGGAGGAGAGGAGAAGGTCAGTGGTGTTACCTCTGACAGAGGTGTAGAGATCAGTGACAGTTCTGCTGGGAGGTGCAGAGAGGAGTGGTGTTACTATTGGAAGAGGTGTAGAGGTCGGTGATGTTACTGTTGGAGGAGGTGTGCGGATCAAATGATGTTACCGCTGAAGGAGGTGTAGAAATCAGTTGTGTTACTTCTGGAGGATATGCAGAGGTCAGTGGTGTTACTGCTGGAAGAGGTGTGGAGGTCAATGGTGTTACCACTGGAAGAGGAGTAGAGGTCATTGATGTTACCACTGGAGAAGGTGTAGAGGTCAGTGGTGTTACTACTGGAGGAGCTGTGGAGGTCAAGGCTGTAACCACTGGTGGAGGAGCTGTGGAGGTCAATGCTGTTACCACTGGAGGATATGTAGAGGTCAATGGTTTCACTACTGGAGGAGCTGCAGAAGTCAGTGGTTTTACTGCTAGAGGAGATGCAAAATAAGCAGTGTTACTGCTGGAGGAATTGCTGATGTCAGTGTTCTTAGCACTGGATGGGATGTGAAGGTCAGTGGAGGTGCAGAATTCATTGGCAGTTCTGCTGGGACGTGCAGAGATGAGTGGTGTTAATGTTGGAAGAGGTGTAGAGGTTAATGGTGTTACTGCTGGAGGAGATGCAGAAGTTAGTGGTGTTACTGCTGGAAGAGGAGTGGAGGTCAATGCTGTTACCGATCAAGGAAGTGTAGAGGTCAGTGTTTTCACTACTGGAGGAGCTGCAGAGGTCAGTGGCAGTTCTGCTGGAGGAGCTGTGGAGGTCAGTGTGTTACTGGGAGGAGCTGTGGAGGTCAATACTGTTACTGCTGGAGGAAGTGTAGAGGTCAGTGGTTCCACTAATGGAGGAGATGCAGAGGTCAGTGGTTTTACTGCTAGAGGAGATGCAAAAGTAAGTGATGTTACTGCTGGAGGAATTGCTGAGGTCAGTGTTCTTACCACTGGAAGAGATGTGAACGTCAGTGTTCTTACTGCTGGAGGACATGAGAAGGTCAGTGGTGTTACCTCTGGTAGAGGTGCAAAGGTCAGTGGCAGTTCTGCTGGAGGAGCTGTGGAGGTCAGTGGTGTTACTGGTGGAGGAGCTGTGGAGGTCAATACTGTTACTGCTGGAGGAAGTGTAGAGGTCAGTGGTTCCACTAATGGAGGAGATGCAGAGGTCAGTGGTAGCACTGCTAGAGGAGATGCAAAAGTAAGTGATGTTACTGCTGGAGGAATTGCTGAGGTCAGTGTTCTTACCACTGGAAGAGATGTGAAGGTCAGTGTTCTTACTGCTGGAGGACACAAGAAGGTCAGTGGTGTTACCTCTGGTAGAGGTGCAAAGGTCAGTGGCAGTTCTGCTGGGAGATACAGAGATCAGTGGTGTTACTGTCAGTAGAGGTGTAGAGATCAGTGGTGTTACTACTGGAGGAGATTCAGAGGTCAGTGATTTTACTGGTGGAGGAGCTGTGGAGGTCTGTGGTGTAACCACTGGTGGAGGTCAATACTGTTACCACTGGAGGAAGTGTAGAGGTCAGTGGTTTCACTACGGGAGGAGCTGCAGAGGTCACTGGTTTCTTGCTAGGGGAGATGCAAAATAAGCAGTGTTACTGCTGGAGGAATTGTTGAAGTCAGTGTTCTTAGCACTGGAGGAGATATGAAGGTCTGTGGTCTTACCACTAGTGGAGGTGCAGAGGTCAGTGGCAGTTCTGCTGGGAGGTACAGAGGTCAGTGGTGTTACTGTTGTAAGACATGTAGAGGTCAGTGGGGTGACTGTTGGAGGAGGTGTGGGGGTCAAATGGTGTTACCACTGAAGGAGATGTAGAGATTATTTGTGTTACTTCTAGAGGATATGCAGAGGTCAGCGGTGTTACTGCTGGAAGAGATGCAGAGATTAGTGGTGTTACTGCTGGAAGAGGAGTGGAGATCAGTGGTGTTACCACTTAAAGTGGTGTAGAGGTCAGTGATGTTACTTCTAGAGGAGCTGCAGAGGTCAGTGGTGTTACCACTGGAAGAGGTGTAGAGGTCAGTGATGTTACCGCTGGAGGAGATGTAGAGGTCAATGGTGCAACCACTAGAGGAGGAGCTGTGGAGGTCAATGCTGTTATCGCTGGAGGAAGTGTAGAGGTCAGTGGTTTTGCTACTGGAGGAGCTGCAGAGGTCAGTGGTTTTACTGCTAGAGGAGATGAAAAAATAAGTGGTGTTACTGCTGGAGGAATTGCTGAGGTCAGTGTCCTTAGCACTGGAGGAGATGTTAAGGTCAGTGTTCTTTTCACTGGAGGAGATGCCAAGGTCAGTGGTGCAGAGATCAGTGGCAGTTCTGCTGGGAGGTGCAGAGATCAGTGGTGTTACTGCTGAGGAGGTGCTGAGGTTAGTGGTGTGAGCTGAAAGATGAGAAAGAAACACGACATTTTAAAACCAGAAACTTTAGAATTGAATCACCTGCCTTGACTACTTTTCAGTAGTCCAGTTTGTGATGTGATGCAGTTAACTGAATGGAAACTTCTTAGCTTCCAAAGAACATCTAATTAGTTTGGGTGCAGGACATAATAGAAATGTACATTAAGGAAAACGTGTCTGCTGTTTGAGTGGAATAGGTGCATTTTAGTGTAATTTGAAATGGACCTGTGTGTGGGTTTACCATCTGCATATCGTTGAAATGTAATGCATTTGTCATAAGGGCTTCCATAAGTCTCCCAGTCTTGGCCTCGTTTGTGCTGCTTCAGTTCTTCCACAGTTTTTTCCAATTCTGACAGTCAATCAGAAGTACAGTTTGATGAGTGCATCTAAAACAATTTCAATAAAAAATAACTTATTGGATATTTTCTTAATATTTAAACTTCTTAGTATTTACATCACTTTCTTATGACTTCACTGTAATTTAACCCGAACTTCGACTCTCTATCTTCATACCTACCAAAATAAAATGTGTCAAAGCTTTATAGATGATGTAAAAAATAGTCTAAAAACGGCAATAGTCACACTCAGAGAGCTAAGGCTTACAGGCATTTGCTAAAAGAGCGAGCACTCTGACTCTGTTTTGCTATTATGTGAACTACTTCAATATGATTGTTAAGCTTATATGATGTAATTTTTTCTTGATGCATGGCGGATGACTTTTCGTGGGGGAGTTGTATATGTTAGTAGTACAGCGTGCAAATGAAGGCAAACGAGTGTAGCCAATATTAGCTAGAATAGGCTAAGCTAATATTCCTATAGATGATACTATTTACAAAGCACTGTGCAATAGCTTTTAGTTTTCATGCTAACCCAGCGTGTATTAAAAAAAGATATGAACAAATAAGCTTGGCAATTTTTCTTCGTGAAAGTCACCTTTTTAACCTAGGAAATGGTGATGTCATCTCTCATTAGCGAAGACTCTTCAGGTGATAAGATGTTTTCACTGAATGAAATCATTTTAAATTTATATCATTTGGCTTCAAATATTTTGAACTTTATGATGTAGAAATATGTTACCTTAAAGTCTACCGGGCGAAGCGCATAGCAAGGGGTCTTCTCGGTGCCATCATCTCTTTTTTCTCTTCCTTTTTCTTCTCCTCTTTCCTAGCTTTCTTCTCAGCCCTGTTCTCCGCCCATCCTCTTAATCTGGCCTCCAGTGCCTGCCTCCTCTTCTCCTTCATCTGCACTCTCTCCCTTTTGGCCTGCTCATACTGTGCCATTATGATCACTCCGTGAGGACATCCTGTTTGGAGAGGAAGAGTTGATAGTAATACAGAACCTCTACTCTCTCTTTTAAAGACACGCCACCTGTTTCAATACCGGTTTTAACCAGCCCTCGTCCACTCGTCCTTGTCATCTACCCTTTGAAGGAATCCCTGGTGTCAGCTTAAGACCCGTTCATTACTTTATTAGCTCAAGTGAAGTTTATTAGTGAGCCCTCGGAAGAGCGAGGGATCGAGTGAACACAAACGTTCATTTCAGCAGCACAACTTGACGAGAAGTCAGTAAAAATTTGATATGGTATGAAAGGAAATGGTGAGGGCAAGTTACTAAGAGCATGTTAAAAACAACACTGAAATGGATGGTAGATGTTGAGGATGAGCTCAAAGATTCCATTGTTAGCACGAATACTAACTTTGGTAATGTTTAGTAAAGTTCAGTCAGAGCATGCTTTAATAAGTGAATCTATTTAGAAGCAGAATGTACATAAATAACTAATTTCGATTTTTTTTTTTGCTGAACATTTAACATCATATTGTGTATATTTGTAAATACACCACAAGTACAGAGGTTACTTTTATATTTGTGTTGAAGAAATGATTGAGGCAACACAGAAAACATAGCTCTATTTCCATATAAAATTTCAGTGAGGAAATATAAGACCCTGGGAAAATAAATCTTATATATATTATGTTCCCTTCTCAAAAAAACATTTAGCATGGCTAACCGATCAGCTCACTGAAGCTAACCCAGCTGAGGGGGCGTGCTTTCCATTTGAGTAACGTTCTCCTCACCGTTCTGTCGCCAGTGGACACCTGTGTAACATGGGAGTGACGCACATCCGACTGGCGAGTGGATTCAGGTGAGAGCATGTTAAAAAAAGTACTGAATTGCAGCCACATTTTCATACGTTAACCTGTCTCACGCTGAGGAAACGTTACTGTCGTGTGTACATTCTTATTTTGTGGGAAGATAAAACATTTATTTACATATTTGCCAGTTTTCTGTCATTTTTTGATATCAAAACAAACTGATAAATGTCAGAAATGCTGAGTAAAAATTGTAGATATGCAACATGAATCTAATTGGAATTCATTACAAAACTGCCTGTGTAACTATTATTATTTAAATGCACACAAATAATAAATCCAAATCAAAGGTGCAGCAAAATGGCAAGAATAACTCAAGACTTTTAAGCTTGTGCTGATATTAAACATGAACACTGATATTTGGTTGAAATCTATTCTCTAGGACGGCTTTATCTGATCATACGAGGTTCTACAGTGAAGTATATAGAATAACTTGCTGAAACTTACCAATATGCTTGTGTCCATATTCCGCCTCCCTCTTGAAGCTCTTCTCGATGGACTTCTCGTGTTTCTCTTTGACCTTCTGGTTAATCCAGCCAAAGATACTCATCCACTGGTTCTTGTTCTCGGCCTGTTTCCCAGTTCCAGCATCATGGTCGGCCTCATCCATCGTCTCAGGGGATGTGGGTCCATCTTTTGGGTGGTCAGTCTCGGTGGGTGAAGCCTTTTCCGTTGCTTCATTGAGAGCCTCTTTTGATTGTGACTCAATGAAACCCTCAGGCTTGAGGACGGCTTCCTCCACCACAGAGCCTTTATCTCCACCCACAGTGTCCTCTGTGTGGGGGTCAGTGGGGGGGTCAGTTGGGGAGGGTTCAGATAGTTCAGGCTCCTCCAGGATTGGGTTGCAGGGTTTTATGGAGATGACCAGTGGTCCTCCGTTTGGAGAAACAGGCCAGCTATATCTCTGAGGGTCCTCTTGTCCTTCAAGCTCAGCCTGCTCCTCCTCCTTGTTTGAGGCCTCCTTCAGGTTCCTCCGTTTTCCTCCCAAACCTCTGCGCTGAACCTGGTTCTCTGGCCTGAACATATTCACTCCTGGAGAAAAGAGTTTCTTCATCAGTTCTTTTTTCCTCTTCATTTCTTTCTCCATGTGTTGACGCCTCGCCTCCTTTATTCTCTCGATCTCCAGCTCTCTCTCGCTGCTCTCTTTCTGTTGTCCCTCCTTCTCTCTCTGCTCCTCTGTTTCCTCCTTCTCCATCTCTCTCTGCATCTCCATATCTAGAACTTGTTCTTGTTCCGTATCAGCCTGTTTTTCTTTATTGCCCTCTGTCGTTCTTTCCATCCCTGTATCTCCTTCATCCTTATCTTCTTCTCCCCAGCTGTTCCTGCAGGTGGCGTCTCCCTGCCCCTTCCTCTCTTTCTCCTCCTCTCTCTCCTTCTCCATTTCTTGGTCTTTCCTGATTTCCTCATGTTTCAGGTTTGTTGTTTCTCTCTCTTCTTCCAGGCGTCTCAACACGTCCCTTACATGTTCTTCCTTCTCTCTCCTCATTTGTTCAGTCTTCTTTCTCTCTTTCTCCATCTCTGTCTTTCTTTCCTCCAATTCTCTCTCCATCTCTTTCTCTCCTTCCTCCACCTCTCTCTCCATCTCTTTCTCTCTTTCCTCCTCCTCTTTCTTAAATGTTCTCTCCTCATCTCTGAGATTAAAAGTAAACTCCAGCTCTGCTGCTTTACATTCTCTCTTCTTTCTATTTTCATCCTTTTCTCTCTTCTCCTCCAGCTGTCTTTTCATCTCTCTCATCTTTTCTTCCTTCTCTTTCTTCTTTTCTGCTATCATCCTTTTCTCTCTCTCCAGCTTCTCTTGTTTCTCCTTCAGCTTTCTCCGCTTTTCCATCTTCCTTTCTTCAAGCTTTTTCTCCAGCTTGTCTGTTTCTTTTTCTTCCTTTTCTTTATCCATGTCCATTGCTTTTTCTTCTTCTTTCTTTCTCTCACTTTCTCTCCTGCTCTCCGCCTCTCTCCACTCTTTCTGCTGTTTCTCTCGTTCAGCCTTTCGCTGCTCCTCCATCTGGGTTTTCATGCATTTCTCCTCCTCCATTCTTTCCTTTTCTGCTCTCTCTTTCTCCAGCTTTTCGAACTCCCTCTGTTTTTCATTCTCTGTCTTCTCCTTTTCTCTTTCTTCAGACATCAGTCTCTCCATCTCTTGGGCTTTCTCTTTCGTAAGGCACATTTCTTCCTCTTTCTTTCTGTCCATCTCCTGACATCTGTGCTGCCACTCTTCCTCAAGTTTTTCCATTCTTTCTCTCCATTTCTCCTCCTCTCTTCTCAGAGTCAGTTCATTTTCCTCCTCCATCTTTCTCTCCATCTCTCTCAGTCTCTCTTCCACCTCCATCTGTTGATCCTTTCTCTCTCTCTCAAACTCTTTCTGTTTCTCTCTTTCCATCTCTGTTTCTCTCACTCGCTCCTGCACCTCCTTTTCCATTCGTATCTGCCTCTCCATCAGCTCTCTCTCCATCTCTCCTCTTTCTCTCTCTCTCTTTCTCTCCATTTCTTTCAGCACGGCCAGTTCTCTCTCTTTCGCCGCCTTTCTCACCATCTCCATCTCTCTCTCCATCTTTCTGCACGACTCCTCCAGTTCTTCCAGCTTTTCTTTCTCTCTTTTCATCTCTTCTTCCCTCTTTCTTTTCTTCATTTGCTCCCTCTCCTTTTGTTCACACTCATGCTGCACTCTCTTTAACTCTTCCTCTCTCTCTTTCTCTCTTTCCGTCTTTCTCTGTCTCTCTCGCAGAATCATCAGCTCTTCTCCCTCCTGGTTCCTTTCTTCCTCTGTCTGTCTGGCTTCCAGATTCTCCCTCTTTCTCTCTGTTTCTCTCAGCACGCTGAACTTCTCCTCCTTGAAAGCCATTTTTTCCTTTATTTTCTCTCTCTCTCTTTTCAGAGCCTCCTCTCTCTCTCTCCTTCTCAAACCCTCCATCTCTCTCTCTTTCAGGAGGAGCAGCCTTTCTCCCTCAGCGTCCAGATGATTCCTCTCCTCCTCTGCTATTTTCTCCTTCATCTTCTGCACCTCTCTTTTCAGCTGGTTGCGTCTCTCTCTGCATCTCAGGATCTCCATCTCTTGCTCTCTCAAAATCTCCTCCATTCCTCTGATCTCTCCCTCCCTGATGCTCTCTCTCAGGGCCTTTAGACACACAACACACACAGTCTGTGAAGAACACTTTCCTGACCAAGACCATCTATCTATCTATCTATCTATCTATCTATCTATGATCTCTTTAATCAGTCTCTATCACACTGTACAGCCCTGAATGTGCAGGAAGGCTTTTCTGATTCTTTTCACATTTTCATCAGTTTAATGTTGACTGAAAAATTAAAGCTTTTTTTTTAAAGATTTTCATAGTTTTTAGATAATCAGGTGATAATAAGGTGATAGTTAAGATGTCTACAGTGATCAGTTAGACTTCGTAGCCTTAAAATAAATTAGAAGAACATGGTTAAATATGTTTGATTATAAAAAAAATCTTAAAATATACAGATCATGTTTTAGTGTGAACTCTTCAACTGTAAAAGCACATTATATGAAAATCGGCCGATATCCTGAGTTCAGGCATTGAAAATGATATAGAGAAAGAAAAAGTGGGATCAGTTCATCTCTACTGTGCTTCATTGTGTTGGGCTGACTTTCTCTGCAGTAGCCAATGCAGCGTTTCTCAAAGTGATGCAGCCTTTCACTACATTTAAAGAACTGCGGAGATCCAGTGATGAGTCTTTCACACACAGTCAGTCTAGAACTCATCACAGCTGAACTGCAGCCTCTCTTTTCACTTCTTCTTGAACCTCTCCTTCTTTTCTGACTCCATCAGTCAATAAAGAGGAGAAAGAGCCGATCAATCAAACACTGATCACACACTTTAACAGACCTGAAAAGCTCCACTGAAGTTCATCATATGAATGACTAAAATCCTCACTGTAAGATATTTCACTAATATAACTAATAAACTGTCACTAATCAATAACAGAACCTTTCACTGATGACTAAACACTCTCTAATCACTAACACTGTGATGAATGAGATCATGAGTCCTACCTTTCTAGTGGACGGCTGGCGCTCTCTCTCCTTTCTCTCCTTTCTCTCCTTCTCTCTCTCCCTCAGCTCTTTCAGCTGCAGTTCCTTCTCCAGCTCTCTGAGTCTCTGGAGCTCCTGCCTCTCTTCCTCCTCCACTCTCTCTCGCTCCATCATGATCTGCAGCCTCCACTGAACCATTTCTATCTCCTTCTGCCTCTCCCTCTCTCGCTGCCTCCTCTTCTCTTCCAGCTTCCTCCTCCTCTTCTCCTTCTTCTCTCTCTTCTGCTCCCTCTCTTTCAGCTCCTTCTCTCTCTCTATCTCTCTCCGAAGCTGTCGGAGACTCTCCTGCTGTCTCCACCTCTCCAGGAGTTTGTCCTCTCTGCTGAAGAGGGTCAGCTTTGGCCAGCAGCTGCCCCCCCAGCACCCACAGGCTGTGGGAGGACTGGGTGGGTGAAGCCACTCTCGCTCCTGGTTCATCTCTTTGGAGCTTCTGGATTTAGAAGACAAAACCACAGTATTAACCATTTAAATGAAAACCTCGGGGTGCTGCAACCAGCGAGCTCATTTCTGCTCCAATATCAAAATAGAACAACATTTATTTATGTTGCATTGAGAAAAACAACTTAGGGGAGAGCAATATGGAAAATATATTATTATTATTATTATTATTATTATTATTATTACTATGTTATACGATACTTCAAAACATTGTCAAGATACAAGATACCCATCACAATATTTGGTTTTTCTGTGATTGAATAAGTTGGAACAGACAAAATAGAACCCGTAAAGCCACATAAACAAGCTATAATAAGAACAATAATAATAAACTTACAACTACAATTTTATGCAGTATTTTACAAACTGCACTAAATCCAGTTATCCACGGTCAACTCAAAAAAGCATTTTGTGACATTACTATTATTATTATTATTTTTATTATTATTATTATTATCATTATTATTATTGTGTTATATGATTCTTCAAGACATTGCCCTGATAGAAGATACACACTGACATACGTACCGTTCTCAGTTCAAAGTCTGCTCCAAAATATCTGCTCTGGTTTCGGAAACGCGTCTCTTCAGCACTCAGGTGAGTAAAGAAGTGTCGCCTGCAGTAGAATCAGAACTGTGACGTCGGAATGAAGCCTTCCATTGCCATGGTAACTGTAGAGTCAAGCTTTAGTGATGTCATACCCCTAATTATGACATCACTTAGCCATGATAACATATGTGTGTGTGTGTATGTATATATATATATATATATATATATATATATATATATATATATATATACATACACATATACATATACATATATATGTGTATATATATATATATATATATATATATATATATATATACATAATGTGTATAGTTATATAGATTTAGTAATAAACACTCAGCAGACAAAACACAAGGATGAGAATAATCCAAAAAGTAGACACAAGTAGCACAAGTGGACCGATGCAGAGCAAGTTTATGAGGAGTCTGCCCTCTTCCTATTTCCCTGTTATATCAAAAACAGGACTGCAAAACAGCAGAGGGCGCCCGCGAGCGTGTCCTATGAATGGGGCGAATGGAGCTAAACAACTAAAACTGAAAAGTTAAAATAGTTTCTATTCACTCGCCCAGAACGTTTCTTTAATTTTATGAAGCAGAGGGATGTTTTTCACTAAAAATGCAAAGAAAATTCACCTGTATGTTTCCTTTTTTCTACAGCAAACGGGTTTTGGGCCTCAGGACGTTAGCATTACTGCTACAGAGTGTTGATTGGTTGCTCATTGGCTGCTGGCATTCACTGACGTCATGAGGTGCTGTTTTAAACTCCTATAACTTGAGTTTAAAAAGCTCTCAAAAATACAGCAGCAGTGTTAATTGATGTGATATTTTATGCTGTTCTGTGTTCAGGATGTAAATGCATTCTTTTATCTTTAATCACTTTGATGATTGCTAATGATTACTAATATTAATGCCACTGTCCCCACTTTGCTTCAGTACTATATATATATAAAAGTGCTTGATGAAGAGAAACACTGTTGTTAGTCCATCTAGTGGTGAAACTATGCACCTGCACAGCCTTCAGTGCTTTTAGATTAGAGGAGCCATTTAAAGTCTGACCTGAAATCAAAATGGACCTTTTTTATATCTTCTTAGTTTATGTTCCTGGTTATATTAAGTAAACGTCCATGAAAATGTACTGACTTTTGATCCATCACTGTGCACCAGCTGGTGGAAAAATACTGTCACTCAGCTAGCCCAGAGACACTGGCGCCATCAAGGGGGGGCTGAAGGGGTCACGGCTGCCCTTAACCAATCGCTGGGCCCCCAGTGGCCCACCTGGCAAACAAACCTCCTGCCCCACCACACCCCATCATACTTTCACTAGTTATGATTCTGACTATCCGCAATGATGGATTCGGCAGTGTAAATAAACAGGAACAGCATCTTCACACTAATCATGAGTTACTTTTTTTTCCATTTTGAGTGAAAATTAGCACAGGGCTACATCAGAAACAGCTCAATGAGCGAATTCAGACAGTTAAACAGTCTGTAATTAGACCTAGAGGCTCTGCGTCGACAGGGGGCGCTGTTAATCCAAACCTGAGGAGACTTTAACATATACACTAAACCTGTTGGTAATTTGAATTGTAATATTTTAAGTATATAAATGTTCCCTTTATTTCATTCTGTAAGCTGCAGTTTTACAGGAAAAGCTAATTTAAAAATTCTAAAGCCGAACACAGAGATTATTAGAGCAGCCTGTTAGCCTGTTAGTTAGCTAGTTAGCCTAGCGATCTGCCTGGATCAGCTAGTTCACCAAAACCGTGTTCTTACCTGGATTGTATTCAGTCCGTCTTCAGCTGTTTAGCTACATCATTTAAACACAGTTTGTAACTGTAAAACGTGCATTAGTGAGATCCGCTGCTGTTTATTTACTTCTGTTTCAGTGATGCACACAAAAGCTACATGAGTGCTAATAGCGCCCCCTTGTGGGCAGAATCGTTAACCATAAGTGAGTGAGTTCTAACTAATTCCATATAAGTTGCTATATTTTATATTATATGGGGGATATAGTTTAGTCAGAGAGAGAAAGAGAGAGCGAGAGAGAGAGAGAGAGAGAAAGAGAGAGAGAGAGAGAGAGAGAGAGAGAGAGAGAGAGAGAGAGAGAGAGATAATCCACCAAGATTGGACGTTTAAATGTCCCTGAAAGAAGTTTAAATCTGAGTTTAAAGTAACGGTGCAACCGGAAATCTAGATTTACTCTGAAAGTAATCCAGGTTTATGGGTGAGCCGCACCAACAGGGATAAAGCTGAAACTTGTATTAAATCACACTTTATTAATTATGCTACAACAAACTTTCAACCTAGTTTAATAATAATCAGGATTACATTTAAACCACCATTTTAATCCTGGATTAATAACTAATAACAAATCGTTTAAACATCTGAATTCACTCTTTGTCTGTGAGAGCTGTTTCTGACGTAGCCCTGTGAGTAACTCATGGGCAATGATTAGTGTGGAGGCCGATGCTGTTCCTGTTTATTTACACTGCTGAATCCATCATGGCGGGACAGTCAGAATTAATGGCTGGTTAATATTTTAATCACACATTAAGGCTGCAATCAAAGATTTTTTAATCCATGTTTAAAATTAAGTGGTGCAACACAAATAATGTAATCCTGATTATTTTAAACTAGGTTTGAAATTTGGTGCAGCATGATTAATAGATGAACCTTGATTTCATCCAAGTTAAATGAATAATTTCCCAGATAGCAGAAAATCACAGTGTTAAATCAATATTGAAGTGTCAACGTTAACTTCATTAACATTCTAATCTGATGTTGATTCTGAATCACTTTTGCACCCTGAATTAATACTGAAATAACACTGAAGGTTTAACTGAAATTCAACAGAACATCAGTCATTTTTCAGCCTTTAGAAAATCAAAGCCATCCTGCTTTATATAAAGCAATGATTATAAAAAGTGTTGAATGTGCCAAAAATATCCAGCCAACAGGGTCCTGTGACCACTGATGAAGGACTAGAGGATGACCAACACAAACCGTCCGGCAACAGATGAGCTACTGTCTCTGATTTTACATCTACAAGGTGGACCAACAAGGTAGGAGTGTCTAATAGAGTGGACAGTGAGTGGACACAGTGTTTAAAAACTCCAGGAGCACTGCTGTGTCTGATCCACTCACACCAGCACAACATACACTAACACACCACCACCACGTGTTACTGCAGTGCTGAGAATGATCCACCACCCAAATAGTACCTGCTCTGTGGTGGTCCTCTGGGGGTCCTGACCATTGAAGAACAGGGTAAAAGGGGGCTAACAAAGTATGCAGAGAAACAGATGGACTACAGTCTGTAACTGTAGAACTACAAAGTGCTCCTATATAGTAAGTGGAGCTGATAAAATGGACAACGAGCGTAGAAACAAGGAGGTGGTCATAATGTTAGGACTGATGAGTGTACATGTAGTGTAGTTAATGTAGCATTTTTTTTCAAGCATATAACTATATATATATATATATATATATATATATATATATATATATATACATAAACAAGTATATCAATAGGATGCATAACAGCCTTCACATCGCAGAATAAACAAAATAAATATATTTGGTGAATGGAGGAACAGCAAAGTAAGAATTTCACTGTACAGTACAGTACAGTACACTGTACTGCCTGTTTCTGCTGCGCATTCGACAATAAAACTCTTGAATCTTGTCTCGGCTCTTCTTTCGTCCTCCGTCAGGGGGCGCATTGACTTCAAGCGAGCTCACTATAGTAGACCCGATATGCGCCTGATGTGGACTGAGAACATTTTAAAAAGTCTTTTTATTTTTATTATTTTTATATAAGAAAGATAATCTGTTGGGCAGCGATATATATGTATATCTATACTCCAGATACGCGTTTTCCCCAACATATTTCTATCCTTGTTTTTAACATTTTTATTTTTTCCTTTTTTTGTACTACGTCACCAAGGCCCCCAAAACAAGCAGCGAAATTTGAAAAATTGAAAACAAAGTGCGGTTAGCCTGTCAGACGCGGAGCATGGAGGAGCCGCCGGCGGATTACTGACTGTTCTGAGGGAGAAAACGGAGAACGGACGCCGTCAGGGAGCTAATGGTGCTGTTACTGATCGTATTGTGCGGTTATGAGCGGTTTGGAGGAGTTTGGTCTGTGTGTTTTGGCAGAAATCCGCCTCGCCGGTGTAACGGAAACGTAGCTCTGCCGGAATGCAGCCCGAGGTTTGAGTTCGTTCAGCAGCTGCGTTAGTTCCTTAAAACAGACTCCAAATACCTGACTAGTCAAGGCAGTCCAGGGCGATGGAGGCTCCGGAGAAGCCCGTGGCCGCGGTGGAAGTGCCCAAGCCGCCCACCATCGACGACTTCGAGGTGGTGAAGCCCATCAGCCGCGGCGCCTTCGGTAAAGTGTTCCTGGCGAGGAAGAAGAGCCACTCCAAACTGTACGCCGTGAAGGTAAGGTAACCGTACTGATATATATGTGTATATATATATATGTATATATATATATATATATATATATATATATATATATATAATAAAACATAATAATATAATATGGCATAAATATCGCGCAGATTAACGAGGCAATACTCTTATTGTGATTTAGTTAGGTCTGTCTGAGCCCTTCACACCTAACGCTCCTGTTATCCTTACATTTACTAACATCTTTTATCCGTGGGGTCAGTTTGACCCCAGCAATTTAACCCTTCGGGGAACAAAGAGTCCGGTGGGAGTTTCCCTCTCATGTCTTATGAGCTACCAGTGGTTCCTGTGCTACTACAGGTGTGGCTGTGTTAGGTTTGGGCCCTAAACCAGAGGGAAGCTTCTTTTTTTGAAGATTATAAAATTGTATGTTTTAGTGACAACAGTATCACCCAGAACAGCCAAAACAGATGTGTGTCAGATGTTGATATTTCATATGTTTTATACAGCTAAAACAGCCTGGGGTCAGACTGACCTCAAAGATAGTAGGAGGGTTGAAAAAGTGGTTCTTTAGTAAAGGCAGTGATTCTATTTAGAACCATGAGCTCTGTGTAGAACCTTTTCCTGCGTCAGTGGTACTGTGCATGGTGAAATGGTTTTTCAGATCGATTGAGAATGTATTGTATAGACATACATATAGAACCTTTTTTGAAAATGGTTCTATATAGTTGTTGAGCTGTTTGCTTCCTTGCCCAAAGCCCCGACATATGATGGTTTTTAAAATCTAAACTATTCTGTGCTGTGGTTTTGTTCTAATTATTGACTTAATCACTTACAGAAATAAACAAAAATAAAATGAACAAAAAATAGAAAGGGTATTCAATCAAAAATAAAAGAAAGTAGAATAAAAGACTTCAGCCGCTGAGTTCTTGTGGAAGGGAGAAAAAGGCTTCTTTATTTTAGCATCAGGGTCTCGAAAGACCCCAACTGTGCAAATACAGTGTTCTAAACAACATATCCCCCCTCCTTACTTCTCACATTTTGATATTAGCTCATTCTCTAATAGGTGCATCTCTTTGTCCATCAGTTTGGCCATCGCATGATGAGCTCACTCCTCAAAACTGGCTTCAACAGGTTTTTTACCAGCCTGCTCTACCTTTTAGGGTCAACTTGCCCCTCTCTTCACTGGGTCAGTAGGTACACACAGGCCTCTCTGTGAACCCAGAGGCTTTCCAGTGTCTAGAATCTCCTATGCAGACAGTCTAAGGCCGACCCTTTGTGAAAGAATTAATATTCTCTGTTAGGCAATACTACCTATTTGGTTATTGATTACAACATCTAATCTGTTTGATTACTGATTAAGGGAATATTTATTCAAAATCTCCGTCAGTAGCACCAAAGACGGTTCTGCTATTGTCATGATGTCAAGCTTGTAACAATAGAAACACTCTTTTTGGTGCTATATAGAACCATTTTCAAAAAGGTTCTATGTAGAACCATGTACAACACATTCTCTGCCAATCTGAAGGACAATTTCACTGTGCAAAGAATCATTTAATCATGTAAATGGTTTTTCGAGTGTTTATGATTTTATAAAAAACCCTGATTCCATAAAGAACCCTTGAAGAACCATCTTTTAAAACAATTTTAAACATACTTTTAAACATTTTTTTCAGTTTTCTGTTTTTTTGTTCTTGGCATTTTTTTTACCCCTAATTCTCATTACCAACACATTGTCCACATATCTGTTTATCGTTACTGATTTTGATATTTTTTTGCTTTTCTAATTAGTTTTTCAGTATTTACCTTGTAAACTCTCAAAGTGAATGAAAATAACATGTTAGGTTATGTTACACCAGTGCAAAGAAACTAAATGGCTTTCAGTGTGTTGCAGTAATGAGAGAAAAATTGTGAAATGCTAGTCTTGCAACAGTATACAGATTTGAAAAGTTGTGAGGGGAAAAAAAAAACATTATTTGCACATGTATCTACAAATCTTACTGTGTTACAGTAATGAGAAGTTGGTCACTTCTTGATTATTTTTAATTATTCAAGCAGGTGTCATTATTTGTATATCCAAAAAAGAAAACCTTGCACTTTAGTCATTTTAATTTTTTAAAAGTTGCAGTACGATATGATCTCAGTTTGTAAGGCAGTGATTCAATATTTTCACAGTATTTCACAGCACTGTTATTTGAGTCCTCTTCAGGCGTTTATGATCGATATGACTCGTACATGCAGCAACCAGAATTGTATATTAAGGTTCAGTTCAGTTTATGACTAAACATTATTTACATAAACATTTATCGATCTCTGCATGAATGAATATTCTCAGGTAATCACCCTAAACCTTCAACTTTGACTTCAGAACAATGAGAGGAAAGAAAAGAAGAATATTTTCATTGCACAGTGCCCCAAAAATCAGTCAGTCAATCAGTGTAATTTTTTTATGTGCAGCCTTTTGATTTAATGCATTGAAGAGACTGGATGAGTTGTTACATTCCTAATAGTGTTTATTGAGCTTGACATCACTTTGTCAGTTGAAAGCTGAATGTTTCTGCTGAGTGTTTGCAGTTATTGTAATGAATATTACAGTATTGAACGCTGTATTTACAGTAATTATGTTTTGTCTATGTTGTATAGTCTTAATTACTAGCAGTCTTTTCATATAAAAAGTGCTCCACAATCCTGGCTAGCTTAATGTGTTTGTGTTGGTTTTGTAATCATTCCCAAGGTGGTGAAGAAGTCAGACATGGTGGACAAGAACATGAGTGATCAGATGCGGGCGGAGAGAGATGCGCTGGCCCTCAGCAAAAGCCCTTTCATTGTACACTTGTTTTACTCTCTTCAGACAGCAGCCAAGGTGTATTTGGTGGGTAGAAACTAATCCTGCAATTATTGTCATTAATTGATGTCTTTTTATTTGAGTTTCTGAATTCTAGACCGTGAACTGATGACCTTTGCGGCGTTTATTTTTATTTTTTAGGTGATGGAGTACCTGATTGGTGGCGATGTGAAGTCACTGCTGCACATCTATGGCTACTTTGATGAGGACATGTCATTAAAATACATTTCAGAAGTAGCGCTAGCTTTGGATTATCTCCACCGACATGGAATCATCCACAGGTACATATTCCTTACTATAAGAAACTACTGTTATGTTTATTGTTATTAAGTGCCATCAAGTCGATTCCAGTTCCTGGTGACCAGTGGTGTTTTTCTAGAATATCTTGTCTTCTGTTTGGGTCTTTAGGCTTCTTAGTCATGAGTTCTCTAATTGTCTTCATCTGTCTTGTTGCTGATTGTCCTCTTCCTCTTTTACCTTAAGCATAATTTTCTTTTTCAATGAATTGGTTCTCTTCTGTGTCCAAATAGGAGCTTCAAATTAGTTGTCTTGGCTTTGACTGAGATGTGAAGCTTAAGGTGGTCAAAGATCCAAATTTTTACCTTCCAAGGTACTCTCAAAAGTTTTCACCAAAACCGGATTTCAGGTTTTTTTTTGGTGTCCTTTTTTTGTCCATAAAGAACCACAGAAAAGACTACAGCCTGGGCAATTCTGACCTTTTTTTATAGGGACAAACTTTTGATGATGTTCCAGCTCCTTTATTAGTGATGGCATATCTGTATTGATGGTTGTCAGGCTGATGTCAGCAGAATATGCTGGATGGGAAATCGGAGGCAAAAAAAGAAAAATAATGAATGTGATTTCATCTTGTAACAAATCTATCCTGAAATAGCACTCATTCACACTGTGTGATGTAATTCTTCCTGTGGGGTAGCAGAATATTTAAGTAGTTTGAGTATAGTAGCCACCTGTCCAGGGTGTCTCCTGCCTTTCGCCCAATGACAGCTGGGATAAGGCTCCAGCACCCACCGCGACCCAGAAGGATAAGCGGTTTAGATGATGTGTGTGAGTGTGTGAGAGTATAGTAGCCTACTTTTAAATGACCATCTAATGTGAAATGCTTTAATTAAAAATTGACCGATACTTGAGGTTTTTGTTTTAGCATTGGTTTTGGATAAGAAAAAGTGGAATTGTGCCATCTCTGTCCTTTGTCCCTTTTTCTGCTGAGAGCCAGTCTGCGTATTGCTGGATCCTTTGTTGTTAATAATTGATCCAGGCAGGCTAAAACTATCCACCACTTCTACATCTTCGCCATCATTCATTCTGACAGTAAACAAAAATGTTCATCTTTCTTCTTTCTCAGGGATCTCAAACCTGACAACATGCTTATCTCCAATGAAGGCCACATTAAGCTGACTGATTTCGGCCTCTCCAAAGTGAAACTTGACAGAGGTATGGTGGCCTGTAAAGCTGAGTCATCATAAAATCTTTCATACTTCAGTCTATTAATCTGTAGTCTGCAAATTTGTGCAGTCTTACTGTTCTTATTTTCATTTTGTACCTTCAAGCTTTGGCTAATGGAAATGTTTGTTTTTATCCTCTCTAGAACTGAATCTTATGGACATATTGACCACACCGTCTTTGGCAAAACCAAAGAAAGATTATTTCAGAACGCCTGGTCAAGTTTTGTCCTTGATAAGTTCCCTTGGTCTTGTGAGTATAATAAGATGTTTGAAAATGCACAGTATGCTTACAAATTCATGTGGGTGTCTGTTTTGTCAGAAAGTCAACTGAAGCATCAGACACAGTAAATTCTCTTTGTGTTGCTATTTCTTCTAAATAAAAGAATACTCCAGTGTTAGAAGGCAAGCGTCACAGCAGCGCCTCAGCCGTGGCCAGCCCTGTGTCCTGTGGGAAAGCAGAGCAGAGAAAGAGTTTGCTGTGTTCTCCTCTGCTGGCCAGACGAAGGGACCACCTGCGTTCTCCTATGTGTCCCACACGAGCCCTTGGTATTTCACTGTTTTCAATAAGATCGATGTGTTGTTTTAGCTCTGACCTGTTGGACTGCATTTAAGGGTGGGAGATATGACAAAAGTATAACATCATGAAACACAAGTGTCAAACCCGATACTGGTATCAATATCGATGCATCCCTACTCCAAAACAAAAAAGTGTTATGTGACATTGGCTGTGTTTACATGCAAATATTTTTGCCAATCCGATTGAATAGATTCTGATTACAGATTAAGACTGAGGTGTTTATATTCTCACTCTACTCAACAATCTGACGAAAATCTCAGTTTACATGCTCACTACAAATAATCAGATCCAAAATTGCATGCGTAGAGAACCACTCAGTGTAGACATTACCATGACAACGAGCATCCAGTGAGTCCAGTCAGAGTGAGACGAGCAGCAGTGAGCAGTGCTTGTGTATCTAATTACTTTAAAATGATGTCAGACTCAGGAAAACGTCCTTCACATGTCCTTATTAAAGAAGGCAGAGAGGAAGACGTCGTGTTCTGAGACACATAAGCTGGACGTCCGTCCCACTGCCGTCTTTTAAAGATCAGAGCATAAACTTCGTCTCCTCCGCAGACCAGTTTCTGCTCCGCCATGTTGAACGGTATAAACTTGAACGTACTTAAACTTTCCAATTGGGAATGTAATCAGATACAGGCGTTTACATGGATATTATTCTTCTATTTAACGGATTATTTACAGGATTACCCATCTCGCTCAATCGGATAGAAACTGTATTCCGAACGGCCTCAATTGGACTAGTCTATTCTGATTGAGGTGTATACATGGACGTATTCTATTCCGATTGAGCTATTAGTCGGATTATTAATGGATTATTAGGCTGCGTGTAAACATGGCTTTTGTCACATTGCCCACCCTTAATCACATGCAGAGAAGCCTTGATCAATTCAGGTATTCGCTGATTTATTAGTTTCATTTTTATTAGCTGAGTATTTTTTCTCTTTCAGGAGCTAACAGTGTCTTTAGCCCTGGTGTAGTGGCTAAAAGCCTGACGCCAAGGCTGTTGAAGGCCAGGAAGAGGTTTGAGTCCTTAAGTGTTGGCAGTGCTCACTCTTCTCTCCTGCTGTCTGCCACTGACTCTGAGAGCTGCATCAGCCCACTGTGGGAAGATGAGCAGGTAAAAAGTCTTACATATAGTTAGGTAGACCAAGGAACTCAAACAATAAGTGCAAAAATAATGTAATAAGTGCAGTTATGCTCTATAATAACTCTTTTACTCTGTTCAGAAAACGTTTTCCTTCACAATGAATGATTAGTTGCCAGTTTTCATGATGATAATGCACAGTTTTAGAGTTTCATTTTATTTTTTAAACAAATTTCTAAGGCTAGAAGTATTTTGTAATGTTTGAAAGGCTATGCATGGTTTGTTTTTCAGTTAAGCACATGTTTATTATTTGGCATGATTACTAGATATATTTTCTAATAATCAGTAGATTACTCAATTACTAATATTATGTATCATATCAGTCCTAAGTTAAATGAACAGATGAATGCCCCCAGCTTTTGGTAATTGCTAGCTGTGTTAGCATTATTTGGCTGCTATGTTTCATTAAATAGAATGCTTGACTTTGTGTTTTGGGCAGGTTTGTAACAAAATAGGATTTAAAACAAGGTTATGCATAAGTGTAGACAGGATGTTGCCATTGGACAACTGTGCCTGTTGATACTAATAAGGACAATGTTGTGCTTTTGTAGAAATTAGAAGGCAATGAGAACGTCCCGCCTCCACATGGAAAGGATGTAGTTGACCGAGCTGGACAAAAACACCCTGTGACTGTTTCTGAGGGAAAAATGAGAAGTGAAATACGGACGCCTGGAAACGAGACTCCACTGACACCACTCCACAACTTAAACTCAAGGTCACGGTCTCTTAATAAAGTCATTGTGGACATGAAGAACGTAAAGCCAGATACTTCAGCAGGAAAGAGGCTCCACTTCACTGAAGCTGATATCTGCCTTTCTCCCAGCAATAAGACTCCTCTTAAACAGTCATTTGAGAGCAGCCTTACAAAACTTGAGACGGGTTTCGTCTGCACTAGCCAATCACTGGAGAAAGTGTCTGCTCAAAAGCCGAGCTCTTCAGTTAAACGAGGGTTTGCATTGGTGGACAAGAGCCCTGAGCAAGCTGAGATCCAAGCCAAGAAGAGTGACGTTGAGTACAGGAGATGTTTTCCAATTCCAGAGAATGATGCAAGAGGCCATACAGGTCTGACAGGGATTTTCTCTGCTGTTGGGTTGGGTAGTGAAGGAGCAATGTGGAAAGCCTCAGATCAGAGAGCCAGGGGCCCCAAACAGTCCAGCCCTGCTAATGTGGCCAAGAATCTTTTGTGTGAGCTGGAAGAGCCAGGAGAAAATGGCGGTGCTGTGGCCAGCTCCAGCTTCACGTCTTCTCCTGAAGTTAACCTGAGTAGAAGCCTTAGCCTAGATTCAGACAGTTCAGTCCACGAAATGTCTGTGATTACAAACACACCTCCTCCAAAAAACTGTCCAAGAGGTGCTCTCTTGCCTTCATTCCAGGAGCTGGATGAAAATGAGATATCTGCTGTGGTTCCACCGCAGACAGAATACTCTGACACACCGAAGCAGCATGATGCGCACCATCAGAAGAGTGAATCGGATTGCTCCGTCTTGGACCATCACGTTCGGTCCAGCAGCCTGGTCAAATCACCTTCCTTCCTCAAACCTAGGAATGTGGTGGCCTTCAGAAGCTACTGCAGCTCCATTAACCGATCCAACATGTCCTGCAGCTCTCGTCTCAGTATTGCCTCCATGGAAGCAATGGACATGTCAGCCTCATCCTCCTTCCACAGTGCTCCAACTGCTGTGACCCCCGTGCAGAAGAAAAGGTCTAGCCTCAACAGCTCACTGTACCAGGTAGGTCATCAGAAAAAAAGTTAGTTTCAGGGAAAGAAAGCAACAACTGAATGCTAGTAAAACTCAATCATTTAAGTATGCATAGCAGACACATTAAAGGCCATTCAGACAGCTGGGACATGAACTCTTAGAGCAACTTTACTAGTGTTTCAGGTTCTTTGACCTTCTAAAGTTGGTGGCATGACTTTAGATACTAGTCAAACTTTAGATGCTAGCCCCTTTTTGCTTGCTCACCTACGAAGACTAAAATTGTTTTGTAAATCATACAAATTTACACTGAAAAACACTATGTGGACAAAAGTATTGGGACACCTACATATTACATCTACAGGAGCTTTTATGATGTTCCATTCGAAATCCAAAGACATTAATATGGAATTGCCCCCCTTGCAGTTATAACAGTTCTTCCCCAAACATGGTATATAGCATATAATTGTCCAAAATGTCTTGTTCTGCTGAAGCATTAAGATTTCCCTTCACTGGAACTAAGGGTTCTAGGCCAACTCCTGAAAAACAACCCCATAGCATTATCCCTCCTCCACCACAGTTTACAGTTGGCACAGCACAGTGCAGTCAGGCAGGTAATGTTCTTCTGGCATTCACCAAACCCAGACTCGTCCATCAGACCGCCAGATAGAGAAGCATGATTCCACTGCTCCAGAGTCCAGTGGCGGCGTGCTTTACGCCATTCCGTTCAACGCTTGGCATTGTGGTTAGTGATGTTAGGTTTGCATGTAGCTGCTCGGCCATGGAAACCCTGCCATGAAGCTCCTGGTGCACATTTTTTGTGCTGATGTTGATGCCAGAGGAGGTTTGGAACTCTGCAGTTATTGAGTCAGCAGAGAGTTGGTGACTTTTATGCACTAGGCGCCTCAGCACTCAGGGACTCGCTCTGTAACTTTACGTGGTCTGACAGTTCGTGGCGGAGTTGCTGTGGTTCCTAAATGCTTCCACATTTCAATAATACCACTCAAGGTTGATCGAGGAGAATCTAGGAAGGAAAAAAAAATAGCAAACTGTTGCAACTGTGGCATCCTATTACAGCACCACACTCGTTTACAGCTCTTTAGAACGACCCATTTCTGTCACAAATGTTTGTAAAGGCAAACTGCATGGCTAGGTGCTTGATTTTGTACATCTGTGTCGATGAGACTGAATGAAACACCTGAATTCAATAATTAAAAGGTGTGTCCCAATACTTTTGTCCACATAGTGTATATTCCTTTAAAGTTACTGAAGTAAAGTTATGGATGGTTCAACTGTGGGGCCTCCAAAACAAGTGGAAATTGCATTTTATGTTTTTAGATTTTAGCCTTGCCTTGTTTAAAATGTGAAGGAATCCTAATGCCCTGCTTTTCTTTAAACTCCTTGCTGTTTCTTTTTCTGGTTTGTTTGTTTTCTTTTATGATTTTTTTTTTCTTCTTTGTTTTATAAATCAGACTCCACAGCCTATGGTTTTGTCCCACACCCCTTATCGAACACCCAAGAGTGTCCGTAGAGGTCCAGGTCCAGTGGAGGGGGCTCCCATCCTAGGCACCCCTGACTACTTGGCCCCAGAACTTTTAGTGGGCAAACATCATGGTAAGAGGAGATTGGATTATAACTAGGATAAATTTACTGCACATCTTACTGCAAATCTTTTATAAGATGCAAAACTAAACTAACTTTTGATCTTTTCATACACTTCATATGCAGCTCAGTTTGTTTTGTGTACTCAAATGATTGATTGCCATGTGCACTGAATGGCTTCTTTATTGGACCTTATGTTTTAGTTGCAGGAACACTTGAGCGCGGTGAGTACATTGGAAACTTGTGCGGAGTGCTGAATTTGTGCTCAGTGTGTTGGTGCATGAGCAAGCGGCTTCTCTGTAAAGGAATACTTCATCCAAACATGCCTACAGAGCTAATAATGAATGAAAGATAGCCAGCATTGCCTAATGCCAATGGGTCCCTGCTAACATTCACACATTATTAGCCACACAAGGTTTGGTTGAAGTGTCCTTTTTAATGACATTTATCAAAGGAAATGGCTGACTAATTTCAGTAATATTGATGGACAATCACTTCCATGATTGGCTGCGCTTGACTTGCCATTCTTACTGCTTCAGTGATGCTCTTTGAACTTGGGAATTCTGGGACATTCCACTGGAAAATTGGCAGAAACTTCCAAGCTGGTCCTAAAAGGATCCCTAGTTGGCTTTGTTCTGTTCCAGCTCTTAACACATCTGGCCTGTAGAGTGGCGATTACCTGGCGCTGGTGTGTTAGGAGGTGAAGTAGATGAAAAATTCAGACTGGTTGTGGGTCCTTTTGGAACAGACTGGGACAGTCTGTGCTATAAGGGGGTTATATTTACATTGGTGGTGTTGCAACCATTATTGGTGATGGAACCAGAGTAATGATTCATTAGCAGCAACTGGTGTTTATTTCTTATCAGAGGAAAACAATATTAGACTTCTTAGTATGGCATCTATCCAAGAAGACAGGACCCAAGTTTGATTCTTATTAATAGCTCATCCATTCATGACTGGGAGGGCATAGTTAGGGGCTTGGTTCTTCTCTAGCTGTCCACGGGGGAATCCCAGATAGTGGGGGACGTTTTTAAAATAAATACATTTATTGCAGGACTAGGCTCAGCTTTAGTCCAGAAAAACGTTAGAATTCTGTACTTCAGTCTGTGATTTTGAATTATTTATTATTATTTGAATGATTATTTATATTTCCCTGCTTTAGACCTTCATTGATGAAAACATCTAAAAACAAATGATTAAAATTCCATAACTAATGTAAAAATAATTTGAAATTGTCCCAAATTTTACGCTATGCTTATAATGTCAATGCTTTTCCCTCCACAATTATTAACTTTAACCTCCCCCTGCTCTCACAGCTGTAGAGTAGGTTTGTGATCACAGTCTAACATTTTTGAGTATATTGTTGAAAAGTTGATAAGACAGTAATGATGTTTTTTCCCCCCCCATCTTAGATTTCATGGTGGACTGGTGGGCGCTGGGTGTCTGCCTCTTCGAGTTCCTCACTGGAGTACCGCCGTTCAACGATGAAACTCCTCAACTTGTGTTCCAGAACATTCTCAACCGAGGTGATTCACTCCCTTATAACAAAACAATATAAGTGGATATACGCTACAGTCAAAGTACTACAGTACAGTTTAGAATCACTGTTTTCATTCATTTAAAACCAAGAGTCTTTTGTTACAGGCACATGTATAAAATTGTACTAATAAGATGCTTCTACTAGGGATAAAGGATTTGGGAACAATATTTAATTGTGATTTTACTGACCAGTATTTTTATTTAATATAAAATGAGGTACTGGCCTGTTATTTTGGCCAAGACGACCAGAAAATCCATTTTTTTGGCTTGAGGCTTCACTGCCAGTTAGTTGTAGTTGTGTTGTCATGTACACAGCACTTAGGTGTTTGGTCTAACTCATACATAGGTGGTTCATAAGCTCTGATATTAGGTTAGATTTCCCCACTTAAAAGACTGTGTGGATAATACAGGTTTTAAATGAAACAGCAATTTGGCTCTTTCAAATTGCAATTTCAATATAAAATGACCAATTTTTAAGCCCTAGTTACTACTCCATAAATTTGTAATGGGTTATAAAAACAGTAACTCCAAAATGATGAACAGAGTTATAGAAGATTCTGAAATGACAGAGAAATCTGTAAAACAGAAGAAATTACAATAAAATGAACAGTGAGAATGCTTTGTATTTTAAAAGTGGTGATGAAATGATGAAATCTTAAGGCAGATAATTTATCATGAAATTACCATAAATAAATAATTAATTACTGTAAATTATGTATTGTTTAGTAATGTCTGTACTAAAGTAATGTCATTTAGTAATGTCTTTAGTAATAATATTGTAACATGTATCTTCTGGTGTTTCAGTCTAATCTGTCAATGTTTTTAATTGAATAAAATAACATCATAACAAGTGATTCCAAACTTTTGAATGGTCGCGTATAACGATATCATGATGATGTATGTATTTATAGAACACTGACTCATCCTTCATTTGCATTATACACCCAGTTTCTGTTTCACTTTCAAGATTGCTGGTTATGCATTTCGAGGTGACAGTTGTGATACATTATGACACTTCTGAACTTCTGACAATGCAGATATACCATGGCCTGATGGAGAAGAGGAATTGCCCCACAGTGCGAGAAATGCCATAGAGATTCTCCTTACTACAGATGTAAACAAACGGGCTGGCCTGAAAGGTGAGGACAGTGTCAAAGAAATGCCAATAAAATAGTAATAGTTATTTGAAGGATATCACAGCATTGCCTCCTTCAGTCATTTGTTTTCAGAGAATTAAAAATAGTTTCCTACCATTGTTAAATGAGGCCCCAGGAATGTTTAAAAACAGGGCCTTTGTGATGCTTACCATTTAAAGCTATTAAATAGCTCATTTTTTTGTCCTTTGCATTTATTTGCTACAGTCAGTTATCTGCTACTATTAGTTTCAGTGCAACTAATTTCAGTTTTACTTTCTTAATAAAGCCCTTTTTGTAGGGTGATTCAAAAAGATTCATCCTATTTCAAAGCGCCATATTTTTACAACCGTGAGGCGCCTAGGAACCAATCACAACCCGATTGAAAGAGGAGGTCATAGAGTTACAGAGTGTCAGTATGACAGTGAACCTCCAACAACTCATTGGTCGTTGGTACCAACAGTTCCAAGAAAAAAGTCACTAGCATCACCAGATTTCACGCCGTGTGACTTTTTTTTTTTGCGGGGGTACGTTAAGGATTCTGTTTATGTGCCACTCCCAACAACACTGGATGATCTCCGAAATCGCACTGAAAGAGCCGTGAGTGCAGCGACACCCGACATGCTCAATCGAGTATGGGATTAATTTGACTATGGCATTGATGTTGTCTGTACAGCTGGAGGAGGTTCATATTGAGACCTTGTAAAATTACATAATAAACTTAATGCACACTTAAACAATTGTTCATGATGGACAATTTTCAGATTGGCAAAGATTTAAACTTTCACAAACTCTGCAAATCATTTTATGCAGCTTCAAGGCTGCTGTGCATCTTGCATAGGTGAAGTCTTTATGTTTAGAAAGTGCTCACATTGCACGTAAATACCATTTTCTTGCCTTCACTCTTTAAATAAGTAAGGTTCCTTTGCTTGGACATATGGCTCTAGAAAACTTCTAATTGGAATAGAACCTTTACATTAGGTAGGGGGTTGTTCAAGGTTCTTCATACTCAAACGTCTCATTTACAAAAACAGTTCTTTAAAGAACCATCAATTGAAAGGTTTGTTGTGTTACCAAAATTGGTTCTTCTATTGCATGCCTCCTAATCACCCTTTTGGCACCTTTATTTTTTTCTTGTTAAGAGTGCTGAAAGCTTAAACATTCGAATATTTGTGAACGTTGTGCTGATTTAACTTTTCGTCTCACCTGGTTTTCCTCCAGAGCTGAAAGAGCATCCATTCTTTGTGGGTTTGGATTGGGACAACCTTCAGAACCAGGCCATGCCCTTCATTCCTCAACCTGACGACGAGACGGATACATCATACTTCGAGGCAAGAAACACTGCCCAACACTTGGCTCTGTCTGGGTTCAGCCTGTAACAGACGCTCACACACTCAGCTCGCTGTTAGCTCACGGTTCAGTGGCACATTGCTTCATTATGGAGATGTGTTAAGGACTACTGATGCAGTAACTACCACCTGTGCAATTGCTTCAGCTGATTTCTATAGCCGTCTTCCTTCAGTGTTTTCTTTTTGTGAGTCTTTGTTAATGTTTTAAAAAGTGTTACTCTTGCTACTTTGGATTACTTACCCAGGAGTCAGTTAATATGACTCAGATCATATAGCAGTATTTAGGTAAAATGGGTAAATATGTAGAGGAATAGAGTTACAGCTTTACTAAAATGACAGGTTTTAAAGGTAGGGGGCTTTAGCACGTACGAAACCATGTATACAGTTGCTTAGTGCTTACCTTGTGTACTTATGCCCACAGTTCAGGATGTGGCAGACAAAATAGGCACTGATTCCAGATCAGCACTCTTAGAGTAATTTGTACATTCGGGAGTGTTGCCGAAATTGGTTAAAATGTTTTTAGTGTACTATTACTATGTATGCAAGCACATGCAAGGAGGGTGAGTACTATACTGTTATAACACTACTATGTGTGCTGTCATCACATTGACATAAATATGACTACTGCTTTTAAATGTCTTCTGTGTAGTGCTACTCATAATATTTTTTTTTTTTACTAATTCCTGCAGAGTATCGTTAATGATCTGTCTGTGCGTTCCTAATAATGTGCACTTTCTATGCAAAAAGAAGTTTTTATCACTACCTTTCAGTGTCATGGATGTAAATAGAACATATGTTTAAATAAAATTCATTTAATATTTCCATTTTGGGGCAGTTAATCTTTCTATACTTCAAAATTGAATCGGGAGTTGTAGAAAAACATTGCACAAAGTTCTGTGCTCAGATGGAAGAAACATGTTTAAACCTTTCAAACATCTGGTGAATGGGGGATATATAGCACAATTGTTTCTGTACCTTTGAAATCCGTGAGAATGGGAATCATCAATGTTGCTTTCGTACTGTGACATATTCCTAAGTAAAACATGGTATCAGGGAGGGTCTCGGAGCTAGCTGAGCGTTTTCTCTCCATGATACAGTCTAAAAAAATAAAGGTGCCAGTGTGATGCCACAGAAGAGCCACTTTTGGTTCTCCAAACATTTCATGAATGGTTCGTTAGTGACCCATTTTTGTAAATGAGATGTGTTGAGAACTAACTTTGATGTGTCCTGAAGTCCACGTCATGTAAAGACTAGGAAGAACCTTTTCAGTTACTATAGAACTTTTACATCAGGTAAGGATTCTTTAAACCTTTTAAAAGCTTCTTCACACTCAGGTCTTTTTCAAAGGTTTGCTTTTTTTTAAATAGAAAGAAAAGGTGTAGGGGACAAAAGTATTATTTCACAGCGATGTAACAACATTCACATGGGGCACAATTGTCCACTTACCCCACAAACAGTTGATCAGCCATGAGGGCTTCACAACACAGAAGCACTGTAGGGTAATGTAGGTAGAGATAAGGAAGTCAGAAAATCAATAGTGTCACATTACAAATTTGAAAGTGTGCCCCCCAAACAGCCCCCCTCGCAGCATGAAGCTGAAGTTAGCTTCTTATTTACATTTTCCATTCCACCCTAAATAGTGCAGTACATTCATTGCTAAAGCACAGTTTGCATATGTCTGCATCAGTTCAGGTTTCTTTGTTCAGTTCTTTGCAGAATGGAACACAACACCTCATTTTCATATGGTTGTCATTATTAGACGTGCAGCTTCAACTCTCTTATAGTAAGCCAGCCTTGGGTATTGCTGTGTTGGCCTGGCAGCTCCAGTTGTAAACTAAAGAATCGAAAAATGTAAGATGGAAACAAAACCATTCAAAGTGGTTTGATGTAAAATGGTTCATTGCAGAGAAACTTTATCAGATTTCTTCTCAGTGGTGGTGATAAAAAAACACGTCTACAGCACAAAATAGCTATTTTATTTACTATCCAAAACCACCAGTGAACACGTGTTGAGTTTCTATATGTAATGTTAATGATGGTAAAAAAGTGGTAAATATAGTGGGGAAAAGTGTTTCTTATGGCTACTGTTTTCCAGCTCTCTTAGAGTAAGTCAGTCTTAGGTATTGCTTTGCTGGCCTGGCAGCTCCAGTTCTAAACTAAAGAAGAAAAACAAGTCTTGGCTGATCGACTGTATTTGGGGAAAGCAGAATATCACGTAAATATGACTCTTCACTGAACTATTCCTTTAATATGATCAGAGACAGGAGCATGTTTAAAGAAGGTCTATTTAGATTTCGGATTAGCTTTAAACCTCTGTAACTCTGGGAACAAAACTCCATTTAAACGCATTTAGGTCTTTAATTTTTAAGAGTGTCGATTCTGGGGGAGTAACGGTGCGGATCGTCACATTGTGATTTTCCATTGTGATAAACCTGACCGTGCTCATTGTACAGAATAGACATTCACCAAAAACCCACCACCACCACCTCTCTCCTGCACTCCTCCTGCCTCCCAGCTCTAATGCCATTAGTTGGCTATATAACAACATGATCATAATCATTTTCTCCATTCAGATTTTGTTCAGAATACCGAATCGTGAACCCAGGATCGTGGATCAAACTGAGTGTATCGTTTGACCCCCAATTCATTCATTCACATTTCATATTATCTAAATTATTTAGATATTTTGCGAATATGCCATAAAACACAAACTCATAACACAATAAGAAGACCAATGTGCTCCAAAAGCTTGTGAAAATTTTATTCGTGCTTCAGGTTAACAATAAGAACGTGCAGATGCTTCTTCGAAAGAGAGAAAGTGGTCATTTCATTAATATAAAGATCGTGTTTCTATTCAAAACAATACTTTTAAACTCATATCCTCTCCCAAGTACTACTCAAAAGAAGTCAGATATCAATTCAATATAGATTTAAATGCTACATTACAGTATGTTACAATTAAAATATCACCTCTCAGCTCTTATATATTATGGTCTGTTTCTAATATACACAGATTATAAGTATCAACAGTATTAACAATTTACACTAAGAGGAAAGAAAACACAAAACTGAGGTTAAAGGATAGGAAAGTCTGAATGCAAACGCATTAATTATTTTCAGTCTAATGCAACAAAAAAACATTAGCGCCTGAATGTATTGATCTCCTGGTATCAGCATCACTAAATCCTGCCTCAAATACACAGTAACTCAGAATGCTTCATAGCGAAACAATTTTCAGGGGCAAAAGACACAATTAAGAGAGAATTAAAAAGAAATATACAGTATAGGAAAATATACAGGTACAGCATAGTAAAAATTAAATATTCTTTATAAAGTTTAAAGGGGAATTCCACCACTTTGTCGAAGTTTCTGCATACATCAGTGGTTGAGATGTAAAAGTTAGAGTGGTTTGATGTGAAATGGTTCATTGCAGAGAAACCTACAGACTTAGATTTATTTACAGTGGTGTTGATGGGAACCAGACATCTACAACACAAATATAGCCATTTATTTACTGTCCAAAACCACCAGTGAACCTACATGGATAGAGGAAAATCTGGGGGGAAAAAAAGAATTAAGTCTTTAATCTTTGAGTCTTGGCTACTGTTTTGCCTCACAATGCCTTATATGCACCTCTCTGCTCTTAATAGATAAAAAAGGACATTTTTTCAAAACTCTATCTTAACTATCATACCTATTGTAAAACATGCAGCACACACACATTTTCTAAGCTGCTTATCCTTCTGGGTCGCGAGGGGAGCTGGAGCCTATCCCAGCCGTCATTGGGCGGAAGGCAGAAAACACCTTCGACAGGTCACCAGTCTATCACAGGGCAGGTCAGGCAGCATATTTGTGTAATAACCGCCTGTGAGAGAGCTTTTAGAGACATTGGGCCTCATTCACCAACCGTTCTTAAGAAGAAATTTCTTCTTAAAACTCACTCAGGCAGTTTTTTACGAAGATTCTGAGATTCATCAATGATTTCTTATCTGGGATTTGTTCTTAGGTAAGAACAGAATCTACACACACTCAAAAGCACAAAGGTGAGAACAGTTCTGCGCTTTAAGAACACGTCATGAATCTGACAGACTTTTTCTGAGGATCTTTCTCAAGAACACATTTGAGAAAAAACTCTGATGTCTGGTTCCTATCAGCACCACTCTGAATGAGTTTTTTCCATCTGAAACAATTGTGCTGAAAGGTTGAAAAGCAGTGGAATTCCAATGTAAGGGCTTTCTGATGAGCGCAATTCTTGCATAAATTTCTCATAATTAGTATATAGCTATAGATATGCTCATAATTCTGATACGTAAGCAGTGCTCACTTCTGCTCCAGCTCTGTTTATGGCATTTACTTTCAGACATGAGTGCAGACTCTACCAAATACCTCCAGCAACATGTCAACACCAAACTTTCCGAACATCAGATTTAGCTGTTTTCACTGCCAACATCAGTCCAAATAAACAAGATCTTGGAAATATGGCTTTGATTAATTCCGCAGTTTGCGTGGACAAAACCTCACCAAGCACACAATACAACTTTTCATAACGTCATACCCTCTAAACACATTCCGTGCAGCGGATAAGCTACCAAAGCCAAGCCTGCCTCCTTTGTGAATCACAATAATTAGAGAAACCCTTAAACCAGAGGTGCCCAGTCCTGGTCCTGGAGATCTACCACCCTGCAGAGTTTAGCTCCAACCATAATCTATGACACCTGAGCCAGGTAATGAAGGCCTTCAGGGGTGTCTGAATAATAGTGCCAGGTGTGTCGGATCTGAGCTCTCCAGGGTGGTAGATCTCGAGAAGCAGGACTAGAAATCCCTCCCTTAAACAAAAAGTCACTGTAACTCTATCACTTACATTCCTCACCTGCCTGCAGACTTACCTGTTAGCAGCCCTGGGCGCATGGCTAAGTGGTAATAATGGACGTCACATAAATGCTATCATAATGCCCCGTTAGATTTCAATATGAAAAACACAAATCAATGTAGAAGTTTTGTTCACTACGTCATAGCACTTCTACTTATTCCTCAAACCAAGCAGTTCTAACCTCAGTGGTTACTATGCTAAAAATGTACAAAAGCCTTTATGTCTATAAGCTGCGATTTCATACATTCATCTATCTGTCTTATGTCTGTTCTTACACTCACTACTCTTAGCGCTGTCATCATAGTGCAAAAGCAAGAGTTAGACGAGGGGACACACAGGAGAGGACGCTGCCCTTAATCAGAGGAAGGGGGTTTGTCTTCTGCCGTCATGGGCCCTGAGCACCAAATCCTCTCAATTGATTTTTCTGCAACAAAGAAACAGACAGTGAATTAAGTATCAAGGAATTTGCCTTAATCTCAAGGAATCTGATCAAATTATTCTTTTCTGTTTATTCTACAACTAAATATGATATACTACAACTAATTATTATGCATACAATCAACTCCAGAATCACTGGCACCCCTTTAAAAATACTGGGCAAAAAAAACAAGATTGTTTGCAACAATTGCTTAAGAATTATCTAAAAGAAATCAATCCTACATGAATGTTTATTTTAAGAATAGTGTATTCTTGCAAAAATGGGGCCAAATTATTAGCACCTCTAAAAAAGATCACAGTTTCAGAACTGCAGTTTACTTGAATGTTAAAATCAACTGTCAGGTGCCACCTTTATGACCAGAGGCTTTTAGAAAGAGTGCAATAAAAGAAGCCTTTTCTGACAAAAAGCCACAAACTGTGCCTGAACCTTGCAAAAATATCACTGGAACTATAAATGGAATCGTGTGATGTGGTGAGATGAGACAAAAAAAAGGGAATCTTTGGTCAGGCAAACCATCATGACCTTTGGCAAAAAAGGGACTGCATATAATGAAAGCATAAATACATAAATACATGCATACATACGCACACACTAACTCACTCACTAACAAACTCACTGAACTCACTAATTAAAGAACTAACTCTAACTAACTCACTAACTAAACTACTCACTCACTAACTTACTAACAAACTCACTAAATAACTCACTCACTAACTTACAAACTCACTAAATAACTCACTCACTAACTTACAAACTCACTAAATAACTCACTCACTAACTTACAAACTCACTAAATAACTCACTCACTAACTTACTAACAAACTCACTAAATAACTCACTCACTAACTTACAAACTCACTAAATAACTCACTCACTAACTTACAAACAAACTCACTAAATAACTCACTCACTAACTTACAAACTCACTAAATAACTCACTCACTAACTTAATAACAAACACACTAAATAACTCACTCACTAACTTAATAACAAACTCACTAAATAACTCACTCACTAACTTACAAACTCACTAAATAACTCACTCACTAACTTACAAACAAACTCACTAAATAACTCACTCACTAACTTACAAACTCACTAAATAACTCACTCACTAACTTACAAACTCACTAAATAACTCACTCACTAACTTACAAACTCACTAAATAACTCACTCACTAACTTACAAACTCACTAAATAACTCACTCACTAACTTACTAACTCACTAAATAACTCACTCACTAACTTAATAACAAACTCACTAAATAACTCACTCACTAACTTAATAACAAACACACTAAATAACTCACTCACTAACTTAATAACTAACTCACTAAATAACTCACTCACTAACTTAATAACAAACACACTAAATAACTCACTCACTAACTTACTAACTCACTAAATAACTCACTCACTAACTTAATAACAAACACACTAAATAACTCACTCACTAACTTAATAACAAACACACTAAATAGCTCACTCACTAACTTACTAACAAACACACTAAATAACTCACTCACTAACTTAAACACACTAAATAACTCACTCACTAACTTACTAACAAACACACTAAATAACTCACTCACTAACTTACTAACAAACACACTAAATAACTCACTCACTAACTTACTAACAAACACACTAAATAACTCACTAACTTACTAACAAACACACTAAATAACTCACTCACTAACTTAAACACACTAAATAACTCACTCACTAACTTAATAACAAACACACTAAATAACTCACTCACTAACTTAATAACAAACTCACTAAATAACTCACTCACTAACTTAATAACAAACTCACTAAATAACTCACTCACTAACTTAATAACTAACTCACTAAATAACTCACTCACTAACTTACTAACAAACACACTAAATAACTCACTCACTAACTTAATAACAAACTCACTAAATAACTCACTCACTAACTTAATAACAAACTCACTAAATAACTCACTCACTAACTTAATAACAAACTCACTAAATAACTCACTCACTAACTTACTAACAAACTCACTAAATAACTCACTCACTAACTTAATAACAAACACACTAAATAACTCACTCACTAACTTAATAACAAACACACTAAATAACTCACTCACTAACTTAAACACACTAAATAACTCACTCACTAACTTACTAACAAACACACTAAATAACTCACTCACTAACTTACTAACAAACACACTAAATAACTCACTCACTAACTTAATAACAAACACACTAAATAACTCACTCACTAACTTAATAACAAACTCACTAAATAACTCACTCACTCACTAACTTACTAACAAACACACTAAATAACTCACTCACTAACTTAATAACAAACACACTAAATAACTCACTCACTAACTTACTAACAAACTCACTAAATAACTCACTCACTAACTTAATAACAAACACACTAAATAACTCACTAACTTATTAACTAACTCACTAAATAACTCACTCACTAACTTAATAACAAACACACTAAATAACTCACTAACTTACTAACTAACTCACTAAATAACTCACTCACTCACTAACTTACTAACTCACTAAATAACTCATTCACTAACTTACAAACACACTAAATAACTCATTCACTAACTTACTCACTAAATAACTCACTAACTCATTAAATAACTCACTCACTCACTCACTAACTTACTAACTAAATAACTCACTCACTCACTAACTTACTAACTAACTCACTAACAAACACATTAAATAACTCTCACTTACTAACAAACACTCACTAACTCGCTCACTAACTCACTCACTAACTCACTCACTAACTCACTCACTCACTAACTCGCTAATGTGCTAGTTTGTGTGTGTGAGCTGTTGTGCAGTTGAAAAGGTATTGTTTTTTCCTTTGTTGAGGGAATTTAAAAGCATTGATTTTAATTTTAAAAACAGCAGCACTCCTGAGGTGATTAAACATTAATAAGAATGTGAGAGTTTGTGTGTTGTTACCTTCTCCGCCGCTGAAAATACAGGCGAATGAGCCACTGCACCACAAAGGGCCAAACAACAGCAAAGGCCACTGTGCCAGGAGACACGTCGAAAGGCCACCAGGATGGCTTCTGCACAGAATGCATAAACACCATGTCAGAGGTCTTACGTATCATTTCTCTGTGACAGATGAAAAGGAGTGAAATACATAATAATTACAATATTGTGTAAAAATCAAAGACCACCCTTCCCGTATTTCATTTCCAGTCAAAACAGCCATTAAGTACAAGTTATTCAGTTTTTGAGTGGCGGGATACAAAATCAGAAAACATATTTTACAGAAAATTACACAAAGTCTCAACAACTAAATATATATATTAATAATTCTCTTTGCCTCTATTACAGCTTCCGTTATTTAGAGGAGACTCACTTTCAGTTTTTCTGCAGGATATTTTTCCACACCTCCAAAGTTCAGTCTTAGAAGCTGGTTTTGCATTTTCTGCTTCTCACTATCAAAACAATCCAAACACACTCAGTGATGTTTGTTGTTGAGGTCTGGACTCTGGGGTGGTCAGTCTATTGTTCTGAGAACACCAGCAGCCTGATGGGGACAGTTTTGCTTGTCTACATGGTTGTTTGGAGTCTAATTTTCTCTGCATCTTTTATTCACTTGTTAAATTTCTTTAACGTTCTCCTTCATTATGCAAGCAGATTATCCTATATCTAATCTCCTCAGACACACATCCTAAAAATCACTTACTTGTAAATAATGGCTGTTTTTACAGTGAATTAAATAAATGATAGGTGGTATATTTGTATATTTACCAATGTTTATCAGTCAGTTATCCACACCTGGACTATGATGTCCACTGACTAAAGCAATTCCAGTTTATCACTGAGCGCTGGGGCATAAAACCTGACTCAGTTTTAAGTACCAAAGTTCAGCCTACACTGGGTCAAAAGCAAACAAATAGCAAACTAACCTCTAGAAAGTTACCCAACATACCTTCTGAGTTCTGTTTGCTGGTGGTAACAGGTATTCTGAAGGCAAGGCTGCAGATCTTGCCTGGGAAGAGCAACAAGTACAGAACGGTTAAATGATTTGTACTGGGACAAAGTTTGACCTGCATGCAAAATTTCTACAAAATCTGTTCTAATTTTTAAGACACCAGATGTGCATGACTGTTTTTCAATTAAAGCTGACAGTCTGCCTTCTAACTTCCATATATTCAGTAGCTAGGGTTGGGCGATAAAACGATAACGATAATTATCGTGATATAACTTTCCTCAAAAGTAATATAAGAAATGTTTGATAAATGTTTGATATGATAGACCATTCTCACACTTCTGTGTTCTAGCGACAGCCCTGGTGGTGTTTTCTACTGCAAGGAAAGCGACACTAATCTACGAGAGGGCGCATGGGTAAAAACAGCTAACCAGAAACTTTCTCCCACTATCCCATGACAGATTTCTGAAATGTTCTGACCATAAAGGATAGTATAAAACAGCAACTGACCACTTGGGAGCAAAAATCAGCTGTCAAACTTGAAAGAAATAATGACTAGACATTTGTCACGATACGTATCGATATCGGTATGGAATTTTTTATCGTGATAACATTTTTGGCCATATTGCCCAGCCCTACTAGCAGCCACAACAAAAAAGTCAACGTCCTAATATTTATGGTGCTCACTGTATGTAAAATGTATTAATGGCTTACAGAATAATAGTGTTCAATGCAGTTTGCAACAGTTTTGTTGTTTTCTCACCTGGGAGGCTGTGAGAGCCTCGAGTGTGTGCAGTCTCTCGAGGACACTCTGCATGTCCTCCTGAAGTCGCGCCAGTGCCGTTACGATCTGCTCATTAAGATCTCCACCCACAGCTCCATCAGTCCCCCACCGTTCTCCATCACCACCCCCGCCCTGTAATGGCCCCGTGGTGCCGAACCCCGAGCCTGGAGACCTGGAGCCTAAAATACAGGCAAAAACATTTAGAGCCTATTTACAACTTGCATGGTTTTGAATTGTATTTTGATAAACTCTGGCCTGATTCCAACAAGATCTGATCACTAAAAAAACACACCTTAAAGGCAAGGTGTAAACAGGCTCTTAAGGAACAGCCGGACTAAAACAGTCACAGTTTGAATAAAACAATACATTCACCAGGTGTGTTATTAGGCAGAATGCCAAAAAAAGAAAACCTAACTGTCATCACTCTAACGTATGACCTTGAGTGCCTACATGCAAGATGACAGAATACACTAATGTTCAATAATAATAATAATTTATTATTAACAAATCACAATAAACAGTTCTTTTTCTAAGCAATGTAATTCATTAACACTTGGCTATAGTTGTCAAGCAACATAATTCTTTTAAATAACATACTGATACTTTTCAATACTGAGAATTTCACAACAGCTTCTGTTGTGCTTAAATTTAATTGAAGCAACAAATGTTTTTGGATTTCGGGTTTAAACCCCTCAAACACTGCACAGTTGAAAGAATTCTGCATGAAGGAATAGACACAAAATTCTCCTAGTAGATGTCAAAAACTGGTAGACAGTTAGGAAATGCCTACATAAAGTTGGTCTGCCAAAGAGGGCAGTACCAGTTACCGAAGCCAGGGGTGTAATTACTTTTTCAACAGACAAAAACAAAAAAATCTCAGTTATTCATTTTGTTAAATAAATGACTGCAAAGTCAAATTTTCATTTTTTGTTCTATTACATAACATTTATCTATACATCTTGTTTAACTGAACATCAAATACTGATATCAAAAAGAGAAATATTACACGGGTGCACTTTCTTCTTCACATAACTATGTGCATGCCAATAGAGAGCTCTGTAATTAAAACATTACAGACTGATCTCATTCCCTTAATGACACTGCAGTGCTTGTATTTTCCCCACCAATCCCGAACTCCAGTACTTCACTAACAAAAACAGGGTGTTAATTATTTCTCACTCGTAGTTTAATGAAACGAGGATTTCAGGTGAAAAGGCAGATTCTTAGCTTTCAATCTGTATCACATTTGTGTTTGTAAGTAGAAGAGGAGATATTTTATTATCATTTGAATTTGATAAAAAGCTGCTGTTGTCATATTTTCTGGAAAGAAATACTAAATACTAAACATTTGGGCTATTTTTGTCATCAAAAGACATGAAGAAAGAATCAGAAGTGCTGCCTTCTGATTTCATTCATCATGTATTTAATTTGTTATGGAAGCAAGGCACTTAATTATGAAATCATATTAAAATGATGTAAATTGAATGCATAACAAAACAACAGTAACTACTCTTTTTAGGGTTAAACTGTTTTTTACAGTCAGGTTGTACCTCTTCCTCTCCTGACCACAGAGCTGCCTGGTCTGTCCACGCTAAGCCTCTGTCTCTGTGGTCCACCTCCGCTAGTTTTCCAATCCTCTCCGCCATGCTGGACGCTGTCCTGAACCCCTGGGAGGTCCTTGAGGTCCCTCCCCGTTGGCTGCGGCTCTCTCAGGGAGGACAGCCTACCCTGGCTTTCCTACAGAGAGTTCACATGAGCCTCACTGCTCTGCCTTACAGACATAGAAGCAAGCTGACAATGCTAATAAACAAGCTAATTTTAGCACACTGGGGATGATTCAGTATTCACACCACTCAAATGACTGGGCTGGATCATGCAGGAAATGTAATGAGCCTGGATTCAGTACATTTTCACTGTGGCTAACTAGATCTTACCTCCTCCACACCGAACTGGTCCACTGAGTCACAGTACACTTCACCGTCTGAGTCGCTGGCCACATGATGGAGGCTGGACACATCTTCATAGTCATCTATGAACAGCATAATGAAATTTAGCTTATTTCTTTAATACAAAATTTATATACACCGATCAGGCATAACATTATGACCACCTCCTTGTTTCTACACTCACTGTCCATTTTATCAGCTCCACTTACTATATAGGTGCACTTTGTAGTTCTACAGTTACAGACTGTAGTCCATCTGTTTCTCTGCTGACTTTGTTAGCCCCCTTTTACCCTGTTCTTCAGTGGTCAGGACCCCCATGGACCCTCACAGAGCAGGCACTATTTGGGTGGTGGATCATTCTCAGCACTGCAGTAACACTGATGTGGTGGTGGTGTGTTAGTGTGTGTTGTGCTGGCATGAGTGGATCAGATACAGCAGGGCTGCTGGAGTTTTTAAACACTGTGTCCACTCACTGTCCACTCTATTAGACACTCATACCTTGTCAATCCACCTTGTAGATGTAAAGTCAGATACGATAGCTCATCTGCTGCTGCACAGTTTTTGTTCGTCATCCTCTAGTCCTTCATCAGTGGTCACAGGACGCTGCCCACAGGACGCTATTGGCTGGATATTTTTGGTTGGTGGACTATTCTCAGTCCAGCAGTGACACTGAGGTGTTTAAAAACTCCAGCAGCACTGCTGTGTCTGATCCACTCACACCAGCGCAACACACAACCACCACGTCAGTGTTACTGCAGTGCTGAGAATGATCCACCACCCAAATAGTACCTGCTCTGTGAGGGTCCATGGGGGTCCTGACTACTGAAGAACAGGGTAAAAGGGGGCTAACAAAGTCTGCAGAGAAACAGATGGACTACAGTCTGTAACTGTAGAACTACAAAGTCCACCTATATAGTAAGTGGAGCTGATAAAATGGACAATGAGCATAGAAACAAGGAGGTGGTCATAATGTTATGCCTGATCAGTATATATAAGTGAAAATAAGTCTGTGAACACAGTAGGGGTACTTGAGCCATGATATGATTCTATTCTGATATTAAAAAACTTGTGTATACCACATATTGCAATTTATGCAGGTAATTCATCCAAAATAAAACTTTGTTTTATCTGTTAAATTTACACTTTATTCATCTCACTTCAGTCTCTTACTGAAGCAAAACAGAACCGAAGTAGACAAATCAACGTTCCAAAAATCTTATAAACAGAGCTGCACAAAATAGGACTATTTTCATAATCAATTAGTTGGTCTATTATGACTTAGATTAATCGATTAGCTGAACAGCACATTTTCTGATACCTTCTTTTAAATTACACATCAAAAGTGAATGTGCCTTAAATATAAGACAAATAAGGAAATAAGTGACGAAAAGTGGATACTGGAAGTGGGTATTTACTGTCTGTAATGGTCATCTAATCAAGCAGCACTGATCTAGCAGTCTAGATTTTGGAACAAGCATGCTTATTGGCTAGTGGATGTTGTTAAGACTGACTGTATTGAAATTTGGTAGTGAATGAAAATTTTTCGATAAAATAACTATTTTAAAAAAGTGCCGTCCCACATTTTCATGTCACTACCGAAATACAAGTCCTTATATTAGCCAGTAGTTAGAGCTACATTTGAGTGAGACTGCATCCCTGTCCCCCATGACCACATGGTGAGCCGTTAGATCCCATTGTTTTGAAGTAAATGTGGTCCAAAGTCTGAAAATCAGTGTGGGACATTCAAGAACTGTCACTACCAAAACATTATTATAACAATAACGTCATTTTTTGTGTTTTGCTCAAAAATATGATATTTTTTGTGTATAATCACTGTGTTTGCGAGTCATGCACTGGCTACTGTTTTTGAGTTCTGCTGAAAATGAGCTAAAATTGTCACTACTGACACAGTCACTACTGAAACATTTGGTAAAGTTTCAGTAGTGTTATGATTATGTCGGTAGTGACAAACTGAATGTTCAATCATTTATTTTAATAAAATACAAATAATTGAGATGGAGCATCACTCAATGCTAAATAATTCAGTGGAATTAGGCATTTCCTAACTGTCTACCAGTTTCTGACATCTGCTAGGAGAATTTTGTGTCTATTCATGCAGAATTCTTTCAACTGTGCAGTGTTTGAGGGGTTTAAAATCCCCCTCCCCACAGCATTTCAGTGGGATGCAGATCTGGGCTTTCACAAGGCCTCTCCCAATTCAGTTAAAAAAGTTCAAAAAGTGTTTGACTTTCAACCAGGTTGATAGAATACTGATAATATACTGATCAAAAAAAAACTTTAGGGGGGAAAAAAAACAAAACAAACTAAAAAAAACAAAAACAGGGTGGGTTGTGAAACAGAATTCCCACATTAGTATCTGGTGTGACCAACATTTGCCTGTAGAAGTGCGACACATTTCTAATAAAAAATCCTGGGTTTTTAAAAATCAAACTGCTGCAAAACTGGGAGCAAAACCAAAAGCGTTGATCAATCATTTTATTTTAGACAGGAGGGAAGTAATTGTGAGTTGAAATGCGCAGACGTCGGTTCTCTGTAGAGGATATGTTAAATCTTGTGTAAAAATCTTACCTTTGGTAAAACCGTTCACATGTTGGATCACTGTTTCTTGGGTGACGCCATCATCCTCCTCCTCCGAGTGCTTTCCATTCAGAGCAGATCTGGAGCTGTGTGTTCCGTTTGTCATGGCTTCTACCTTCTGCCCTATAGTGCCGTTGGGGAGCCCTTTAGCTTTTCCATTTGAGGCCTTTTTCTTTGGTGCTGGGGCTGAAAACACAAAGGACACGTGTTCTTGCAAAATGTGTATTTTCTGCATATTTAACTTGTTTTAAATAATAACAGATTCTATTTGTATCACATTCATATTTCTGCTTTGTCTTCAATGCCAGGAGTGTTCATTCATGCAGGACATTTTACCTTTTTTCACCTGCTCAGCCTCTTCCTCCTCCTCATCCTCCTCCTCCTCCTCATCATCATCATCACTGTCATCTTCCTCCTCCTCCTTCTCATCTTCATCACCTCTGTCCTCCTGTTCCTTGATCTCTTTCATGTTGTTCTTCGGGGCGTCCCCTTTTTTGGTAGGATGGCCGTCTAAGGTCCCGTTCATTTCCATTGTTCTGATGATGCTTTTTGTGACGCTCTTTGAAGGTGCAGCGATCATGTTTCCAAAACCTACAGAAAGTCACAATACACACTTATATAAATAAAGGCTTCACTGTTCTGTAAAATCTAGTCTAATATTAATGCGCTGGCACTGACACAAAAGCCTTCATGGGACTCCAGCAGTCTAAGCATAAGCGAAAATAGACACCAGCAATGCAAGTGCAGCAGGGATTCTGAAACAACCACTACAGTCTAACCTACTCCACTACATTCATAACTAGGAGCAGGAATCAGGGGTGAAAATACCACAGTACACTTGCCTTCAAGTTGCTTAGCAAACCTTTCCAATCGGGCTGAGCACCAAAAGTTAAAATGATAAAATGAGGAAAAGGTTACCCATTATGATAACAAAGGGCTGTTTACAGATGAGCACAGTTAGAGTATAAAGTGCAAATCAATAACTGACAGCAGGAACAACTCTAAAGTAGAAATATCATGATTTCTTGATTAAAAAAAAAGAAACAAGACAATTTACCATTTCAGTGAACAGGCAGTGATTATTTGGCAATTTTCTCAATGACAATATATATTTAAAATTTTCATACTAGTCTCTTACTTACATACTTACAGTAAGAAACAGAACCTGATGGACAGACTCATTTATATGTATTTTTGCCACAGTGTCACAAGCAACTAAGCTGCTTTTATTCAACTAGACTAAATTAAATTGACTGAAACAGCAGTTCTTTTGAAGTATTAATCTGAGTTGAATAAAACTAGTTTGTTTGCTTGTTACCACATTAAGTATTTTTTTTTAGATTTATATGACAAACTATTTATAGTTATTTATAGTGTATGTATGTTTTTTTAGTTTAGTTTAATCTTTTTTTTTGTTTGGACCTTTTTAAAACCTCTGTTTATTTCATTAATCATTGAAATAATCAGTAAAGTACTTGATTACTAAAAATCACAAATAGTGGCAGCCAGCGTTTATTATCAGTAAAAATATTTTGATTCCAATACTAGCATGCAAATTTTGGCAAATTATTTTGACTGATAACTGAGAAGTCTGGTTCTGAAATCTGATTGGCTGAGCCATATTCGAAGCCACAGAAAACAGTCATTCAAAGCATAAGGACGGACAACTATAATATTGCTGCTGTTGGAACAAAATCTTGTATCTCCATTTTTATTTGTTTATTTTTTTTTACATAATTTAAAAATGCCAGCTGTCCTTCATATTGTGTTGAAATGTCACGAATGGAGCATCAGAAATGCTCTGAAGTTACTTGAAAAAAATGTTCCATTATCTTCCATTCAAAGTTTAGAAGAGTTTTTCCTTCTCCTGTAAAGTTATTATTCTAGAGCGACAATATGTTCATGATTATATGACCACTATTACAATTTCTACCCAGTAGAACAAATTGTATATTTCGCCCTCAACTATAATGATAAACCCACCTATTCAAATATGAACTCTTGTTTGTTGGAAATGAATGAAAAAATTAAATTACATTTTTTTTCCTGATAGCACTGGTGTTTATTTGTCTGTTAACGGTTAATCGGTCAATCATTTATAGCCTTAAACAAATCATGATACCCTGATTTTGATACCAATTTCTGAACAATGCTTTTTTGTCCAATTCCTTCTTCTAAATCACAAGTTCGTGTGGATTAAAGACGAAATGAGTGTGAGCTATTGGACTATTCAAGTGCTGATGTTAATAACATTCTTACAGAATGTAATTTAGACAGACAATGAGATTCTGAAACTTACAGGCTCACAGCTTCTAAGACTGACTAATTATGTAATGATTGTTGGTATTAAAGTCCCAGGAAACACAGAGGAAAATACTGAGAATGTTTGGATGATACTAAACTTGAGTGTTATACTGAACATTCAGTAAAGCTTTAATGAAAAATATAAGATATAAATATGATAAAAAAAAAAAACAGCTTAAAAAACACTGATCAGACTTATCTGAGAACGGTGTGGGCGTGGCTAATGAGCTGCTCCATCCCTCATACAGAACTAAAATCATTATCCAGCTTTTATGTGACGGAAACTGGACGAATAGACAGATGGGTGGATGGATGGATGGACGGACTGACGAAGCAACGTGTGAATGAATGAACGGTCGAAAGAACACTTCGTGTATGGATAAACGAGTGAATGGGCGACAGGCAGCTACAGACAGGTCTTCTAACTCGCTAGCATTTGGTTATTCTAGGTTAACTTTGTTTTGTGTGGGTGGGTCAAGAGAGGTCAGCCTTGTGATTGGTCAGGGGAAGGCTTACGGAAGCGTTTCCCAAGATTAGGACTGCCCAGTTTACATCGAGAGGAGAGAAATATGGTGAAATATATTGGTCATTTATTGGTCATTAGGTTTACTTAGTACCTGTTCACTGTTTGCCTGCAAGAACAAAATTAACCTCATTAGAAAGAAAGCATAATTTTAGGTTCCCTGGGTCTTTAAACGACAAAATATTTTGACAGTTGGTAGTACTGAAGTCATTTGATTGGTAAAATAAGGGTAATAGAGATAGTCAACCTCACTGACAGCACTAGTATAAAGTGCACATCAGATTTTTTTTAGAGTTTTAAACTGTTTTGACTTAATTCACTTAGCAAATCAACAAAACTTGTCATTTGACCGGGGTTGTTAAAGCATTTACATACGACTGTACATCCTCACATTCTTGTAGATCACAAAATAAAACCACGAAGCTATCGAGCTGCTTAGATTTTTATTCTGGCATCCCATTCCCAGTGTTAGGATCCTCACCTGTGGTCAGATCCGACACTTCAGAGATCTTTTTCTTCTCATCCACAAGCTCGTAGAACGGCCCGAGAACCTGCAGCAGCTGCTCCACCTCATCTGTCATCGGCATGCTTTCAAGAATCTGAACATAAAAAAAAGGAAAAAAGAAAAGACTTCAAGTATCTGAACATCATGCCAACCTAATGACAAACGCTTAGTGATGCAACATTTTGAATCAAATTTGTGTTTGATGTCAACCTCCAAAAGCAGAGATGGGACCATGATTTAGTCTCCATGCTTTTTCTCTTCATTAACAAAGTAATTCAGTTCCAGCATCAGAAAAAAACTAATCAAATGCAGCTACAAACGCCATTTTCAATTAAAAACAGATGGACAAGAGGCTGATTTAGTGTGGGAAAAGAACTGCTCAGTGTCCACGACTAGAGTAAGAGAGCTGGATATGACTATGTTTTTATCTAGGGCACAGCATAGTTCTTATGTCAAAATAATATTTGACAATCCAATAATCATTGAATCCAATGAGAAAATAAATTAGAATGTTTAAAGCAACCTCTAATGTGGGTCCTAGTATGTTCCAGACCAGTTAGTTAGTAATGTTATCATGTGTGACAGCTACCAAATGGAGGGAAGAACATGCCATCATTTGCAAGCATGTACTTTCAAACATCCGACAACTTTTTAGCAACCTGGTCATTCTGAAGAAAGTGATATGCTTATTTATGAGCTGTGCTACAGAGCTACTAAGTCACTCTCAAACATACTTCACAGCTGGTCTCTGTTTTTTATGGCCATCTCACGAGTCTTGATCCCCAGGCTGACAATCACTGATTTAAACAACAACATTTACTGCATTTACTATTTATTTTCTCTCTAATTTGATGTTGTTTTTAAAAGAATATGCATTTAAAATTTTTATATATTTGAATATTTGACTAACTATACTATTATTATTATTATTATTATTATTATTACCACACTTTATTTTCTCAGAATTTGCTGGATGCTTCTAACCAGGAATCCACTGAATTCCTTGGGTCTTGGTATTATCCGATGGTCAGGACTTTATTATTATTACTATTGTCATTATTAGTGCTGTAGAACTCAAGACTGGTCTCGAGAGCGTAAATTAACAATCTCTGTCCTCTTTTGGTCTCAGAATAACGTGGACGTGGAAATTGTTCTCGAGACCAGCCCAGTACAAATGCCTCTGTCTAAGGTAGCTGAAAACTGAACCTTTTTTTATCATTATTAAATTTCAACAAACCTTTCAAACAGAATAAAAGTCCTTTCTCTATAGGTTTAATTAAAATCTGTTCACTGTTGGTTGAGGATCTAACTGATGACTTAACTGGGTATTATTTGCAGCACTGAACTTGTAAGTTGTTTTTCACACTGGACCGCTTGCTCAATGAGGCACCATACAGAGCAGCCAATCAGAACAGAGATCATTCACAAATCAGTCTTAAAGGTACAGTAACAAAAAAACAGAATGTTTAATTGTAAGGGATAAAAAGAGGGTGAAAAATGGTCATAATTAAAAAAAAATACTGTTTTTTGTATTTAAAACTATGCAAACGTCATAAATAGATCTCAAGGAACAGAACATAATGCAAGACAAATACAAGAGACCCTCTTTTTTTAATGTAATGTACCTGTACCTGTCAATATACTCTTACTCTGAGTCTAATTATTCAGTCTTTTGCTAAATAAATGTTATTCTTTAGAAAGTGAGTGTAAAAATAATAGAAAAGTCCAAACTATTTGTGATTGTTAACTAAAAGGCAATTTTGAATCGTTTCACCCTAATAAATGTGTGATGAGCAATTTTCAACAGTTTTAAACACGGACAGTTACCAGCTTCAGATCGTCCACGTATGCTGTCATAGCCTCCTCCCTTGGCATATCTCCAAGTGAGTGCCACGCATCCCTAAAAATGAACACAGAAAAAATATGGTTATTGAAGACTTTTGCGCTGCTAAGCTGCTCTTCATTTCCGATGTCTTGTCAGGTTACAACGAGCAGCTGCAACTCTAGGAGCAATCGGGTCATCTGTAAGCATATTTCAAGGACATTCAGATGTTTTTATTTTCAGGCTGTGGATAAAAACTAAAAGCTACAGTGTGCAAAACATCACAGTGTGACTCAAACTCTGAGTGTCATGCTGATAAAGGTCGCCGTGCCAATAGCTTTCTGAGAACTCGAACAAGGACAGCTGCACGGCCAAACAAAATATTTTCCTCTGCTGTGTCCGTGCATAGGAATGTTACAAATCACTGAACAGTTATTGTTCAATGTCAGTTTAGTGTAAATGTGAACCTCTAACCAACTTCAGTTATCTATATCAGTGACCTTTCAACCCTCTTCCCATGTTTGGTTGATTCTCTGTATGTCAGAGGTGAAATCCAGTGTAATATGTTTCAGCCTGCACAATTTACAACTTACAATAAAGCGAGGACCAATAACTGATACAGAGACAAACGACAAAGGCAAATAAGTGCTACAAAACAAAGAAATCCAGAAATCAAGTCCAGTACCATTTTGCTTTGCCGACTGGATCCCAAAAACCTGGCCGGGGAATGTTGCAAGGGCCTTGAGTCACCTGCTTGTAGTAGCTGTAGAATTTCAACATCATTTCGTTGGATGGCTGGAATGAACCTGCAATGTGAGACAAAGCAGTATGATTTTAATTTATTATAGCATTTTAAAGAGGAATTTCTACACAATTAAATGGTTAAGATGTTAACAAAGTCATTCAGAGTGGTTTGGTGTGAAACGCTCTGTTCTAGGAACCAGAAGAGTTTAATGCCTCTAAATGTTCCCTCACAGAAAGTAAAGTTATTGGAAGAAGTGGTGGAAAATACACTGTCGGATGTCTTTTGATAGGTTTAGAAGGTTATATATATATATACATACACATACTGCTGTTAGCTGTTTTTGGAACAAAACCCATTTAAAAAACTTTACAGGAGAGGAAAAAAAAAAACCTTTACTTTTAATGTGAGTCAATGGAACCCGACTTTTTTCCAAGTCATTTTGGGTCGTTTGCTTTAGTCCATTCATCATGAAATTTACACACAATATAAAAGGTAACAGGTATTTTCAATTTATGTCAAAAACTGATAAACATCAAAAATGGAGATACAAGGTTTTCTTCTGAACAGTGATATATATCCATTCATGGCGGAGGGGTACATGCAGAGCGTTGTGAGGCAAAATTGTCTCAAATAAAACTTTTTTTTCAGATTTACCACTAGTTTACCATCATCACCATATGCACATTACATATACAAACTCAGAAGACTCGTGTGGGTTCACTGCTGGTTTTGGATAGTAAATAAAATGCCTATATTTGTGTTGACATTGTGACCCCTGGTTCCTATCACCACCACTGTAAAGACGGAGTTACTATGTTTCTCTACAATTAACCATTTCACATCAAACCACTCTGAACGACTGTTTACATCTCAATCAGTGAATCTGGTGGGATTTTGTGGGAAAACAAACTAACAAAAACAGCAGAATTCCCCTTTAACAAACAAGACCTGTAACCCATTTAAGGGAGCCATGATTAGAAAAATGATCTACTACATAATATTTGAAATCAGGACCTAAAATTACACTTTCTATTCTAACACTTCTCACATGTAGGTGCACAGCAATTAATCTGCTACCAATAATGTTGACAGGACCAACTCTATTGTCACGGATCAGGGCTACTTTTGGTTGTGCAAGCAGGAGCTGTTTTCTGGCAATTAGTCTCTGTCCACATGTACATTAATCATGTAGTACGTGTAGGGATGCATAAATAAACATAACACCACAATTTCTTTTGGAATATCAAACTGCCAAAAGTCTTGAGCTACAATGTTTTGGAGGATTTCTGTCATTCAAAGCAAACAGGAAACGTTCAGCCAGCCTGAAGCACTGTTGTTCCTTTGCAGAGCTCTATGTAGGTTAATGTAGGATTATGGTGCACCAGGTAACAGTGGCTTACTCACCGTTTGTAGGTAAACTCTGTATCACTTTGACTGCAGCATCGAACCTTTGCTCTTGGATGGGTTTGGTGTCGAGCTCCATCATGACTGTAGCTTGGCCCAAAAGTCAACAGATCATCAAATCAAACCTAAGAGAAATGGTAAAAGTTAAATGTGGGGTAAAACAACTTGCCATCAACGTAGAGAAAGATATCACTCTTAAAAACATGGCTCTTCAAGGGTTCTTTAGCACAGGGAATGGGCATTTTTAGAACCATTTCCATGCTTAAATCGATGGCAAATTTATTGTATATGTGAAAATGGTTCTATTTATCAGCAAAAAGGGTTCTGCTATCCTTACAAGCTTGATACCATGATAGAAAAAGCTTTTTGGTGCTATATAGAACCATTTTCACACAGGTTCTATATAGAACCATATGCAACACATTCTCCATCAATCTAAAGAACCATTTCACCATGCAAAGAACCATTGCTGTTACTAAAGAACCCCTGAAGAACCATATTTTATAAGAGAATAGGGTAAAACAGCCTGCCACCAAGTTTGCGAAAGCTAGAACATGACGAGGCTGAAGTCTGGTTCCTATTCGCCTAGCTTCTCGCTCGCATGTTCCCGTTCCACCTTAAATGGTACAGCAGCTCCACTCTACACTCAAGCGCCAGAACGTAACTGCCGCACCATTTAAGGTGGAACGGGAAATTGCCAACAAGGAGAAGCACGCAGAGAAGAGGTTTCATCTTCGTGTAGAACACGTTTGCCTGCAGGATAGCTATGCTGTCGAGCCGGCTAGCCCACAAAACCGAAACCGAGGAGGTGTTAAATCATCATTTTGGCTGAAAAGTAGATTTACGTTTTACAGCGTCCTCATAATTCAGCCGTTAATGTTGACGTTAAACGTTAATGTCAACCGTCGACGAAGCCAATGACAGTCCACTGATGAGGCCGAAGAGCGACCACACAAACATCATGACGAGCAACAAGGTAAAGAAATAAATCCCGAAACGCCCTGTAAGCTATTATTTTCAGACTGTTACGATAACTTAATCCCTCACCATTTGTTTGGTGCTTGCGATCCAGACGGCGACCTCTCAAACACAAAGCTGACAGCAGCCATACGAGCGTGTAAGGCTGGGAGTTGTAGTTCCGCACTCGGGCGAACGTTCACGCCCTCCGACCGCAAAAACGTCAACTCCCACAGTGCAACGCGCGCGGAACCTGTCGCTAGGGAATGTAGTCCCGTACGCATTACTTCATTTCAGCGATCCACAAAACGATCATTTTGTAGAGAAATAAGAACTGAATTTGAGCACAAATCTGTTACCAGCCTTGTCGTGATTAAAGACAAACAAATTTACGTCTTACTACATGTGAAGTAATGGATTCAAAGAGGCGCTGTTAAACTACATTTCCCAGCATTTCTGTTCGGCGCTTCTCGCTGCCGCAAATCCCTTTTTTGTAGTTCTTTTTTTCCGTGCTTTGAGTTTGGTAGGTCGTGCTGGAAATGAAAAGGCCTGCCTCCCTGCCTCCCTCCCTCCCTCTCACCCCCCTCCCTCTCACCCCCCTCCCCTACTCTCTCTCTCTGTTTTTTCAGGGCCGAGCCTGTGGCTGTAATCAGAGGGAAGGAGACGGAGCTATGCGGACACATGTAAGATGGCAGAGCTGCAAATGTTGTTAGAGGAAGAGATCCCGGCGGGTAAGCGAGCCCTTCTGGAGAGTTACCAGAACCTGACCAGGGTCGCGGACTACTGCGAGAACAACTATGTTCAGGTGAGTTTGGGTTTTTATTGGGTTTTTCTTTTATTGTAGAAAATGTGGCATGTGGTCCCAGCCTGAGCTCGGCTTTGTCGTGGGAGAGCAGGAGAACAGAGGGAGAGAGAGAGAGAGATCAGGGAACAGGGAGAGGAAACATGGAGAGAGAGGGAGAGAGAGCAGGGAGAGGAAACATGGTAGAGAGAGAGAGCAGGGAGAGGAACACGGTAGAGAGTGTGTGAGAGAGAAAGAAACAGAAGGAAACTAGAAAGAGAAAAAGCGAGAGATTATAGGGAATATGAGACGGAGAGAGAGAAGAGGGAAGAGAAATAGAAGAGGAAAGAAAGCAAAGAGAGAGATTAAAGAGAATATATATGAGAGAGAGAGAACAGGGAGAGGAAACATGGTTGGGAAAGTGATCAGGAGAGAGAGAGAGAGAGAGAGCTGGTTACCACCTTCATGTGGATTGTGCTGCTGATCTGAGCTGCTCTGAATATGTATTTTCTGCTCATTCATTCTGCTGGTTTTGAAGCGTTTGTCTTGCTCAGATTTGGTCCTCAGTTGTACACAGAGGGTGTGTCTGCTGTCTGGACACAAATCTTCTATAAGCTGTCCTAATATATATTTATTTATGTATGTATTTATTCATTTTCCTGGTCGGTTCAGAGGTTCTTCCCTCTCAGTTTTCGTCTCATGATGTACACAATTTATTTAAACAGTTGTTTTTTTTAAAAATATGTTGGTTTAGACTACACTTCCCACATTCCCCTGATCCCCAGCTCTCAGAGAGACTCCAGCGTTCAAACTTTTTTTGTCAGCTTACTTCCTCCATGACTCCCTATTAGTTATGTCATCTGTTTGGCCAGCACAAAACTCTTGTTGTTGAAAGTTACAGCTGAAATCTTCACTGTGTTTGCTTTGGTTTTTGTTCAAGACAAGTTAGTTATTTGCCTAAGACAATATTTGAACTCCGAACTGAATCACATTTGGCAAAGTTGTCGTATTCTGTGTGGTGTCATTACAGCTGATGTAGTGTCTCTTAGTGGTGGACGATGTAATACTGCAAAAATGTAATATCACAATACTTTAAAGAAGTTTTCACGACACATGAAGTCTTCCCATATTTATTTTTTCTCATATCTGATAAGCTGGAACAGTCAAAGTAGAGCCACATTTAAAATGACTGTCAAAAACGCTGAATGCAGTGATTCGTATTGAATATTTCTAACACCGCTGCGCTAAATCCACTTAAACCGGACTAATTAGGCTCTGTTTGTAATCAAACAGGCGGTTGGGAAGTGTTTTTAAGTGCTGACGACATCCATGATGTGCTCACGAAATTATATTGTCACGATAAAAGATAAAATGTCATATTGCACAGCTCTGCTGTCTTTCATATAAATAGGACTGTATGATCATTTCGCTGTATTTGTGATAATTATGAAAAGAAAATAAATGAAAATCAGTTTGTAGTTGATATTTTTAGTCACCAAATGTAACAAACTAAAATAATATATTTACAGTCCTCATTTTATCTCTCTATTTATGAAATGCTTGACTGGCAGACAACAAAATGTCAACTGTAGAGCTCCGGATCAAGTTTATTTTGTTGCTAAAGGTGGCACTATAGTTCACTTTTTTAACTGAATAAGTTATTATATTGTTTTGTAATATAATATTATGTAATATTCTTCTCTTGTAAATGTGATTTCCTATAAATAATGTAACAATTTCAATATTCAGTATTGAAAATGGTGTCGCCACGCGCCCCTGGCTCCTCTGAGGGTCTCTTATTGTTTGCCATCTTTCATGGAAACCACTGTCAGTGATCAGTTAATTAACCTATGGTTAATGCTTAGTGTCAGACTCATCAATATCAGAATTGAGAGCTGAATTGAATCTTCTGTCTGTCATACTGAGTCCTTGTTGGTGATGTGTTCTGTTGGATTGTCTCCTATTTTAAACCATTGATGTGAATAACTTCAAGGTTTGGTTGCACTTTTTTTCTTTTGAGGTTTGAGGTTTGAGGTTTTCCTCTGTTGTTTGCGTTCGTGTTTGATTGACATCCCGTCTAAAGGGTTAATTCGTCACAGAAACCCCTCTCAGGTGTCCTTTCACTTCAAACAGGTGTGAGTTAATCAGAGAGCGTGGTGGACACCAGTGAACACTCCTCCATAATAACGTCTATCACTTTCTCCCTCGATGCGCTGGTTTAGTGAAATTCGGCCCACAATTCAATTCGATTTTTGATTCTGGTTTTAGGGCTGAGCGATTTGAACAAAATATCTGATTGCGATTTAAATTGCGATTAGATTCTGTAAATTGAATGTTGAAACAGTTCTCAAATTCTGTGTTCTTAAATCCCTTATGAAACTTAGGGCCCTGGTTTTGATAATGTAGGCTATAATTTCTTAAAAAATTGCAGCTTTTGCGATTAAAAAATTGCCCTCAACAATATTATTTAGAAAAATCACAACTAGATATTTTCACCAAATTGTTCAACACTATTCAGGATCTGGTTGTGTCTTGAAAAGTGCTGAGTTCCAAATCGAACATTCAGTCAGACAGGAAAAAAGATCAAAACATTAAGATCTACAGCACTTGATGGTGCACTTCCTGTAGTTTTTGAAACCCGATTCATAATGTGTTGAAATCATGTTTTATTTATTTATTTGTTTTACTATTTAAGATATAGACGAGGCAGTGTACCATTTAGCAGGCCAGCCCTGCAGTATCTGCGTGGTTTGAGCTTTTATTGCACTTTCATGGCAAAAGCAGGTGAAAAAAGACTTCAGGGAAAGAAGACGTTGTTAATGAAATAAACCTGTGTACGAGTGTAACAACCTAACGTGAGCAGGAGATGGACTGCGTGTGCATGTGCGCGTGTGCACGCATGTGTGTGTGTAAAACTTTAGAAAACAGCTTAAACACTGTCGTATTCAAAATACCTCACTCTTGTGAACTTGAACTCGGGTTGGCTGCATAAATTAACTGAAATGACTCATAAGTGATTGTTTCACAGCCGTTCCTAAACCGCAAGTGAGAGAATGAAGCGATGAGAAGAAGGGAGGTGGTCTGCTGTCACACGTATGTGATGACTGGTGTTCTCTCTCGATGACAGCTCAGGGTGGTGGGAGGGAGAACACGATATTTGTCGTCAGGATCATTTTTCTTGCCCGCTGGTGCGCGGTGACGCAACAGAACGCTGTCAGCTTTGTGTTTGAGGCGGGCCAGAGTCACTACAGTCGACCAAAGATTAGAGAGAAGCAGGAGTTTTGTCTTTTTAATGAAGTGACGCAGTGGACTGTGTTTAATATGAAAAAGGACATGAAGTAATAAGATAAAAAGGTCCATTTTGATTTCAGGTTGAGTTTAAATTGAAATCATTATTCCAGAAAGTGCACTTTAGAGCTGTCAGTGTCGTCTTAAAAAGTCTAAGAGGGACAGTTCAACTCAATTCAGCACAATTCAGCACAATTCAACTTGATTTTTAGGGCTGCACGATTCTTGATTAAATGGGAATCACACTATTTTTTGCTTACACTCTTAAAAAAGGTGGTTCTTCAAGGGTTGTTAGGTAAAGAAAATGGTTCTGTATAGAACCATGAATGCTCAAAGAACCTTCTGCATGACTAATGGGTTCTTTGGATCATGAAATGGTTCTTCAGATTGATGGAGAAATGTTGTCTCCATCAATGGAGAATGTGCTAAAGAACCATTTTTGAAAATGGATCTATATAGCACCAAAAAGGGTTCTTCTATTGTTAAGTCAAGCTTGTAACAATAGAAGAACTCTTTTGAGTGCTATACAGAACCCCTTTCAAAACAGTTCTATACAGAACCATCTGTAGCACATTCATGCACATGTTGTATCAATCTGAAGAACCATTTCATGATCCAAAGAGCCCATTAGTCATGCAGAAGGTTCTTTGAGCATTCATGGTCCTATACAGAACCATTTTCTTTACTAAAGAACCCTTGAAGAACCACCTTTTTTAAGAGTGTAGAGTGAAGACAGTCGTGACCTTTTAATTCTTTAATATCTCAAATCTGTGAAGAGCAATATGTATATTTTCTGAATTACATAATAAACATGTAAGAAGCTCAGAGATCAATATAAAAAGCTAATACAAACATATAAACAGATCTATTAATAAATTGCTATAAAAAGTTAAATAAATAAAGTAAATATATATTCCACTGAAGAATAAGCCTATATCTTTAGTGCTAACTTCAGCAGACACTTTCAGAACAAAAGGTGTGAAACTGTCACTGGGTCAGTTCCTCTCTTGTCACTGGGGTGGGACCCTCAGAGGTTCATCTCAGTACGTTTAGTCAGGGAACATAACTGAACCATAATCCACTGAAATGATATGTTCTAAGCTGTACTGACTCCACACACCCCGTCTCGTCTCCAGGCTTTTATTTTACTGTTCTGTTTTAAAACATTCGGTTATGAAAAGGTACAAATACGAACTTTTCACCTGGAGAAACTTATTTAAGGTTCACAATCAGACCTTAAATCCACTGTTGTACCTTTGTGGGAACATCTACATTGTTTACATTTGTATTTTTAACAGTGTAAGGCAGTCGTGCTGCACGCTCTCTATCTTTAAATATGAAATATCAAGAGCACAGATGACATTAAAGCGAGCCTTATTACACCAAAAGCCTCACTGCAGTGGGAAACGCTGTGGGAATATGTTGTTCATGCTTCTCGTGGCGCGCAGCTGACAGTGAACAGCCTGGAGCGCGGCGACTGCGCGTCCCTGCGGCCGGTGAGCGGCAAAAGCATCGCGGTTACTGCGTCTGATCTAAAACGTGCTTTACTCTGCTCTCATGGAAGAAACGCTCGGCTGGTGTTGACGTGCCACCGCGGCCGGCCTGCTACCATCGCGGTGCTGCTGCAAACTACAGTCTGCAGAACCGACTCCGTTCACACTGAGAAACAGATCCAGATTATGATTTTATAAGGACTTTTGATGCAGCTCTTTTTTTTTTCTCTGCTTTTTTTTTTTTATTGTTATCTAAGTTTTTAATTTAATTCAATCTCTATCAGTATGTCAGGACGGGAGGAGTGTCAGATTTAGCAGCCTGTTAGGGCTCTTATCCCTAAACCTGAGAGAGAGAGAGAGAGAGAGAAAGAGATATTAGGTGCAGATTCCTCGAGTAGAACTCGCTTAACAGGTAGAGCCAGAGAAGCTTCTGATCAAAACCCTCTGTAGGGTTTTGTCTGATTTTAAAGACGGCAGCCCGGCCTGCGCGAGTGATCAGGTCGTACTGTAGCAATTGATTGGCACTCAAAACTGAGAGAGAGAGAGAGAGAGAGAGAGAGAGAGAGAGAGAGATAGAAAATGTAGAGAAAGATGGAGGGAGAGAGAGAGAGAGAGAGAGAGAGAGAGATGAGTAAGAAAGAGATGTGTAGAGAGAGACATAGGAAAACATGTAGAGAGAAATGGAGAGAAAACATAGAGAAGGATGGAGAGAGAGATGGCTAAGACAGAGAGAGAGAGAAATAGACAGAGTGGGAGAGGCAGAGAAATCATGTAGAGAGGGAGAGATGAATGAGAAAGAGATGTGTTAAGAGAGACATAGAAAACATAGATTCACCATTTGTGTGAAAACATAGGTAGAGAGTCAGAGAGAGAGAGAGAAACAGAAAACATAGAGAGACAGCCAGAGAGTGGGAGAGAGAGAGAGAGAGATAGAAACACAGAGAGAGAGAGAGAGACAGAAACAGAAAACATAGAGAGACAGCCAGAGAGTGGGTGAGAGAGAGAGAGAGAGAGATAGAAACACAGAGGGGTTAAAGAGACAAACCAGGAAAGGGAGAGACAGAGAAAGAGTGAAAGAGAGAGGCAGAAAGAAGAGAGAGAGAGAGAGAGAGAGAGAGAGAGAGAGAGAGAGAGAGATAGAGAGAAAGATAGAGAAAGAGGCTCGGGGGTAATAGAGATGTCTCGAGAGAGACAGAGACATAAAGTGTTTGTGTTTAAATGTACGTATTTCATCATTTATTTGTTTGTTTGTTTATTTATTTTTAACTACTCATGCATCCTCTTCTATATTATCACGTTAGTGTTGAGAATTAATACTTGACAGCAGCTATTAATTACAGTTTATTCCAATAAAGCTACTTGAATGAGAGGGAGAGAGAGAGAGAGAGAGAGAGACAGACAGAGAGACATCCACACAAGCTGCCGTGTGTCTGTTCATGTCTTAACTTGAAATGGAACGTGGGACTGGTAACGTGTGCCGTGTGTGTCTGTGGTTTTTCTTTTTGTTTCTTTTTTCTCCTCCAACTTTTGCTTTAGAGTGTAACGTTCTTACTGTGTGTGTGTGTGTGTGTGTGTGTGTGTGTGTGTGTGTGTGTGTGTGTGTCGGTGATGTAGAGCGTGGTGTGCAGCAGCAGATGGTGGGAGTGGGTCTGTAACGAGGACAGGCATTGCCCCACTTTTCTCTCTCTCTCTCTCTCTCTCTCTCTGTTGGGGGGGGGTGCATGTAGGAGTCGAACGTCATCTTCACTCTTTCCTCCCGTTTCCTGCATTCCTGCTGACCTGATCAAATGTTCTTCCTCTTCTCTCCAGGCAGAAAGAAATCCCTGACCGGCTTTAGAAACGGTTAAAGGGCCCATGTCCTGAGTTTTCCTTGTGTGTTCATTTTATCCCACTTATTTTTTTTCCCCATTTATAACATTTTGTGTTGGTTTAAGAACCAAAATAGTCATAATTAATTTTTACATGACCATCTTCCAGCCTCTCTTTATCACTGAGAATTAAACAGGCTGTTTTTGTCACTGTGCCTTTTAAGACTGATGTATGTAAATGAGCTCAGTTTTGATTGGTTGCCCTCATTGTGCCTCATTCCGAAAGCTGTCCAGGCTGTCTGATCGAGGTGTAGAAGTAAAAGCTGTAATTTTAGACGTGAAAATCTGGTTAGATGCTGTTTTGGCTCCAAGGAAATTTTTTTTCTCTTTTCTGTTTCTGGCAGCAAAGTGCCACAATATCTCAAAATAATGACTCATTTTATCAAACTGTTGACTTAGTATGTCAAAACGATGACTTATTCTCAAAATATTGACTATCAATAATTACTTATTTTATTTTTTTGTCAAAATAATTACATATTTTCTTAAAATATTGACTTACTATGTTGGATTTTTTTTCCTCAAAATATTGACATTATATTTCAATAGAAAGCATGTGCATAGTAAGTAAAGCCCAATCCCATTTCTTATTTTTACACTTACCCCTTGTTTTCGAGTGTCATCTTGCCCCTTGGAACTGTGTTAAAAGGTTTAGTAGTTGAAATCTTCCCTCTGAAATGGGACCCTCAAATAAAAAATAACATCACTTCATTAACAGCTACCAGCGCTGCTCTGTAGGCGACCCTGCCAGTCTGCAGTGACAGCAGAGGAGGGTAAAGTTCAGCTCCTCACTGCTGGACTTTAGTTACATTTAGAGCTCACATGCCTTCAAAGGGGGGGCAATTATTTATATCGCCCACCCCTAATTCTTCAGTGATATGAAGCTGAAGTCAGATATTCACCAGCTTCTTGTTTGAATTTTCCCGTTCCACCTTAAATGGTGCAGCAGTTCTGATGTCTGAGGCAGCAGAATGTAACTGATGCACTATATTTAAGGTGGAACGAGAAATTTAGCTAACTAGCTACCGAGACATCAGCACTACTAGTAGTGATTTTTTTTTGTGCTTGTTATGAAGTAAAAAACCATAATACACTGAAACGACATTAAACTAAGATGATATGATGGTTATTGTAATTTTTAAAGGAGAAAATTCTCACATTTGTGGATTTCTTCGGCCTCTTGTTCAGCCATCTTGCCAGGTTTTTTCATTTTTCATTTTTTCTCATAACGGTCTGTTTGGAGTCTCTGGAAAAACCTCCGTTTGGAGGGCCATGCAGCCCAAACACTTCACCCACTTCACTCTATCTCAACAAAAATCCGGACACCCCACCCCTAGACATGAACACGCAAAACGGAGGGTAGGGCAAAGTGGTAGGGGCAAGGACTGAAATGGGACTGGGCCTTAGTCTGTTGTAAGCATGATTTATTATCCTGAAATTATTACCAGAGGTGGATAGTTCAGGTCCAGAAAGTAACCGTCCTCCTTGGGATTTGGTTCTAATTTCATGCTCACCTCTGCTGCTGGTTTGTGCTGACTAGAGAAGCCATATAGCTAGAACAGAATCCCGGGGAGGACCTCTGCACTTACTTTCTTGAAATAAAATAAAACTCATTCTTTGGACATAATACCTCAATCTGGAGAAAATAAGTCATTATGTTGAGATGCTAAGTTAATATTTTGAAAGCAAGTGGTTATTTTGAGCTACAAAGTCAGTATTTTTCTTTTCTTTTATCTGGTGAGAATGAGCTTTTACAGAAACGACAGTCAGGTGGAAAAGTGTGAGATATATATATATATATATATATATACACGTGTGTGTATGTGTATATACATATATGATATGTATGTGTGTGTGTATATATATATATATATATGGCAGGAAACTCTCACCTGGCAGGGTTGGGTTTTTGTCCTTTTCCCTTCCGTTAGTACTGGAGTCCTTTCGTTGGTGAGAAACTGTATATTTTGTAAAGATTTTGTCCCCCCACCCCTTTAACTATGGTCTCTACGTCATAGATGGGTTACCGCTGTTCTCCTTCGCCCGTGAAGAATGTGAGAGCGTCTAGAACGAGAGATTTGTTCCAAAGTTGCATTTTTGTTATGAAACTGGATCCTTGTGATATCAGATTATGATTAATTGGAAAATGTTGCAGTGCATCCCAACATCTTTAAATTCCTGCATGATTTGATTTGGTTTTAATTATTTTATGATTTTTTAAATGTCATTTATTGTACATTTTTTTTTCTGTTCTATCCAAAAATGAGGGCATGTATTATTGAATATTTCTATAATCAATTATAATTGTAAGAATGTCTGTACATATCTGAATATCTTCATAATTTATATATATATATATATATATATATATATATATATATATATATATATATATATAAAAACTCTGATTTACAAGGGGTCTAAGATCTTTGAAAATTGTGCAGCAAGGATCCAGTTTTATTAAATCTTTAATTTCTGCATGATTTGGTTTGACTTATTTTGATTATGAATTTTTAAAACAAAAGTCATTTTCAATTTTTCTTTTTGCAAACAGCCATATCGTATTCTATTCTCTTCTATCCAAAAAACGAGGACATGTATTATTGAATATTACTATAATCAATTATTATTGATTTTTTTCATTTTAAAATCGGTGCATTTTTACCCTCCTAGGGTGAGTCAGAGTGTCTGCTGTGATGCTGTGAATCTGGAAAGCAGTGTGGATGTTACAACACGCTCATAACTCGCAGCCTCATCTCTCACACCCTGCCCCTCCGTTCTTTCTCTTTACTTCTGCCCTCCCTCTGTGCTGTCTTTCTTGTTCACACCGTGCCTGGCCTAGATTCCCCTCCAGCGTGGAAACCCTGATGGCGTTAGCACTTCTAGCCGTACTGATTCAGAGTCAGTCTGCGCTGTCAGCAGCTCTTTGAGTCATTGAGCCCTTTGAGTTTGTTTTGTCCGCTTGATAGGAATGTTGTCTTCATCTGGATAGTTTGGATTCATCAGGGGTGCAAAACCACAGTGTTGTGTTGATCTGGAGGTGCTGATTCAACTGCATTCTGCAGTATCAGTTGCCAGATGATGACCATTTAGAATCTAAGAATCAATTAGAAACTGTTAGCAGTAAAATTAGCACTCATTGTTTCAAATACGGCTGAGTGGTTGTTAAAATAGTGCTGGTCGTCTTGGTGAACGAAATTGCAAAGTGAAGGAAAATAGTCAAATTTAAATCGTAATATTGGTCTGAAAAGTTGCAAATAAATAGTCTTTCCCAAATCGTTGTTTTCAAATAAACAAATCCAAAAATATCTTTTTACTGTTTATATTCCACTACTATGCAGGGCTGGGCAACAGGACAATATTTATCATTATTGTGATAAATTATGCCAATATGTGTCACTGTATGCCTTTCTGAGCATATTGTGGATGTCGTCCTTACTTTATACACTGACCAACTGCATGTTTCATGACGAAGCTATAATTAGTCCTGTTTAATTGGATTTAATGCAGTGCACTGTGGGAAATGTTGAATAGAAATCAGTTGTACTTGCAGTGTATGATAATATTTTTAAGTGTGACACTGCTGTTTCTTTTTTGACTGTTCATATTTCAGAAAATTTCACAAAAATATCATGCCTTATTCTGTGTTGTGAAAAAGTCTTGAAGTATTATTGAAGTGATATTATATTTGTGCCATATTGCCCACCACTTCTCCAATTTAAATAGTTCCTCCAGTCACATATGATTATTAAGTGTAGGAGTGAGCTATATGATCATATTTATCATTGCCATGATGGGTTATGCAACAATATGCTAATATTGTGGTTATCGTCAGTAGTTAAACACTGACCAACTGCATGTTTCAAGTAAACAAGCATAACCAGGCCTGTTGAACTGGGTTTTGTGCAGTGCAATATGTGAAACTTTGAATCAGAATCGTTGCACTTCTCAGATACTCTATATGGACAAAAGTATTAGGACACACCTCTTAATCACTGAATTTAGGTGTTTCATTCAGTCCCATTGCCACAGGCGTATAAACCTAGCACGTAGTCATACAGTCTGCCTTTACACACATTTGTGAAAGAACAGGTCGTTCTAAAGAGCTCACTGAATTCAAGCGTGGTGCTGTAATAGGATGCCATCATTGCAACAAGTCAGTTTTGCGAAATTTCTTCAATTTCTTCCCTCCTAGATATTCCACAGTCAACCTTGAGTGGTATGATTAAAAAGTGGAAGTGTTTTGGAACCACAGTGACTCAACCTTGAACTGTCAGACCACGTAAAGTTACAGAGCGAGTCCCTGAGTGCTGAGGCGCATAGTGCATAAAAGTCAACAACACTCTGCTGACTCAATAACTGCAGCGTTCAAACCTCCTCTGGCATCAACATCAGCACAAAAACTGCACTGGGAGCTTCATGGCAGGGTTTCCATGGCCGAGCAGCTGCATAGAAGCCTTACATCACTAACCACAATGCCAAGCGTCAGATGGAGTGGTGTAAAGCGCCGCCACTGGACTCTGGAGCAGTGGAAACGTATTCTGTGGAGTGACCAATCACGCTTCTGTATCTGTCAGTCTGATGGACGAGTCTGGGTTTGGCGAATGCCAGGAGAACGTTACCTGCCTGACTGCACTGTGCCAGCTGTAAAGTTTGGTGGAGGAGGGATGATGATATGGGGCTGTTTTTCAGGGGTTGGTCTAGGCCTTAGTTCCAGTGAAGGGAAACCTTAATTCAGCACTGAGACATTTTGGACGATTCTATGACTCCAACTCTGTGTGAACAGTTTGGGGAAGAACCTTTTCTGTTCCAGCATGACTGAGCCCCAGTGCACAAAGCAAGGTCCATAAAGGCCTGGCTGGGTGAGTTTGGTGTGGAAGAACTTGACTGGCCCGCACAGAGCCCTGACCTCAACCCCATTGAACACCTTTCAGTGATGAGCTGGAACAGAGATTGCTCTCTCGTCCAACGTCTCAGAAATGCTCTTCTGGATGAATGAGCAAGAACTTCCACAGACACTCTCCAACATCTTCCCAGCTTCCCAGAAGAGTGGAAGTTGTTATAGCTGCAAAGGGGAACCAAATCCGTATTAATGCCTATGGATTTAGAATGGGATGTCAGAAACGCTTCTGTAGGTGTCCCAATACTTTTGTCCACATAGTGTATGTATTGTGTAATAAAAATATCTTGAAGTATCATGATATTGTACCTTTGCCATTTTGAATAACCCTGGTTTAGTGTATGTTTTTCAGTTATTCTGATTAATTATTTTACTTTAATACTTTTTACAATTTTGGTCACATTTGAGATTTCATGACGATTCATTGAGTAATTTTCTTGACATGATCGTAAGACCTTTTGAAACTTTAAACAGCACAAATCTTTTATTTAATTTCAGTTTGTACACCTGAAGTCCACGCCTAACATTCGTGTGATTTTTATGTACCAAGAAAGTTAACACTTCTTGTTACTGTACCTTTAAGACTCATAAGATTTTTTCCAAGTAATTTTGAACCCTTTCTGTTGGTTCTTTCATCATGAAACTTTAATGCGATGTAAAGGGTAACTGGGGGTTTTAAATAATGTAAAAAATGAAAGCAGAAAAAAATGCAAGGTTTTTACGCATATAACAATATGCAACACGATCAGAAGCATAACTCGCACCTATGGCCGCTATATTTGCAGGTCTAACAACTATAATGTAAGGAAGTGATGTAAGTCTTGACTGAAAGCAGTAGTTGAAGCTACTTTTCACAGGCAGTACGACTTAAAGATGTTCTGTCTCTTCTTAGGCCACGGTTTAATTCATCTTCTTGGCCCTTGTGTGAACATTGTCTTAGTCACTCTGCAAATCGGACTGCGAATACGGATTTCACATTCAACAGATCCTTCATTAGCTTTGTGGAGTTTGTCGCTCATAATTGGATTCTGACCTGGTGCTGAAAACTCTTTTGTATTCCACCTCGTGGGTTTATGGAATTTTAATTAAGCTGGAGGTGAGGCAGACGTTGGCGGCCGTGTCCTCTACGGATCGTCCCAGCGGACGGAGGGAGAATTAAGAATTGATAAGGTCCTGCAGTGTCCTTAAGTTAGACTGAACTTTAGGTTTGGATTTGATTAAAAATAGACTGACTGCAGTCATACGCCAAATTATTATTATTTATTTATTTATTTACTTATATGTGTGATCTGGTCCAGTGGATGGGAAAACCGAGCTGATCCAGGCATATTCTAATGAATGAGCTGTATTCAGTCAGTTCCTATGTTTCTTGCTTTTTTTTTCTTTTTTATTCATTCGACTGTGCTGGAGGTGGCGTAACCAGGCATTGTCCACATCCTGCAGCAGTGAGGCGCTTTAGTGTTTTCCCACTGAATATGCTAATAGAGTAAGAGTACAGCACTGCAACACCAGTGGAACATTAAAGTTAATGTCGGTCTACATGTGTTGGTGGAGGCACACTGACTTGATTTATTAAGATAAGACTAAGATTATAATAAAGATTATTTTTAGATATTTTTGAAGCTCTTATAAGAGATCCTCTTATAATAGTTGTGTGGTTTTATTTAGCAAAAACATCCATAATTCTTATTAATATGACCATTTTCCAACCTCTCATTAACCCTTTCAATTAAACAGGCTGTTTTTGTTACTGTGCCTGAAGTATACAAATGAGCTCTGTTTTGATTGGCTGCCCTATATTGCCCTCATTCATAAAGCAGTCCAGGCTGAAACACTCCTTATAACTTCAGAGTGAATGGGCGGGGCTAAACTGCTATAGGCTGAATCGGCGGATGTGTGTAAATTGTTTTTTGTGACATCACAAAACGGGCTGTTTTTGTGAGCTTGGCTTCCATATGGACTGGTGAGAGAATGGTACGGGTTTGAGGCTTTAAAGGGCCCATATCCTACATTTTGCATTGTATTTTATTATTGTCCCTGAGGTCTGTTTATGACGTGTGCAATTATGTTAACCAAAAACAATAATAGTTTATTTTTACGTTACCGTTTTCCAGCCTCTCTTTATCAGAATAGAATGAAATATTGTGGTTTTTTTTTTTGTTTTTTTTGTTCCTGTGCCTTTAAGACTGACATATGTAAATGAGCTCAGTTCGGATTGGCTGCCCTGTATTGTGCCTAATTTAAAAAGCAGTTCAGGCCAAAACACTCTTTATAACTTCAGTGTAAATGGGTGGAGCTAAACTGTTGTAGGCTGAATAGGCAGGTATACGTGTTGGTAAAAGTAAATATGTTGGTTTTTGTGATGTCACAAACTCAAAACATGTTTTTGGAGCCTAGTTTCCATACTTGGACTGTACAAGCTGAGGAGGGAGCCTTACTTTTTGAAACTTTCGCAGTGTTTACATACATTAAACGCTTTTATTTCAAAAAAGAAAGGAAATTAGTTTTTTTCTATGATGTCGGTCCTTTAAAGAAAAGCTTGCTCCCATGTTTTTGACCTGTAGTGTAATTATAGTGGGGTAGAAACCTCTTGAGACCTTGACGTGTCTAAATTCTGCGTGTGTTTGCTCTTAGTGCTTGGCGTAGAGGTGTGGTTGGTTCTCCTGCGTGATTCAGTAGGTGTAGATAAGGCCGGTGGTTGGCAGCCTCCTGCTGTTGGGTCTGCTCATTCTGTGGCGTGTTGTGAGGATTAGCCGCTATTTTTAATTCACCTTTTGCGGCTTCCCTCATTAGACGTCTGATCTGCCGGCTTGTCAGGGATATCTACAGTGCGAGTGAGAAACAGTGGAGTTTTCAGAGGATTACATCACGCTGCGTTCTGTACCCCTCGTTCTCTCCGCGGTCACTCCCATGTCTAAAGCCTGGTGTAATTTGCAGTCAGCGGCGCTCATGTTTGAACATGTCACTTCTTCTGTGCGCACAGCTTGTGTGCCTTCGCTTAATTGAAGCTTTAGTTTTGCGAGTGAGCTTCCATGGTGATGGAGATAAAACCCCTCGCACAGATGTCGCAGCTTACAGTTGATTGCCAGCGGTCAGAGGCCATGTGCTGAATCCGTGGGAGAGCGTTGACTTCAGCAGGGCTGGGTGACCTCTGCCTGACCTCTGCTTGTCAAGTTTTGCTACTCCTTGCCTTCTTTTACAGTTAAAAGGGAATTCCATGCATTTTTTTTTCTAAATTGTTCAGTGGTTGAGATGTAAACATTCAGGGTGGTTTGGTGTGAAATGGTTCGCTGTAGAGAAGCTTGCAGACTCAGATTTGTTTTCAGTGGTGGTGACAAGAACCAAATTACATGTTTTATTGATTATCTGAGTAAAAATAAGTCAACACATCATCTACAGGGAAGTTAAATATGACATTACTATTGTAATTTTTTGTGCACTATTTCTATTTATTAGTTTAATGTATAAAAAATAAATAAATATAAAATGCACCTTAACTTTTGCACAGACAAGATTTTATTTTATACTTTTTTTCTCCAATAAACGTACGTTAAACGTACCAGGGGTGCCCAAACTTATGTATACAACTGTATATCTGACTGAATATCATTTTATTTACTATCCAAAATGGCTAGTGAACCTACTGAGGTGTATGTCTGTGTGTGTGATATATATATATATATATATATATATATATATATATATATATATATATATATATATATATATATATATATATATATATATATATATATATATATATATATATATATATATATATACTGTTAATAACATTGGAATAGTGATGTTAAAAATGGTTCTATATAGAACCATGAACACTCAAAGAACCTCTTTGCATCATGAAAGCGTTCTTCAGATTGGTGGAGGATGTGCTGTAGATGGTTCTGTATAGCATGTTTTTGAAAAGGGTTCTATAGAGCACCAAAAAGGGTTCTTCTGTTGGTACAAACTTGACGTTGTGACAATAGCAGAACCCTTTTACGTTCTATATCAGTCTGAAGAACGCCCTTCACAGCGCGAAGAACCCTTTACTCATGCAGTTTAATCTTTGAGTGTTCATGGTTCTCTATAGAACCATTTTCTTTACTACAGAACCCTTGAAGATCATCATTTTTAAGAGTGTACTTTGGTTCAGCCACTCAGGTTTTAGAACCAGATCTGTAGTTTTATGAGATAAACAAAGCAGTGTCTGTTTCTGAGTGAGAACGTTCTCAGGCGTTCTTCTGCACTGCCACGGCCCCTCCGAGCCACGTCTTCTAGATACATTAGCGAACCCGCCCCTGACAGCAAGTGGTGATTTGTGGGGTTTACTGATGTGGAGGCTAGATGCAGGAAAAAGGGATTATGGGCCAGAAGTTTGGAGACTGTTTTTCAGAACATTTTTAATGCAAATGAAGTCAAAGTTTACATATAGCGCTTTTTACAGTGGCCGAGGTCACAAAGCAGCTTTATAGAGTCCAAGCCCCAGTGAGCAAGCCAAGGGTGACAGTGGCAGCAAAGCCTCCCTGAGAAACCTTGACAGGAGCCAAGACTCAAGAGGGGAACCCATCGGGCTCTGGGGCCGTTTTACAGACACCTCCTATCTTTTTGTCTTAACTTAAGCTCTGACAGGTCAAGAGGAGATTTTTCATAAATTCATATTACAGAAGTCTGATCTTAATTTAGAAATCTTATCTCAAGTTAGGAAATCTTAACTTACTTTCTGTTGCCTAGCAACGACCATCCGCGCACAGCTGAAACGTAAACACGTAATCAATCATGCTAGTTAGCCAGACAGCTAATGTTAGCTACTGTAACTGAGGTAAAAAAAGTCAAACAAAACTAAAGCACCATAAACTGAAAGTTACGAATATTGTGTTAGCGCCCCCTGCTGTTTATCAGAGCGTCACTGTTGTTTATCAGAGCGTCGTCCACAGTTTCAGTCTACGTTTCCCAAACGCTTTAGCCGAGCGCGCTAACGTTATTCCTCCTAATAAACAGACACACGTTCAGCTCCGTCTCCTCATTATTCACCACCATCACTGTAACATTTTATCTGATGAGTTTTCATCAACATTCACACACGAAGGTAATAAGAGGGGGTGGTGGAGATTGAGTCTGCAGCGTCCGGGGCTTTAAAACATTTTTAGAAAAAAAGCCCTCAAGTCAAAGCACCGTTTTCAGTGTAGATAAATGTGATGTCATTATGCAAGTTATAGTGAACTGAGCTGCAGAAGTTAAGACCCTCTGGGTTTTATCTTACAGTTAGGACAGAATTGAGGAGATTTAGTCCAGTTAGGATGTTTCTGTAATACTGTTTTCTTATCTGGAGTTAATGATAAGATTATGAATGTAAGAACTGTTGTTCTGTAATAGCTTCTGTCCTAAATTCAGTCCTAACTGAAGCTGTCATGGTGACTAAACAGATAAGATTTCAGACTTAAGAGGTTTCTGTAATCCGGCCGCTGGTCAACACCGGATAGCAAAACCATAACACAACAAAAGCAAAATGGACAGAGGATAAAAATGTACACTAATATGCGATATTGAACGTAGAGGAAAAGACACCAGCCTGTCACAAGAAGCCCACCATGATGATCTGTTAGTATGAATATTAGAAGAGCTCAGAGTGTTGTGAGGCAGATGGAACAGTGTCTGTGCAAACGCCAGTGTCTTCAGCAGGGTGAGCGAAGTTTCTCTATTAGTTTGTAGTAGCCAAACTCAGGGGTCACCAGTCTTATCCCCAAAGGGCCGCTGTAGCAAAGCAGGACCTCACTTCGTTTGAAGACCGAGACCAGCTGATTACATCAGAGGAATCGGGTGAGATTCTGCTTGGTCGAAATGAAAACCTGGAGCCTCATTGGCTGCTTTTGGATAAGATTGCTGACCCCTGACTTTGCATATTAAATCCTAAAAAGGTTTATTTAGAGGACAACAGTATTGCATCACTATGAAGATACAGTTGAGTAACATTATTATGACCCCGGCTAATATCCAGAGTAACCGCCGTGTGCAGCTGGACGGGCTGGGAGTGACTCAATAAGGTCCTGGTAGGTTGTCACAGGTATCTTGCAGTGCATCCCACAGTGCTGGAGGGTGTGTGGGGGAGGATCCGTAGAGCGGACCCGATGATCGAGGTGGTCCCACAGACTCCCTTTATTGTTAACCCTATTGTTATCTTTAAATATGTATAAGGTTATTGTAAAGTGAGGAAAACGAGTTAATTTGAGGGTTAAATGCTTTAACAACACCTCAGAATCACTGACTCTTCACTGATAGTTTTATTGTGAATTGCTTTTTCGGGCCTTTTGCGGTCACTTATCAGTCACTCTGATGGTCCGCTGGCCTGGCTGGGTGGGGTCCAGCTCTGGAAGGCTCTTTCCTCTGATTAGCCAGTGGAATCTTTTCTACCCAAGTGGCCATTTGAGATCAGACAACTGCCAAAAAGCCGATAATTACAGCCACTTCCTCTGCCTTAGACTTTCATCTGCTCTTCACACAGAGGCGCCGTGCTCCAGAGTGAGGAGCGCGAACGCTGATTCATCTCCTAACCCTTTCTACTACAGCCTGAACAGCCCTCCGCTCACAGACATATGACTAGGAGATGTGTCACATCCCTCCTTCCTCTCTCTGCTGGAGTTGATCCTCAGTGAGGAGGTCTGTGTCCTCTTCAAGCAGAGTTACGTGGTGTTAGCTTGAGGCATTCCAAGCATTTCTGGCTCCTGGAGTTCTCTGAGAGTGCGGTTCCCTCGGGGGTAGTAGATCTACCAACACTGCTCTGCTGTCAGCGCCACAGAGAAGACAAACGTGTCCCTGAAACACGGCTGTTTCGCAGAGCGGGAGGCTGTTCTGACTTGTTCCTCTCAGCTAAGCTGCCATTGAGAGGCCCATGAGGTTTATCTGCTCAATGACGGGCGCTGAGCTCTCAGCGGAGAGACGTCCCCCTCGTCACTCTACAGAGACCCTCCAGCAAACGCTGAGATAAAGACTCTGACCGCAGCTGTGACTCTTCAACAGCTACGACACAGACCGAGAAACGTCTGTGATTCTCTCTCCTCTCTCTTTATCTCTCTCTTTATCTCTCTCTCTCTCTCTCTCTCTCTATCTATCTGTCTATCTATCTATCTATCTATCTATCTCTCTCTCTCTCTCTCTCTCTCTCTCTCTCTTTATCTCTCTCTCTCTCTCTCTCTCTCTCTCTTATTGTCGTTTTCTTCTTTTACTTTTGCTTTCTTCTCTTCTGTGTTCCTTGTTTTCGCTCTCCTCTCTTTCTCTATTCTCATTTTTCTTGTCTTCTTTCTCTTTTCTCTTTGTCTTGCTTTCTTTTTCTCTTCTTTCTCTTCCTCATTTTTTTCTCTCCTTATTTTTTCTCTTTTTATCTCTTTCTCTTTCCCTTTCTTTCATTTTCTTTTCCTTTTATTTTGTTTTCTTTCTTTCTTTCTTTCTTTCTTTCTTTCTCTTCCTCATTCTTTATCTCTTCTATATCTTTAATCTCTTTTTTGTCTCTTTCTCCTCTGTCTTTCTAAATATTCTCTTACTACTTTCTTCCTTTCCTACCCCGCCCCCCCAAAAAAACCTAGCGGAGAGGCTGGAGGGGGTGGTCCTGACCCTCTTCCCCTCCCCTCCCCCCTCTCAGGAGAGGAAGCCTGGACTTTTCCTTCCTGCTAGAGCCTCGAGCCACTGAGCCACCCTCGCCCTTAAAGCGATCGCTTCAGATCACTTCCAGTGTGCACTTTTCCATTCACCGCAAATGGAGATGCACTTCAAGTTCTGGTCGCTTTTGCCTCGAACAAAAAGAAAGTGTGTGATGATTCAGGCTCAGTTTGCTCAGTGCTAATAGAGCCTCCAAAGAAAAGCCATATATTAACTGTTCCATCTTTTTTTGGATTATCAGTTACTTTTTATTTTATTTTGTACAACTTTTACATTAAAAAGCCAAACTGTGGTTTGTTTGTTTTAGTGACCCCTTTATTTTAAATACAGGGCATCAAAAAGTGCCGTACAGTGCTTGACCCCCAAGAAGAGACGTATGTTGTTTTTCATTGCTCGGCTGGTGGGACACAAGCTTTTATTAATTTTTACCTCCAGTGAACTAAACTTCAAGCATATCTTGGCTTATCTGACTACATTTGGAGAGGATTTTATGTAAACCTATTGCTCGAAAGAAATGCAGCACCATTGCCAACGAATGAGAGCTTAGCATGAGCACGGTTGCATAATTCACTGCTATTACCTTGCAGTTTTTGGATAAAGTAGACTTTTATTTTCACCGCTGATGTAATGAGTGCTTATCTCTGCTCTTCCACAGGATCCCAGTCCCTGACGGGCTGCTGTTAGCTGGTTTACCCCCACCGGCCTCCTCTTTCTCTTAAACTTTCTCCTAAAAATTGAACTCTTAGTCTTGGAGGCTTAGCATAAATTCCATCTAGGAATGCGTATGTTAGCCAAAGTAACTGATGTCTGTACTCATAGCTTATAATCATCCTCCCACATTCGCATTAAAAAGCACAAGATGTCAGGAATTTAAAAGCAGATGTTTTTCGCAGTGCGTGCAGTTTTCACTGTGTTGTCTTAGCGCAGACTAAAGCCAGGTGTCGAACATTTACACGTGTAGGAGGAGAAATATGCAAACTTTTGGCCGACAAGTCGGTGTGATTTTCCCTCCTTCAGCTTCCTGTCCTCCTGCCTTTTACCGGGCTAATGTGGAGGAGATAAGAGATTTACTGCCAGGGGTTTTCTGCTGAGGTTGTTTGGAAACCTCCATTCCTCTCTGTCTCTTTCTCTCTTTCTCTCTCTCTCTCTGAGTCTTCGACAACTTCCCCTCTGTCTCTGCCTGTCTTACTTTCTTTCTCTTTTAATCTCTCTCACTCTTTTCCTGGGAAAAAGCACTAAAAGTAAACTTGTTTCTTTGTTTTCCTCTAAATGTTCTAAATGTTCAGAGGCAAGCATGGAATCAGTGTGATTTGTTGATTGTACTTTTTCCCAGGAAGAGAGTGAGATGGATTGAAAAAGAAAGAAAGTCAGAAAGAAATGATAAAGAGATGGTGGTATATATCGTCTAACATGGTGATATGGCATGTGTTTACTCTGGGACGGTCTAGTTTAAGTTATTGCTCTTGCTATGTAGACCTGATACTGCAGTGAATTGCAGGGCAGATACGTAGGCCTGTATGCAGGGTCCCCAAAGAAAATGTTCAGATTTAAAACTATTTTGCCGTTTATCAACAATACATAAATAAACTCAGACACATTTAGGTTCACGGTGGTTCTGGGGCCGTATTACAGAAACTTCTTGAGTCTGAAATCTTATTAGTTTAGTCACCATGACAACTTTAGTTAGGACTGAATTTAGGACAGAAACTAAGAACAACAGTTCTTACATTCATAATCTTATCATTAACTCCAGATAAGAAAGCAGCATTACAGAAACATCCTAACTGGACTAAATCTCCTCAATTCTGTCCTAACTGTAAGATAAACCCCGGATCTGTCTTAACTTCTGTTTTAACCGTCTGTTTCTATCTTTTTATGCAGTGTCAGGCAGCTCAGTTCACTACAACCAGCATAATGACATCACATTTATCTACACTGAAAACGGAGCTTTGACTTCTGAGGGCTTTTTTATCTAACAGTGTTTTAAAAGCCCAGACGCTGCAGACTCGATCTCCACCGCCCCCTCTTATTACCTCCGTGTGTTAATGCTGATGAAAACTCGTCAGATAAAACATTACAGTGATGGTGGTGAATAATGAGGAGACAGAAAGTGGAGACGGCGATGCTCTGATAAACAGCACGAAGCGCTGAAACAATATTCTTCACCTTCAGTTTATCGCACTTTAGTTTTGTTTGACCTTTTTTACCTCAGTAACGGTAGCTAGCGTTAGCTGCCTGGCTAACTAGGTTGATTACATGTTTACGTATGGTCGGTTGCTAGGTAGTTGATTGTCGACTTCGATCGAGGAAGTCAAGGTTTCTTAACTTGAGAAAAGATTTCTAAATTAAGGTAAGATTTCCTTCGGTAATACGAATTAGTGAAAACTCTTATCTTGATCTGTCCGATTTTAGGTTAAGATCAAAAGATAAGAGGTTTCTGTAATATGGCCCCTGGTTCCTGTCAGCACCACTGATCTGAATCTGTGATGCTCTACGGTGAACCATATCACATCAAACCACTCTGAATGATTTCTCAGTGATTGAATTGTACAGAAATGTTGAAAATGGAAGGTGTAATTCCCCAACATGCATGGCAGTAGCTACAAAAAACACAAAAACATATCATTCTTTTTGAAGACATCAGTGGCTCCTACACCCGACTTACCGTTTACTACATATTCGCCTTGGCAGAGATACAGCCAGATACTGGTTCACCATTGTGATCCAGTTGCAGTTATATTTTGTGATGTGTTGTGAGCTATCAAATGGATAATAACGTCCAGTTCTACTATGGCAGATAGGGGGTGCATCAGGGAGTTCAGCCGTGGAAGCTGGCTGTTGGTTGGTGTATCTCCTCAGACCTGTGTGAAAGCTGCATTATCATGTCTTTATCATTCCCCATAGGCTGGCCTTCACACTGATCCCTGTCACCATTATTCATCCTCATTGCACTGTGTCTCAAAGCCAGTGGTTCCCAGTCCTGGTCCTGAAGTACTGCTGCCCTGCATATTGTTGTGTCGTTCTTTCTCTAACGTTCCTGATCCAGTTAATGAGCTCATTAACGGGCCCTTGTTGGGTTGTGGTGGCTGTTAGAGCAGGGAAGACCGTACATCATGCAGGAAAGGGGAACTACAGGACAAGAAAATTCAAGTTCAGAAGGTGAAACTCCTCCCCAGGATTTTGTTCCGAACTCATGGGCAGCTGAACTGCTGGTTTAAGCTATTTAAAGAAGTCAGGCAGTTGGAACAAAATCATGGGGAGGTGTTTTCTGGACCTAAACTTCTCACCTTTGCTCCATGATGATGAGGTTCACATTGAGTCAATAAATTAGCATTTGTAACATTTAATGAGCCCATTCTTCCTGAGTGCTGCTCCTCAGTGGTAAAAGAGCTTCTTATTTATAAACCCAGCTTCCTTTCCTTGGAATAGTTTCAGTTTTCTTCTCTCAAAATGACACCGATGGGAATCTTCAGTGTTTCCCCACATATAACGTAAACTTGGGCACTCCACCAAAAGTGTATTTTGTGCAATTTTTAACAAGATCCAGTTTCTGTTTTGTCATATTTTACGACATTCGAAAGAGAAGATATTTATATTGTCAGGAATAAAAAGTGGTACATAGTGTAACTCATGCAAAGCATCACTTTAATTTCTCTTGTGGTCATTTCTACTGATTAAACAGTCACTTTGCCCATGTTCATGAGGTGCTTCACATCTATAAATTAAAAACATGGGAGGTTTAATATTCGTTTAATCAATGTTTTCTATAAACACTCAAGTAAACAAATGCTGTGAAGTTCGAATATGCATACTAGGCACGTGCACGGGTACTTGAGTACTCGGTTAACTGTTCGAGGTGCCAGTATTATATAATAACATCAGTATCCACCTATTCACTACATTCATCACAGGACGATGGAGAAAATATGCAGACCAACAATTCAGTGAAATGCAGATTTTATCTTTAGACAGTAAAATATAAGAGTTTTGCTTGCATTTGCGATTACGTAAGTAAGTATGTTACACTTTGCTACTAGTAGACACAAGTACATGAATGTGAGCACGTTGTTAAGGACGTGACTGAGAAGACAGAGATAGCGTAGCCAGCTCTGCTGAGGCTTTTTTAAGCTACGCGAGCTGCTCAAGCAAAGTTAGATAGGTCTGAAAACATTGGGCCTCATTTACCAGTATCCTCATAAGTTTGTTCTTAAATGTGTTCTTGAGAAAAGTCCTAAGAAGAGGTCTACGTCAGGTTCATGACGTGTTCTTAAAGCACAGAACTGGTCTCACCTTTGTGCTCTTGAGTGTGTGTAGATTCTGTTCTTACCCAAGAACAAATCCCAGATAAGACAACACGGGTGAATGTCAGGATCTAAGTTAAGTTTCAAGTTTATTTGTCATTTGCACAAAATGTCAGGACAGTCATGCATTGAAGTGCTTGTGGTGAGGCTCAGGTCATCACTCTACAGCAGGGCAGCATTAAATACTTACTAAAACCAGTGCAGACAGAACAAAGTAAAAATACAAAAGAAGATACTAAAACTGAAATATTAAATATGCACAAATATACACAACGTATAGAGACAGGAGGGACCTGTGTAGAAGAACTCTCTGCTATGTATAAATATATTACTAAGGGATAATCTGAGAACAATGTAAATACATTTTAATGTGACTTGGTGTTATTGTCCGTAGCAGAGATATGATATAATAAACAATACTGTCAAAGTGACCGAGTGAAATGGTAACTGGGGAAGGACCCACAGTATCACAGCTTGTTCAGAAGCCTGGCAGCCTGTGGGTAGAAAATCCAAAAGAGGTTCTTTATGAAAACTGTGGGTTTTAGGAAGACAGTTCTTCTTAAGAACGGTTGGTGACTGAGGCCCAGTGAAATATATTTCTCTGGCAAACTTACAGCTGACACATCATACCATGAGGAGGAAAGACCACCTGTAAGAAGACAGCGAAATTCCATCAGCGTCCAGTGCTGTCCAGTGCTGTAGTTCTGTAGCAAAGAGCAGAGAGCAGCGGTCATGAAGTGCCACATCAAAATTTGAATATCGAATTTACTCAAATATCAAAATTAGTCCAAATGCACATCCCTGATGCATACGCTCATATATGCCCCCCCATCATGGTGTTCCCCGCCGGTTTGTTTCAGGCATTACCCAGTAGTGTAAACATTAACTAGACAGAAAAGCATATTCAGATAGGAAACCCACTGTTTATTTAATCTTTGGAACCGTTCTCTCAGAACAATATGACACACCCAGCAAACTGCAGTCAGTTATCTGTGTAGGCTACGTCATCATGTCTACAACTGAAAATAAATCTCGTTCTGTGACAATAGTGGTATACTGCACACTTGGTTCCTCAAGGGTTCTTTAATGAAGAAAATGGTTCTGTAGAGAATAAGCAAAGTGCTTCTCAACCCACAGCTCCAAAAAGAGCTGCCCAATATGAACGTTCTGCCTCCTGCACTCCAGGGCAGGCCGACATGTCTGCGCTACACACTTAATTTTGGTTCTTTAAGGGTTCTTTGATGAAGAAAATGGTTCTGTGTAGAACAGTGAACATTCAAAGAACTCTTTGCATGATTAAAAGTTTCTTTGCATCATGAAAGGGTTCTTCAGACTGCTGGAGAATGTGCTGTAGATGGTTCTATATAGAACCTGTTTGAAAAGGGTTCTAAATAGCACCAAAAAGCGTTCTTCTATAGTTAGAATATATACAATGTCAAGTTTGTATCAATAGAAGAGCACTTTTTGGTGCCATATAGAACCCTGTTCAAAAAGGTTCTGTAAAGAACCATCTACAGCACATTCTCCATCAATCAGAAGGACCCTTTCACGATGCAGAGAACCCTTTCACGTGCAGAGTTCTTTGAACGTTCATCGTTCTATACAGAACCATTTTCTTCATTAAAGAACCAAAATTATTAAGTGTGTGGCGCAGACGTATCGGCCTGCCCTGGAGTGCAGGAGGCAGAACATTCATACCGAGCAGCTCTTCTTGGAGCTGTGGGTTAGGAAGCACTTTGCTCCCTCTCAGCTGCGAGGAGAGGAGATTTCAGCTGAGCAGGCCGGATGTAAGACAGTGGGGTTTTACAGAGAGCTCGGAGCAATAATTCAATCAGTGGAGCATCTATAGACTGAAATTACAGCAGATTGTGGTGATGTGCAGCTATCATAATGGCTTTAGAGTGAAAACGCAGCAAATGCAGCTCTCTCGATTTAACAGATGCGAAGGCGCAGCCTCACATTACAGCTTCCTTTGTTGTATCTGTATGTATGGATTTAATGTGGAGTTTCTTTCGCTGTAGAACTCATTTAGCTGAGCACTGAGCCTTTGAAGTTTCGCATTTTTTTTTATTCTTTTGTTTTCAAGTATAGTAGTAAGTAGTACACATACTCAAGTACTACTGTTACTTCTCAAGTATATTCACTTGGCTGTAAATATGTCTCAGTATGACTTTCCTAGGGTAGTCTAAAAAAAAATAGGTGAAAACAGACTCACTTTGCTGTGCTTTAAGCTTTAGCTCAGCTATAGCTGCTTTTCTCGCATCTCTGGCAGGAAACTTTTCTGCAAAAGTGGAATAGTTTCTCGTAAAATATCTCTCAACGTTAGACTTTTACGAGGCTGAAGTCGCTTCTCATTCGCCAGCTTCGTGTTCGTATCTTCCTGTTCCACCTTAAATGGTGCCTGACGTGCCAGAATGTAACTGCTGCACCATTTAAGGTGGAACAGGCAAATTCGAACGAGAAACTGACTTCATCTTCACTGCTTTTTTTCTTGTTGCAGATTAAACGTATCAGGAAACCAGCTGGAGTGATTATAAATGCAAATAAGTCCATTCGTCTCCAAATTATCGATGTTCATCTTAAATCTTTCTCTTTGCCTTTTCGTTTGCTACCAGCTCGGCAAGACTTGTCTGCGTTGCTATGGTGACCAGCAGTCTGCGCGCCAGTCTTCAGGGTTAAAGGGTGAATTAGCAGTTATAGGCTACATTAACTCCAGCGTTTAAGACCATTTATTGTTAAACTGTGTTGAACGATCAGCAGAGCTTTATTTCACTGTAAAGGAGGATTATTTTATTATTACCTGTTGATCTAATTCTGCTGTGGAGCCGCAACAGGGCAGTAAAAGAGCCACACGTTGCCGAGCCCTGCTCTAACCAATAACTGAATGTTTTGCTCTGTTCTGACCAATCGCAAAAGTTTCTGTGTTGATTTGATGAATCAAGACATTCACATAATCCAACAAACAAACAAACAAAGAAACAAAAAATGCATGCCAGTCTGTAACTACATCACATCAGGGGTCTGCCAGTGTATTTGTAATGTATTGTGAAGGAATATGTAAACGTACAATCACAATATATTCTCAATATGGTGTTTTGCTCATACTGTAGAGCCCTAGCGTGTGCGCGAGAGAGAGAATAATACACCTCTGAGTCCTCCCAAACAGGTGGCCTTTGCTCTGCTGCCTCTCTCTCGAGGGATCTCGAGTCATTCTTCGATCTGCTTATCATAAAACACATCTATTGCATTTATTCTTTCAAACTGACAAGCACACAAAGCCCTGTGCGTCCTGTCCTTGTGTGTCATCACAGGGTGTGTACAGAAGAAATTGTCAGTTTGATGACCCTGGTTAAGCAGAGATTAAACAGAGTGTAACTGATGTTTACTGGAAGGTAGAGCTGAATGATAATTCAAGTTGTTCCAACCTTGCTGTATGCTTGGGTGAGTGACATCGTATGATTGCTGATGTCTCCTGATAATGACACTCATTATTGTCACTCCACAGTTCATTAGGTATCGCTCCACCTCGCCCGCCTGTAATGTAGCGATGACAAGCAGCCATTGAAAATGAACGGCCGCGACTTTATTACAAAACCCAAATCAACAAGGCTGTTTACACCAGATTACAATGGCAGGGTTTTTGACAGATGACACACTATTTCTATAGTTGACAGTTTTTGTGGAAAATAAAAAAAAAAATATTTATAATAAGTCATTAGGAACCATTTCAGATTTACAAACAAATAAAGCTTAAAAACTAAAGCTTTCTAAAACTAAAATAAGGTCCAGTCCCATTTCACCCCTTGCCTCTAATGTTCTGCTCTACCCCTCCGTTTGTGTGTTCACATCATTGCGTGCAGGGTGTCCCGATTTCTGTTGAGATAGAGGGGTAGGGTGAAGTGTTGTGGCTACATGGCCCTCCAAATGGAGGTTTTTCAGAGACGCACTCCAAACAGAGTGTTATGAATAAAAATAAATAAATAAAAAAAAATAAAACCAGGAAGATGGCTGAACAAACGACCAAAGAAACCCACAAATGTGAGATTTATTCTCTGTTAAAAAATTATGAAAAAACAATTATATTATCTTAGTTTAATGTTGTTTCATTGTATTATGGTCATAAAAAATCATCACTAGTAGTGCTGATGTCTCGGTAGCTAGCTAGCTAAATTTCCCTTCCACCTTAAATGATGCAGCTGGTACATTCTGGCACCTCAGGAATCAGAACTGCTGCACCATTTAAGGTGGAACTGGAAAATTCTAACAAGAAGATGGTGAATACCTGACTTCAGCTTCATATCACCGAAGAATTACGGGTGGGCGATAATAAATAATTAATGCACCCCCCCACCCTATTTGAAGGCATACACTGCTAGACATAAAGGTTCTGTGTAGATACATTTTTCATTCATCCAATAATGTAAATGTTCCCTCAAAGGTACAACAGTGGTTTTAAGGTCTGATTGTAAACCTTAAATAAGTTTTTCCAGGTGAAAAGTTCGTATTTGTACCTTTTCGTAACCGAATGTTTTAAAACAGAACAGTAAAATAAAAGCCTGGAGACGAGACGGGGTGTGTGGAGTCAGTACAGCTTAGAACATATCATTTCAGTGGATTATGGTTCAGTTATGTTCCCTGACTGAAGGTACTGAAATGTACCACTGAGGGTCCCACCCCAGTGACAAGAGGGGTCCTGCCCCAATGACAGTTTCGTACCTTTTTTCTGAGAGTGTATGATTCCCTAAATGTAACTAAAGCCCAGCAGTGAGGAGCTGAACTTTACCCTCCTCTGCTGTCACTGCAGACTGGCAGGGTCGCCTACAGAGCAGCACTAGTAGCTGTTAATGAAGTAATGCTCTTTTTATATGAGGGTCCCATTTCATAGAGGTAGATTTCAACCACTACCCCTTTTAACTCCGTTCCAAGGAGCAAGGTGACACTCGAAAACAAGGGGTAGAGGTAAAAATAAGAAATGGGATTGGGCCTAAATCTATCATGAAAGGTACAGCCAGCCAGTGGAGTTCTTTTAAAACAGGACTGATAAAAACAGGAGTTCTTTGTTTCTGTTAGGATCTGTGCTGCGAGTTGTAGAGGAGGTGTTGTTTTCTTTAAAAACCTGCTAAAAAGCCTTCTTTACATTATACATTACATTACAGCCTTCTTTGATATCAGTGCTGCATAGGCAGGTGTGACAGTAATGACTGAAGAAGCATAAGTGGGTTTAGACGGTGAGATGTGTTACTAGTTCAGTTTTACTCTCATGCAATCTCAGAAATATGAAACTGTCACTGGGGCAGTCCCCCTCTTGTCACTGGGGTGGAACCCTCAAGGGTACATCTCAGTACCTTTAGTCAGGGAATATAAGGTAATTTATATTATTTAATTTAATTGGGCTTTAGTTACATTTAGGGCATCATACACTCTCAGAAAAAAAGTAGTAAACTCACTGGTGCAGGACCCCTCTTGTCACTGGGGTGGGACCCTCAAAGGTTCATCTCAGTACCTTTAGTCAGGGAACATAACTGAACCATAATCCACTGAAATGATATGTTCTAAGCTGTACTGACTCCACACACCCCGTCTCGTCTCCAGGCTTTTATTTTACTGTTCTGTTTTAAAACATTCGGTTACGAAAAGATGCAAATACGAACTTTTCACCTGGAAAAACTTATTTAAGGTTCACGATCAGACCTTAAACCCACTGTTGTACCTTTGAGGGAACATTTACATTGTTTGTACCTTGATGAATGAAAAATGTACCTGCACAGAACCTTTATTTCTAACAGTGTGGCTTGTACTTTGTTCAGGTCATAAGAAGGCTGTTTGAATGTTCGAGTCATGAGGCTTATCTATCGAAGGTGATCCTTGTGGCCTGTTTGTTTTCTCTCTGCGTTTGTAGTCTGTTGTGCTCTCGGGTTTCCTACGCGGCTGTAAAAGCAGCAGCGCTTCTTATGCGAGCGGCGGTTGACCGCAGTTTGATCGAGGCTTACCACACGACCTCTCTGAGGCTGGCCTAAAGCAGGAACCGAAAACTTCTCGCAGAAAACTTGTAAGATGAAAGTTTAGGGTTCAGTGGTGGTGGCAGCAGATTTGACAGCATCTGTCTTGATTCTGATTTCAGAGCAGTTTGTGTTGGCTGAAAGCCTAGCTGGTCATTTTTGAGATGCGTCAAGCTTTGTCTCAGTTAAAGCAGTTGGGCCATCAGCTGGCAGACTGTTCATGTTTGAGCTTGGAGATTTGCTTCTCTTTTGTTATTGTGATTGAGACGGTTAATGTTAGTGTCTTTACCAGATCCTACCGTAAATGAGCGCACTCAGTCAGTTTCATTCCCATGCCTTTTTTTGCCGACCATCTCGAATCACTGGGCTGAACACTGTGTACCTTTGGGGTCACTTGATTACGTATACTGAGCGCCACCTACGGGTTTAGGAGACACACCATTTACTTGGAAATCTGTACTGTATTTATACTTATTTTCTTTGCAAAATAATGTGGTTCTTTTTAAATGCTTTAAAAATTCAAATATATTTGAATATTTGGCAAACAAACAAGGATAAAATTCCTATTTTATATCTGATCCCATCCAACAACCCAAATAAATATAGGCTGGAAAGAATCCTTTAGCTGACTTTTTCTACTTTTTTAATTTGTGTTTTTTTTTTATTTTTTATTATTATTATTTTTAAATCATTTTTTAGATTTTTTTTAAGTTTTGTAGTGGTATTAAAACTTGATTGCATAAACAACAGATCTGTTTGTGACAAAATTAGTCAGGTTTTTTGTTAGCGTCAGTTTTTTTATTTTTAGGTTAAGATGTTTTTATTTTCTGACCTTTTATTGATAAAAAAAAATCTTGATTCTTCAGAATGGCTAATATTGATCATTCACAGTAGCTTCCATGAAGAACTCTCAGAATAAAGCAACGGACAGTATCAGTAATCCAGTGTCAAATTTCCATAAACTTTAAAAAAAATGATATTTGATATTTGAAATTGTTCCATCCTTTAATCTCAGTTACTGACTCCAATTCACCAATAAATGCCGGATGGTTTTGTTCTGAAACTGTCATGCTAATAACCTCTGTTTCTGATTGTACCCTGGGGGTGCAGTGTTGATCTGCTCAACACAGATCTAATGTGATGTAGTCTGTGGTCAGTACTGTTACAGTGTCCGTTGCAGGCAGTCGACTGGGTTTTGGCTGTTGTTCTTTGGCTGTGTTGTTTTATGTGTTTCCACGTTTATGAAGCTGTGAGCTCAGACGCTGCTGTATGATCAATATCGTTAGATTGACGTAGTTTCTCTGGTGCTTGTCCTGCAGGCCCAGGATAAGAGGAAAGCCCTGGAGGAGACCAAAGCCTACACCACCCAGTCTCTGGCCAGTGTGGCCTACCAGATCAATGCCTTAGCCAACAACGTGCTGCAGCTGCTGGACATCCAGGCATCGCAGCTGCGCAGGATGGAGTCGTCCATTAACCATATATCACAGGTCAGAGTCACACAGTAGATACAGTAGCTCTCTCTCTCTCTCTCTCTCTCTATCTCATTCTCTCACTCTATCTCTCTCTCGCTCTTGCTTGAGCTCTCTCGCTCGCTCTTGCTTGCTTTTGCTATCTCTCTGTATCAGTCTTCCTTCATTCTCTCTCGTTCTTTCTCTCCTTTACTTTTCTCTCATTCTTTCTCCCTTTCTCGCTGTCTGGTGCACCCACCTTTCTTTCTTTCTTTCTTTCTTTCCTTCTTTCCTTCCTTCCTTCCTTCCTTTCTTCCTTTAGTTTTTCTTTCTTACTTTCTTTCTTGTTTTCTTTATATCATAGTCATTCTTTCTCTCATGCACAAACTGCTTCACACTTTTCTTTTTCTGTCACTGCTTTTCTCTTTCTTTTTTCCTTTCTCTTTTCTTCCTTTCTTTCCTTTTGTCTTTTACTTTATTTCCTTTTTGTTTTTCGTTCTTTTGGATTTTTTTCTCTTTACTTTTTTATTTTGTCTTTATATCAGTCTTTCTTTCTCTCTTGCTCAAACTGCTTCACACTTTTCTTGTTCTCTCTGCTTTTCTTTTTCTTTCCATTTTTCTTTCACTTTTACTTTCTTTCTTTCTTTCTTTCTTTCTCTTTCTTTTGTTCTTTCTTTTTCTCTTTCTTTCTCTCTTTCTTTCTTTCTGTCTTTCTTTCCATCTCTGATTCCCTGCCTCTGCTTTTCATACATTCTCTCTGTCCTCCTCCTCCCCTTTTTTTATCATCCTGTATGCGTGATAAGATTTTTTTTGCTTCAGTTTTTAATGTGCCTCAGTGTTTTAGTCTTTGACGGACATGCAAAGGTGTTGTGTCTGCTTCAGTGATGTCCAGGCGGGATACAACTTCTATTGTCTAAGTCTTTTTTATTCTTAAAGGAAATAATGTTTTTCCCTCTCATGGATCAGAAGTGTAGTCTGATTCTTTGACTTCTATAGCAGTTTGTCTGGACCTGAGCAAAGTCAGAGATAATGCTTTGTGTTTTCTCTGCTCCAATTCTGCTCCAATAAGTTTATAAATAGTTATGCTGGATGTATTAAAGCAGGAAAACATTAACCTGTGTGGTTCTGTTGGTTTCCAGGACTGGAATTTGATTTTTTTTTCTTTCTTTTTCACAAACGCCTGCACTCAGGTATTCACCCAGTGCTGTGAGAAGGCTTATCGGACTGCAGTACATACAAAGAAAGAATCGCATACATTGTGTCTCGCAGACAAACAAATCATTTTGGCTTGTTTTTCTCTCATTGTGATAGAATGGGTAATGGCAGAGTGATATAAGGGCTTTGTCCTCATTCATGAGCCGTCTGAGGGAGAGAGGCTCAGCTCACTTTGTGAATGAATGTAACACAGAGGCTCGTTTAGAGGGTCAACAGAGAGGAATTCTCTTTTTTTATGACTTTGTCCCCCTCTCTCTCTCCCCCTCACTCAAATAGCGTCTGTGTCTGTGGTATCCATAGCGATTGAAGCTAAAGATAGCTATGGCAATAACAGGGACCCCTCATGACAGAAGTGACTCAGAAGCTGGACTGTAGTCTTCACTGCGTGCGTTTGGATGTCTTTGCTGTGCAGGAAGTTTGCTCCTGGTTTTGGAAGTGCAGTTGAAAACTGGACCACACGAAATGGTCACAGTTGCCCAATTTGACTTGCATGTATGCGGACTTAAAGGGGAATTCCACTCATTTTTTAAAGTATCTGTGTAAGTAAATGTGGGCAGTCATGGGCTGGAGGTTAGGGAACCAGCCCTGTGACCGGAAGGTCGCTGGTTCGATACCCTGAGCCGACAGTACGTGACTGAAGTGCCCTTGATCAAGGCACCTAACCTCCAACTGCTCCCCGGGTGCTTTGGATAGGGCTGCCCACCGCTCCGGATGAGTGTGCTCACTGCCCCCCTAGTGTGTGTGTTCACTAGTGTGTATGTGGTGTTTCAGTGCATGGATGGGTTAAATGCGGAGGTGAAATTTCCCTGTTGTGGGACTAATAAGGGTCACTTAATCAGTTAAGATGTAAACAAAGTCATTCACAGTGGTTTGGTGTGAAATGCTTCCTTCTAGAGAAACATACAGAATCAGAACACAGTGGTGGTGATAGGAACCAGACGTCTGAAGCCGTGCCTCTAAAAGTTCCCTCACAGAAAGTTCCTACATAAAATGATGACAAATACACAACGCGATGCCTGAGACTATATTTTTGAAATGAGGTTTTGTTAAAATATGTTTTTTTTTCTTTTTTAAAATGTGTTCATGGCAAATGGGCACATGCAGGTCAAATAGTCCACTCTGCCAAGAAAACTTTTTTTTTCCCCCAGATTTGCAACTTTTTCCCATCATCAACATTACAAATAAAAACTCAGATGCATATAGGTTCACTGGTGGTTTTGGATAGTAAATAAATTGGCTATATTGGTGTTGTGACGCCTGGTTCCTATCACCACCACTGTAAAGTAGTTTTAGCTGGTATATTTCTCTACGGTGAACCATTTCACATCAAACCACTCTAAATGACTCTGTTTGACTTGTAGAATTACCCTAAAATCATCAGGAAGTGGATATGACATAAATGAAAGGTGAGGAGTTCCAAAAAATAATAAATAAAACGTTTCAGACAAAGCGAAGACCTTCCAGTGTAAGTAACACATAATTCATGTGCAGATGTGCAGATTTTGGCGTCAGTGTCAACCATGGAAGTTCCCTCTCATTAGACTGTTAATATGCTTTAAACCATTTGGTCGTGCAGGTTAGACGTGATAACGTTGAGCAGTTCACTGAACAGCAGAGAACGAACTGTCATATTCAAAAGTTATTCAAAGAGTCAAATTATATGTTTAGTTAATTTTCTAAGTGACAATAAGTTGAACTTGAATGTGGCATTTTTCTGCAAATTTTAGTGCAAATATTGTTTAACATATTGGGAAAAATCCTTTTGCACAGGTTAGATTTAATGTTCTATTGTTTTCAATATGTTAATTTATTTTTAATCAAAGTCTGAAAAATTATCTTTTGCCTTGCTATTTTGCCTCACAACACCCTGCATATACCCCTCCGCCATAAATATATTTAAAATAAATAATACCTAATATATCAGGCAGCGTATTCATAACCATTTCATGTAATAACTTTCTATGAGGGAGCTTTTAGAGGTGGACGTCTGGTTCCTATCATCATCACTGTGAACAATTCTGACTCTAAATTTCACACCAAGCCACTCTGAATGACTTTGTTTACATCTTAACCCCTTAATTGTGCATTTTTTTGAATGAGCTCCACTTTAAAGCAAGTGAATGTCAGCAAAACGAGCTGAGGTGTGAGAACATTCTCAAACACCGTCTGGTATTTGTTTGTGTATGTTTTCATGGTATTTACTTGTCTTTATTTGGCTGTGCAGAAATGATCATTCACATACTCATTAAAGTGCTCCCCACTGTTTCATTACTGATAAATATTTAGAATTGCTGGTTTAGTCTCTCTTCCTGTGATCCAGTTATTGACCATTTAGCCTCCGCTTAACCTCGTCCAGCCCACGAGAAATAAAGAGGTCTAATTTTCCAGTGAATTGCACAGACATGTGCAGAGTGAATTCCCCTCCGGCGGAAAGATTTAGTTCAGCCTTTTGTGAACGTCCCACTTTTTTTTTCTGATGTAAGTGACGGATTAACCCACTGACTCAGGAGCGCTGAGGGCATGTGATTCTGCAGCTCTGTCTGAGTCAGCGGGCTGCCCACACCGCCACTGACCACATGGCCAGAGGAAACAGATCACACACCGGCAGCCGAACTGTTCTGCTTCTCTGGAAGGAGCCTAATAAATTCTCAGCAGCAGCGGCAGCACTCAGCGTGTTCACTGTACGAACCAGTCTTAGATCTAGGCCCCGGATTTATTCTAGTCCAACATTTTTAATTCGTCTTTTATTTATTTTGCTTTTCACTTGGGATTTCAGTTGGGTTTAAGTTGGTTTTAAGGGGATATCCCACCTGTTTTTCCAAATTTCTTCATAATTAATGGGTTCGGATGCAAACAAAGTCATTTACAGTGGGTTGACATGAAATGCTCTGTTCTAGAGAAACTCACAGAGAGGAATTGTTCACAACACTGGTGATGGGAACCAGATGTCCAACACTTTTAGTGCTTTTAATAGCTAAATCAAAGGAAGCTATTACCTTAAGTGTTTACAAATGCATTGCCTGAAGTCTGACACACATTTTTTTAAATGTGCACATGGACACGTAGGACGTTAATAGTCCCTAAAGCCAACATAGTCCCCGAAGAAAATACATTTCAAACAAAATAAATTACGTTTAGAAACTCAGAAGACCTGTAGATTCACTGGTCATTTTGCAAAGCAAAAAAAATGCTACACTTGCATTGTGGCTATATTAGATATCATGACCCCTGGTTTCTATCACCACCTAAAGAAATCTGAGCTAGTTTCTCTAAAGAGCTCCATTTCACATAAAACCACTGTGCAGAGAAGATCGACTTATACAGAAATGTTGAAAAAATGCCCCTTTTAAGAGTTTTAAGTTTTAAGTTTTTTAGTTTTACTTTGTTTTGTTTACTTTCGGTTTTAGTTTATAGTATCATGCTGAAAGCTGTGCTGGTCACTATTTGTTAAGGAGAAGTTGTTTAAAATGCAAGTCAAGGTTTGCTGAGTTTGTTTTCCATGTAGGGAACTCGTTCCCTGTTAGCGTTACTTTTAGCATTCTCTTTAACTATCACTGCCGACTGAGCGGTTTCCTTTTCTTAAGAAACCGACCTCAAAGTAATCCGAAACTAAAAGGTCAATTCGTTCAGTGTTGCTGTTTTAACGCTATACCAGCCCATATGAAAGCAAACATATATTCCAAATGTATTTATCAAATAAATGTTTGCAATGTTTGAAAATGGCCACAAAACATATTTGTGAAATATATTTTTACAATGCATTCATTTGGATTTATTATATATTTTTTTTCAATTGAATGTAGTTTTAACAAAGGTTATAGATATAACTAAACATTGCATTAACCATGTACGTCTGCAGTAAGACACTCGCACAACACGCATTTCGAATAAACAAGATATCAAATCACAACTGCATTTTCACAGAGTGTCAATACCTACAACACGTCATGTTAAAGGTTCATGTGTTAGTGTTTAAAATTACGATGCTGGAACACAAATCTATAAATATACATGTCAATACACACCGATCAGGCATAACATTATGACCACCTCCTTGTTTCTACGCTCATTGTCCATTTTATCAGCTCCACTTACTATATAGGTGCACTTTGTAGTTCTACAGTTACAGACTGTAGTCCATCTGTTTCTCTGATACTTTGTTAGCCCCCTTTTACCCTGTTCTTCAGTGGTCAGGACCCCCATGGACCCTCACAGAGCAGGTACTATTGGGTGGTGGATCATTCTCAGCACTGCAGTAACACTGACGTGGTGGTGGTGTGTTAGTGTGTGTTGCGCTGGTCTGAGTGGATCAGACACAGCAGTGCTGCTGGAGTTTTTAAACACTGCGTCCACTCACTGTCCACTCTATTAGACACTCCTACCTTGTCAGTCCACCTTGTAGATGTAAAGTCAGAGACGAGTTTGTGTTGGTCATCCTCTAGTCCTTCATCAGTGGTCACAGGACGCTGTTGGCTGGATATTGAGTGTAGAATCAAGGAGGTGGTCATGTTATGCCTGATCGGTGTACATATGTATTTTTCCATATGGAAAGCTAGACTGCATCCAAAAAACACAGAAAGGCCTCCACTGTTTAACTACATTTCAAACACTGAAAATACAAACGTAAAAGTATTTATGTAATTCTGTTTTTTTGATCATGTTGTAGTTATTATAACGTCATATTTTTAATTTTGTTTTCATAGTTTTTTTTATTTTTATTATAGTTAATAAGTACATATGTTCACAGATGTTTTTGTTTTAGTAATAGTTTTTATGAACAGTAATAACTCCACCATCTGATTATTATACTGTGGAGGTATGTTGACATTAGCGAGCTAAGGTTAGGACTTCAGGAGCCGAGCTGAAGGCCTTGCTCGTTAAATTAACATAATCAGGAAGGGTCAGAAGAATCAACCAGTCATGTTTTGGTTTAGGATGAGTGGGAGCAATATAGCAAAAAATCAGCAGCACTCTAGACTTCTGGAAGTTCTAGATGTGTCACTGACTGCGAGTGGTAGCCTGACCGATGTGTTTCGGTCAGTTGTTACAGCAGTAACCAGGACTTTTAACCGAGTCTCTGTGAAACTGATACACAGTAAAATATTTTATGTTAACAACTTCAAATAAACACACGAAGTATCTTCCACAGGCTTCAGATGTTCTTGTCTGATCTAGAATGGTCAAAAAATTAGCCTAGCGCTAACATACCATAAGAATCCCATATGGGTGCTACCAGAAATGAGTATTCTTCTTTGTCTTCCTCTTCTTCCCACCATTGGCTAAGTTTTGGTATTTATTGCCTGAACCGAAGGCCGAGTTTGAGTAGCCTCGACCCGGCCGCTGCTCAGTCTGTAAGCTTCCATTACTGGAAGATCAGCACTTGCTAAATGAAATGTGTGGACTCCTGTTTCCCATCATGATGTGTGTTGTATGTGTCCGTGTGGCTCCTCATAATGTGGGTGAGAGTGATGTTTTACTGGCCTTTACTACACGACTTTTATGTTGTGGTTTGTGTGGGGTTGTGACTCTGCGGTCTGAGAGAGGCAGAGAATCAGCTGCTCTGCTAGAGGAAATTCTAACTTAAAACATCATTATTTTGAGATACTAAGTTATTGTCTTACTATGACCGATGATGACTTTCCCAAAATATTGGTTAATATTTATTAACCAATAATAAATATTTTAATTTCTTAAAAAAATTAGAATTACTGTGTCAAAATAATGACTTATGATTAGAATTTATTTATTATCCAGAAATAATGACCAACGTTCATTGTTTTGACATCATATTTCAATATTTCAAGACAATCAATCGTTATTTTGAGGTATTAGCCAATCTTTCAACCCAAGGAGTTTACTTAGAGATACTTAGCAGCACTGACTCACACTGTGTGCTGTGATGTTAGCTGTGTAGCTGTTTGTGTGTTAGTAGTGATGGTGTGGACGAACTGCACAGCGAGCATCACGTCACTCAGGGTGAGCGAGTCCTGCTTCAGGGTAGATTTGTTACAGGATTTAATCAGATTCATTCTTCTTTCTCTCTGATGTCCCATCCAGTGTTTTCGGCCTGTGTCTGACCAATACAGATAACCGTAGATGCTGATTTGTGTTAGTGAGTGAGGGGTTAGTGGGTGACCAGAGGTCTGTTTCCTAGTGCTGTCTGTGTGGAGAGGCTGCTGTGTTCACTGTCTGTCCTGCTGGAGCTTCAGCTAAACGATGGAGACTCTCCTCTCCTCCTTTCTCCTCTCCTCCTTTCTCCTCTCCTCTCCTCTTCTCCTCCTTTCTCCTCTCCTCTTCTCCTTTCTCCTCTCCTCTTCTCCTCCTTTCTCCTCTCCTCTTCTCCTCCTTTCTCCTCTCCTCTCCTCTCCTCTCCTCCTCTTCTTCTCCTTTCTCCTCTCCTCTCCTCTCCTATCCTTTCCTCCTTTCTCCCCTCCTCTCCTTTTTCCTCTCCTCTCCTCTCCTTTTTCCTCTCCTCTCCTCTCTGCTATCCTCTCCTCTCCTCCTTTCTCCTCTCCTTTCCTCTCTTCCCCTCTCTTTTCCGCTGTCCTCTCCTCTCCTTTCTGGTATCCTCTCCTCTCTCCTCTCCTTTCTCTTTTGCTCTGCTCTCCTCTCCTTTTTCCTCTGCTATCCTCTCCTCTCCTCTTCTCCTTTCTCCTCTCCTCCTTTCTCCTCTCCTTTCTGCTATCCTCTCCCTTCTGCTCTCCTCTCTTCTCCTCTCATTTCACCTCTCCTTTCTGCTATCCTCTCTTTTCCCTTCTGCTCTCCTCTCTTCTCTCCTCTCCTCTCCTCTCCTCTCCTCTCATCTCCTCTCCTCTCCTTTCTGCTATCCTCTCCTCTTTCCTCTCTTCTCCTCTCCTCTCCTATAATCTCCTCTCCTCTCCCTTCTCCTGTCCCATCTTCTTTCCTCTCCTCTCTTTTTCCTCTCCTCTTCCTTCCTTTCTTTTCCCCTCTCCTCTCATCTCCTTTCTCCTCTTGTCTCAAATGTTTTTCTTTCTTTCTTTCTTTCTTTCTTTCTTTCTTTCTTTCTTTTTTGCCTGGTTCCTGTCACCATCATTGTGAGCAGTTCTGACTCTGTAAGTTTCTTTAGATCAGAGCGTTTCACACCAAACCACTCTGAATGACTTTGTTCACCACTGAACTCTTTAATTAAACAGAAATGCCCCTCTTTAAATTGTCTCTGGTCTGTTTAGCTGCCCGGTCAGATCTGCTGTTCAGGTCTGTCGTGTCCACGCTCTGAGATCCTGTAGGAACAGGAAACAGAATATAGGATTCTGTCCCGCGGGAGAAAGATCAGGCATCTGCTGATTGTGTATGAAATGCAACTTCCGAATTCCAGTCTCTCTCTCTTTCTCTCTCTCTCTCTCTCTCTCTCTCTCTCTCTCTCTCTCTCCAATCCTATTCCCCCCCCCCGCCCCGTCCTATGGGTGGATGATTTTTTTCTTCCAAACAGGAAGTGCTGTTGTGGAGTTTGGGAGCTGTGCTTTCCTCCGTTTCCTGCTGATGAGATCTAGCTGTTAGACACATTAGAGGTGTTTCTGCTGCTGGAGGCTCTGTAGGTGCAGGACAGCCCTGTTTTTCTATCCTTCTCCTGCCCGGTGCTCCTGCTCAGCACCTCAGCTCTGTTACAGAGTACAATTGAAGGAAATGTAAGCGCTTTCCTTGAAGCAGATCTCTCTGCTAGGTCAGCTATCCTCAAGACTTTATAGACTGCAGGATTTGGGCCACATTGTCCGTAACACTGGAGAATGCAGTAGTGCTGATCAAGCTGAGATAAGACTGGCTTTCAGTAAAGGATGTGTTTTTTGTTTCGGGAGTGGAGGAGACACTGTGAATTAGACGCTAGCTTTAATTAACCCTCACCCCATTTTGTGATTAAGACCTGAGGCTTTTTGAATTCAGACCTGAGGTGGTTTTGAATATTTCAAATGAACTTTGTTGTCTTTTACTGTGCACCATAATGTAATTCAGCGAGGTAATATTGCGTGTCGTCTCAGACTGTTAAAACCATAGAAATGAGTTTTGCGTATTCATGAAAATGATTGTAGCTTAACAATGGAAATGAGCACAGCGTAACTGTAGAAAATCATGAAAATGGGTGCAGCATAATCATATTAATGAGTGTGCTGAAACAATGGAAATGAAGTGAGTGTAGCTTAACCATGGAAATGGGTGTAATGTGATCAAAGACAAGAGTCTTACCAAGGAAATAAGCATGATGTAACCATGGGAACGGGCGTAGTGTGACCACACACTACGGGAACGGGTTGTAGTATAACCCTGGAAACAAGTGTAGCGTAACCATGGAAACAAGTGTAGCGTAACCATGGAAACAAGTGTAGCGTAACCATGGAAACAAGTGTACCGTAATCATGGAAACGGGCGTAATGTGACCACAGAAATTGTTGTAGTATAACCCTGGAAACGGGTGTGGCGTAACCCTGGAAAACGGTTGTAGCGTAACCATGTAAATGATTATGCTGTAACCACGGAAACGGGCATAGCAGAACCTCGGAAAAGTATGTAGTGATTCCCGTGGTGTAACTATACAAATGGGCATAGCGTAACCATAGAGATGGACATATCCCACGCAGTGATGTAGTTCTTCTTCAGGTAGATTATCAGTCAGTTCATGTCATCATTCTTTTTCTGTCATCTAGATCATGACTAAAAGAGACCTAACTTTCTTAGCGACACCTGCCTAAAAAGTTGCAGGAGGAAACGAAAACAGGATTTTGAAAAGTTTACCCTGTGAAAACACTCGCCTGCGCTGCTACTGTTTGCATATTTTTGGTACGTTGCTCTGGCTAAGAGTGCTAAATGACCAGTTGTGAAATGCAGATGCTATGTGGTAATGCTGGCTAGCGCCATTCACTCTAGCCCTGCACAGCAGAAGCAAACAGAAGCACGCCGCTCACCTAAGCCTGGCCTGCCTGTGCAGACTGCACTCCGTATCCCGCACCGCTGTGCTTTTGGAGCGAACCAAAGGCCTCGGCCTCTCTGGAAGCACAGATGGCATCTGCTTCCTGCTCAATTAGCTCTGCAGTGGAGACAGATGTTTGTTAGAGCTGATAGAGACAGAGGTTAAGATTACACTACACTGCAGATCTGTTTTTTTTTAATCATGTTAAATGTAAACTCTCCCACCCATCCCTTCTGCATTATTGAGGCTGTCCAGACAGTTTTGGGTGGGGGGGTGGGGATTGTGTGCACGCAGTGAGCCAGTAGTGTTAGATGGGAAATAGCATGTGATGGTTTTAGCCAATCAGTAAGTGATTAGTGTCTGAGGTGTTGTACAGCAGTGTCTGTCATTGATGGATGGATTGGTTGGTTTGATTGAGTGCAGCCTGTCTGCTGATGTGGGGGAAAACTGTTTACATGTAAATCAATATCTCGCCTCTCTTTCTCTCTCTCTCTCTCTCTCTCTCTCTCTCTCTCTCTCTCTCTCTCTCTCTCTCGTTCAATGTGCTCCATTTCTCTCAGTCTCTTTTTTTTGCGTCACCCGTTTTCTATTCTGTGGACAGATGGCACAGAACCAGGCCCGATACCACTTCTTCTTTTCTGACGTCAGAAATGAAACCCGGAGTATTGGCCAAGACCGATCCAATATTTTTACTTTATAAACGACCGAATGTTAAAATTCGCTATTGTAATAGAATTTCAGAGAGGAAAAAAAAAGATTGAACCTGATTGAATCCTGTAACAAATCTGCAGTGGAACAGCACTCACTCACACTGTATGATGTGATATGTAGTTATGTTATAACTGAAGTTTGGGGGGAGGAATATGCCAGAAACCCCTCCTTCTTCCAATATAACACCCTATAAATTCACATCCTCGCCTTCTGTTACCGTGACAAAGGGTTTGCAATCCCCGCCACCCCATCTCCTCCCTGAGTTTTTCCCCCTCCCTCAAACAGTCATCCCTCATACTACCACCATCATATTGATGGTCCAGGCTCACAAAATGTTAGTTCTTCCTGTGGGGTAGCTGTGATTGAGTGCTTTCAGTGTTATGTAGTACTTTTACATGGTAATATCAGGTAAGGTGCAAATAAAAATAGGTAATTTTAAAGTTTATTAGTTTTGAAAGAAAAAAATATGAATGGGTATCGGCCAGTACTTAGAATCAATATTAATTTTAGAAAAGAAAGGCTAGTATTGTGCCATATCTAGATAAAATGTGTAGATTTTGGCATTATTCCTAAGAAATGACTTTTTTTTCAAGTTATGCGGTTTTTCAAAGCAGTGTGGTGAGATCTAGAACAGGGTTCTTTAATTCTGGTTCTGGAGGGCCAGTGTGCAGCACAGTTTGGTTATTTATCTGTTCAAACACAACTGGTTCATCTCATCACTTAATCACCAGGTTAACTGGGTTTGTTTTAGCAGGACAATGACCAGACTGTGCTGGACCAGAACTGAAGAACCCTGATCTAGGAGAGCTGTTCTCTATTCAATGTGAAGTAAACATGCTCTTTTGTTAAAACATTGTCCCCGAAGTGAATTTGATAAGTGGGGGATGCTCAACTGTTTATCCCGTGGATGTTGTTATTCGGACTGGCCTCATAGAACGTGTCTGCGTTTGAGTGAATGTGTTTCTTTCTTTTCTTTGGCTGTTAAATCAGCGTTCTGCGTAGAGTTGTTGTTAAAGTTCTCTGAGAAAGGCTGTGTTAGTACATGCGCTCTGCCAGAAGCATCATCTCTGTCAGCCTCTCTGGCTCTGTGCGCTGATCGCTGCTCTCTGATGTTGGGTCACAGCGGCCCGAGAGGAGCCAGACACATTAGACAGCTGCTGGAAGCCTCTAGAGCCAGAACCAAGCAAATTGTGTCTGGGCTCTTATACTTCAGAGGAAACTCCGCTCAGAAATGCTAACGTGGCTAATAGTGACTGAAAGCTTGTAGGACCCAGCTATCACAAGTTCATTTGCCTAATATAAGCTATAGAATTTGAGTTGTTGTTTTGCAGTACCGTTTAAATATAGGTAAATTACATAGGAGCTGTATCATTTATTGCATTTACATTATGGAATTTGACGGACACACTTATCTAGAGCGATTTACATTTTGACTATATTACTGAGTTTTGTTGGTATAGAGTAAAGTGCCTCTCTGGGTGGAGGACCCAAGCCCAGTCTACGGGGTGAAGGGCAGAGGTGTTGTCTACTACATTATATCAACCACTTTTTTGTTTTGTTTTGAGGTCAAACAATGACAAAAACATTTTCATTTGGCTAAACAAGCCTGTATGCACAACAGTAACTTCTTATCAATTTAAAAATCATTTCATCCTTTTTTAATTTCATTTGTTTACATTTTTTTTTATTATTTTTATCCTCTTCTTCTCCCCAGTTTTAGTTGTGGCCAGTTCCACAAGCTAGCTAGGTCACCCCATTAAGCGATGCTAACAAACAGATGCCTGCGATGTCCAGCATCACGCTGCGTGACTGGAGAGGGAGGACTACGGTCAAATGATTTGGGAAAAATATCTAATTGCCATTTTTTTGATGGATACTGCGACTGTGATTTAAATTGTGCTTATTTTCTGTAAACTGTCCCAGTCCAAGCCTGTTATTTTGGCCAAGTATACCAGAACGGCCACTTTTTCTGGCTTGAGACTTGAACACTGAACATGCCAGACTGCCAGTTAGTTGTGGTTGTGATGTCACAGCATATAGTCGTTTGGTTGCTTCTGATTGGTCTAACTCATTTACTGGCAGTTTGCAAGCTCTGATATTAGGTTAATGTTCCCCACTTAAGACATTGTTAATAAAAAATGGCTATAATTAATATTGCAGCTCTAGTGATTTGAAAATTGCGCTCTTTTAAATTGCGATTTTGATATAAAAACAATTAATCTTTCCGCCCTAGGAAGGCCTGTCCTACCCTCCTACACAGAGCGAGGACAGCTATTCTTGTGCAACTCGTGATTGCCAGGGATCAAACTTGCAGTTTCCCGATCTCCTGGCCAGTGCTTAGACCAGTGGTCAACAACCCTCCTCCTGGAGATCTACTTTCCTGCAGAGTTTAGTTCCATCCTACATCTAACATGCTGTCCCATCCCCCGTCCCCCATTCCCCCCATCTACTGGATGACCTGGTGACCACTGGTTTGGATGGTTGTACCACTAAGGAGCCTGGAGTCGCACCTTCAACCAGACGTCTCCGCTTGATTTAATGAACAAAGAGAGAAATAATTCAAACTGCATCATACTTTTATTGCCAGAAATAACTACAACTTCAGTGGGTTAAGCAAGTGAAAGTACCACAAAGCCACATCTACTAAATCAGTCCCCTGGTCAGAGAGTGGGAGTGTGTTTCATAGTCATTTCCATGCAGCTAGTCATGCAGTGGAATTTACCTGCCTTTTTCCTTCAGGCACGGTGCGAGTAACCAGTCAGACTGGCTCTAGTCTATTGAGTAATGACACTGAATCAAATTAAACGTCACTGGCCAAGTTGTGGTGGCTGGATCTGCGTTTGAATTGGTCTCGAATCACTATCCCGTACATATGGATAGACACTATTCTAGAGAACAGGGGGAAGTGAAACATGGTTTAATTGGTTACTGTATTTTCCCGCCTCTCGCTGGTGCAGGATGATGTAATCAAACATCACAAAACATAAAGGCGGGTGAAGCCTTTACATTCAGATTAAAGAGTACAGGAAAACGAGAGTTTTATCTTTTAAATGATACTACATAATGAATACATTTTGATTTCTGGGTAATGGAATCGTGTTTAAAACCTCCAGATTCAGATTTACGGTGTATTGTGAGCGTATTGTGAGTGTACGAGTGCTCTGGACATTCTCTGATATGTGTGTGGATGCTGTAAAATGGCATATTCCCAATATAGTGCGCTCTATAGTGAATAAGGCATAGTTTCAGACGTAGCTTGGGACTAGCCTGTTGCTAACTGGCACCTGTTATGGCCGTCCCTTTAATCTCTCAGCGTTTGTGAAAGCTTAAAGCCGAGTAGCCTTGAGCCGTGCAGCTGCTGTTATTGTTTCGCTGTGATGGTTTTTTGGAGCGGCTACTGTTGTTTTGTTGAGGCTCTGCTGCGTAAGGGACAGTGTGAGGTCCGGGTCTCATGAACAGTGTTAGTGCTGTTGTGAAACGTGAAAGGGTGTTTTCACACTGACAGTGTTTAAGGAAGAGGCTTCAACTCTGCCAGTAGCACAGACACATCGGGGCGGGGCTTCTCTTTACAGAAATAGTGTAATCATGTGTGGTTTTCGCTCTGTTATTAAATGTTGCTTGGTTGGCCAACAGCCCAAACCAAATGCAAGGGGTGTGTGCGTGTGCGTGTGCGTGTACAGATGCTTCCCGGGCGAGGTCGTGGTGTTAAAATGCTGAAGCTGCTGTTTCTCTGTTCAGTCTGAAGTGAAAGTATGTCAGTCAGAGTCAATATATATATAGTACATTATATTTCAGTTCAGAATAGCTTTAATAGCATAATTGTATCAAGTACAGTATTGCCAAAGCATTATGACAGTAGCCATAATAACAATAGTAATTATTATAAGAATTATTATAATAACTAATTATTATTATTATTATTATTATTATTACAACACTAATAACTCTCTCTCTCTCTCTCTCTCTGCTGATATTCTGTTCCAGTTGATTTTCAGGGCTGTGTGAGATTTATGCAGCGCTCTGCTGTGTCTGAGGGGCTGTAAATCAGCTCTGAGTGGGAGTGGGGCCGTTGTTGGGTGGGGGGGGGGTTGGTTGGTTGGGGGTTGGGTGGGGGTTTGTGAGAGTGGGGTGCTCGCGGTCACACTGGGACACACCCCGAACCCTCAGGGCTGCCAAGAAACAACGCATCCTCTCATCACACAGTTCACTGATTAGCACTGCTATAAGAGAAAACACTGTATGAACACTGTGAGATGTGCATCATCTGCGTTCTCTTTCTAATTCTGTTGATCCGTTCTCGATCCACCCATGAATGTGTTCTTTCGTAGCAACTACTGCCAGGTTGGAAAAGCCTGACAAAGTGTTAGTAGAAATCTCATTTGTCTCCATAAGAAACTATTCAATTCTTGAATGCTTTATAGGCTGCTTTCAAGAATGTTCCTTTTTCATAATGTACGTTATATACAGGAGTGGCCTTTACACAGCCAAGGAATATTACTGCTGTGTTTAATACTATTTTTATTAGAGGATTAACGATGTGTTTTTCTATTATATATCAACTGTTATTCTTTCAAAACTCAAAGAACCATTTTAATACGTAAATGGTTTTTTGCACAGTTAAATGGATTTTAACCCATTTAACCCATCCGTGCAGTAAAACACCACATGCACACTAGTGAAGACACACACTAGGGGGCAGTGAGCATACTTGCCCAGAGCGGTGGGCAGCCCTGTCCATGGTGCCCAGGGAGCAGCTGGGGGTTAGATATCTTGCTCAAGTGCACTTCAGTCACGTACTGTCGGCTCAGGGGGTCGAACTGGCGACCTTCCGGTCACAAGGCTGGTTCCCTAACTTCCAGCCCACGACTGCCCCTTCTTCTCTGTGATGACCTTCAAAGCACAGTTGGATGGATCTTCTTTGTGATGGCTTGGGTTCGATTCCGTGGTCAGGCAACCAGGGTTCTTTCTGTATAGAGTTTGTATGTTCTCCCCATGTCTGTGTGGGTTTTCTCCTACAGTCCAAAAGCATGTGGTCAGGTGAACTGGAGGTGCTAAATTGCCCCAGACGTGAATGTGTGAATGTGTATGTCTGTCTGTCTGCCCTGTGATGGAATGGCGACCTGTCCAGGGTGTTTCCTGCCTTCTGTCCAATGACTGCTGGGTGAGGCTCCAGCTCCCCCCGTGATCCAGGAGGAAAAGCAGCTTGTGAAGTGTCTGTGTGAGTGTCTGTGTGAGTGTCTGTGTGAGTGAGTGTGTGAGTGAGTGTGTGAGTGAGTGTTTTCTGTCTGTGAGTGTGTGTGTGTGTGTGTGTTCTTTATAGCACCAAAAAGGCTTCTGCTGTTGTTACAAATCACATCTCTAGTATAACAATTTTTAATTAAGGTATAGTTTTGATAAGCTTCAAGAACAAAGCTCAGCTCAGCAGTGACTGAAAACTGATCATTATGGTGTTCGTAAGCAAAAATCACTGTGGTTTCTCATTAGGTTGAATTTCAGGCTTGCAACGTACACTCTGAGAATAAAGGTAGTAAACTGTCACTGGGGCAGTGCCCCTCTTGTCATTGGGGTGGTTCACTCAACGGTACATCTCAGTACCTTTAGTCAGGGAACATAACTGAACCATAATCCACTGAAATGATATGTTCTAAGCTGTACTACTCCACACACCCCGTCTCGTCTCCAGACTTTTATTTTACTGTTCTGTTTTAAAACATTCGGTTATGAAAAGATACAAATACGAACTTTTCACCTGGAGAAACTTATTTAAGGTTCACGATCAGACCTTAAAACCACTGTTGTACCTTTGAGGGCACGTTTACATTGTTTGTACCTTGATGAATGAAAAATGTACCTGAACAGAGCCTTTATTTCTAACAGTGTAGCAACAGTAACAGTGAAGGAATGCATTTGAGCCTGGATAGGTCAATTTAGGTTGCTTGGACAAATAACCATTGAAATGTATCATATTGAAATATATTTAATTATTTCTGTAATCTACCTAACCACATTTCAGAGGTAACAGTCTTTCTCCTCTAACGCCTCTTCATGAGTCCCTAAAGCTTCTGTTCCACGTCTCCGCTCTGAATCAGAGGTAGATGAATTTATTTATTCTCCTACACCACTGAGCTCTAAATCAGCATACGAGGTCTAGAATTATGAGGCTATAATTCTGCTGGTGCCATAGATTGACTCACTCCAGACTGACCATATATTAAGTCTGCTGCTAGTTGCTTTCTCCAGTCGTGGAGGCCAAGAGTCCTCCAACGTTTGCTGCCCTTCAACTGATTTAACTTATCAGCTGATCACTAAACCTCTCAGAAACTGAATCAAGTTCACAGTTGACCCTTAGAAGTCACATGCTGTGGTTGGCATTGACATCAGTCATTCAGCGCGTCATAGCAGAATTGCTGTAATCACCGACCGACGGCATGCAGCCATGTACACGTTGCTATGGTGACAGAATTACTGGAATAGCAGTGTTAATGCTTGCCCAGTGTTGTTCACCACTGTTTTATCCTTAAAAGGTTATAAACACACGCTAATGTTTGTAATGTTGTGTTTTTGTGGAAGTTTGGGTTTGTTTTTCATAGCTGAGCAACTGCGAGCATTCAGTGCCTGTGGACCACCGCTTCCCTGCCACACCTGACGGCACAGGTTGTGGAAATTGGCCTGTTGACAGCGTTCTGCAGACATTACCATGGGTGGTAGCTGGGACGTCACCATCTACATTGCATTGTATTACGTTGTGCTGCAGCAGGTCAAGTTGTGTTGTGTTGTATTGTTGTTTTGTAATGAGCATGCTAGCTTGGGGCTAGAGCTCAGGCTTAAACTGATTGACAGCAGTATTGTGTCAGTCAGCACTGTAGCTGTCAAGTTGGACGATTTAAATTTCTGAAAATGCGCCATCTGCAGGTTGAAGACGTGCTGAAGGACAGCACATGTCTCATAATCTGCGTTTTCTTTCAGTGTGTAGTCCTTGTCCTACACACCTTAATAAAATATGGTTCTTCAATGGATCTTTAGGAAAGAAAATGGTTCTATATAGAAACATAAACACTCAAAGAACCCTTTGTACGATAAAAGTGTTCTTTGTATGGCAAAATGGTTCCTCAGATTGATGGAGAATGTGCTGTAGATGGTTTTTGTACTGTAGATGCTTTCAGAAAGGTTCTATATAGAACCGTCAACAACACATTGTTCATCAGTCTGAAGAACCTTTTCATGATGCTAAGAACCCTTTAATCATGCAAAGCGTCCTTTGAGTGTTTTGTTTGTTTATTTTATTTTATTTATTTATTTTTTGTAGTGCTCACTAAACAGATATAATAACAATAGTAACAGAATAATAACAATAACAGGCTACAGTGATAGTAGCATATAGGCCAAAGTAACAAAAATAAGTGTTGAGCATTTGAACAAGAGGCGATTCTTAGGCTGTAAAAGTGTGATTTTACCAAACCATAACAAGCAAAGTTGGAACAAAGCTAGGTCAGCAAGTTAGCATGTTTCTGGTAATAAATTCAAGCATGTTTATTTAGTTTGAGCAGCTTTTCTGTGGTGTTACTGCACAGCTTGATGTGCTGAAATGAGTTGCTGGAGAAAAGTGTTGCAAATCTCAGCTGAAAAGCTCCTCCGTCTGTAGGTTGAATACGAGCCTCAGGCAGAATTTCAGGCACCTTCTCTCATGAGTGCTGAAAACATGTTTTTTATTTTTTTGGAAAGAAGCTCTTGTTTGCCTGCCACCACGTGTCAACTTCCCAACCCCCTCCCCACACCCACGATTGTATCGCAATCGTAGGGGGCGTGATCAGATGACTGTATATGGCACACAATCTCATAAACCTACTAGAGCATTAGATTAGCATTAGATCATGTTTTTGATGTTGAAAGCTTTAATAAACTGAAAATAGAAATATTAACCAGTTAATGTTAGACGTATTCAGATGCTGATTTTTCTATATCGAGAAATATATCAAATCGTGATGCCACCGTATTGTATTGTATTGACACCTTTAGAGGTGGTAGAAAGTTTTGTTGCTTCTCCTTTCAAAAACACGGAATATCTGGTTTGCTGTCGTCCGTCTACAGTTGTAATGTAACTTAACGTTATTTATTACCAACAATAGTAGAACAAAAGTGCAGACTCTAAACTATGAATCCATACCGCATTAGTGTCTGTAAGCAGAAGAGGAGAACAGGCTCCTCTACAGAGAACATACGTCTACACATTTTAATGCACAATTACTCTTTATTTACTGAATTTAACATATTTGGGGGAAAATAATAAAAAATCAACAAGCATGTAATTTGACCAGGAGGTGTGTTTAGACTTTTGTATACGACTGTATTTTATGATTTGAAATTGATAAAAAGTTGATGCGTCCTTTACTTTTTAGCCACATTCTTCTCATTGCTTAACACTGAAACCAATGCAAATGTATGGAGCTGTTTGTTGTGTATGTAGTTGTATATCACTGCTGAAAAAAAACCTTGTATCTCCGTTTTTCAGTTTTTGACATAATTTGAAAATACCAACTGACCTTTACATTTTTTATAGATTTCATGATGAACGGACCAAAAGAAATGGCCCGAACAACTTGGCCTGAAACAAAAAAAGTCTGGTTCCATTGACTTACATTAAAAGTAAAGTATGTTTTTTCCTTCTCCTGTAAAGTTACTGTTTTAGAGATACAAGGTTTTCTTCCGACAACAGTGACATGTAGCCCTGTGAAAGTACATTCAAACTGAAACGGAACAGAAGAGGCCATAGTAACCAGTAGCTGATGTGTTCAGTGTTGGGTTACATGATCTTTTCTGAGTAGAAATCACTTCTTCTGTGATCTCCAGCTCAGACGTACAGAGAAACCAAGAAGAAATTTGTCTGGAGGGAAACTGTGAAGGAGTAGGAATGAGTCAGGATCACCTCCACAGAGAGTACAGACTGTGTTCTTCCAGAAATAACTGATGATTCCAGATGTATAGGGATTGGGTTGACTGCGTTGGTAGGGAATAAGCTGGCGCCAGGCCAGGCTGTGACCACGCTTCTCCGGCCAACTGTTCACTCAGAGCAGAACAGGAGAACGTGAGTCAGCCTCCGGGGCTTCACATGTCTGATCTTCCATCTTACCCTCAACCCACACGAGCAGCTCTAACAGACAGAGAGACAGAGAAACAGAGAATGGAAGGAGAGAGAATGAGAGAGAGAAAGTGAGGATGATGAAATTGCCTGAGGACATTTGCACAGTAAACATTATCTATCACAGTCTTTAGTTTTAATGAGGATTGGACCAAATCTACCAGCAAAACAGAGGCGCCACATGAAATTCCATAACATCTCAGGAGTATTAAAGGCCACCGCACACTTGACGTGTCTTGGTGCACAGCTTTCAATGAAGGTGCACTGCCACCAACATCCGGCGTCAGTGTGCACCACTGCTTGGCGACTGCCAGCACTGCTCGATTTCTCTGAGCACCACAGCTCGCCACTCAGCACTTTCCTACTTCCAGAACAAGACCACAGAAATTGATGGTAGGTGATGTGTGGCTTGAAGTTTGCTCAGAGAAAGGCAGTCAACCTCAAATCTTTGAGATAAACAGATTGTCAGCTAACGTTTCTAACCTCATCTTCTTTTCTTATCTTTCAGCTTGAAAACAGCAAGTTTGTGGAGAGTTAGGCTGGCTTTACACTGTGAAACGTTCATGCAACTAGTTGTATGTTGTGAGCTGCCTGCAACATAATTTCGGTGCAACTTGACAGTTACACAAAGCAACTCAAACAGTCAAAGTTGCGTGCAACACATTCCATTGCTCCACGTTAGCAGCTCGCAATTTTGACACACCGTATCATTTCACTGTGAAGTCATCTTTTCATTTTTCCAGCCGTCTTTCTCTTTATATCTGTTCGTCAGTCTTTAATCTGTCTTTGTTCTTTACTATATCTGTTAGTTTATCTGCTGTGTGTGTAGATTAAGCCTTAATGTTTAAGCAGCTGTTACGTTTACAGCCTGCTTGATGTCTCAGTTTTCCTGTCCTGGAAACGCGAAGTTCGCTAAGGAGTGGGTCTCCGTCTCCTCTTCTGTAATAATTTTCATCCCTTGGATCCCAAATGAATCTGAACTCTGTGTAAAACTAGGGGCGTCAATAGAGGAGAAAATGAATCGTGATAACAGCAGACTAAAGAAGATAAATGGTGGCACAAGCAGCTGTTTAAACAGCTGTGACCGTTAGCTGGCATGATACGTTCTTAGTGTTTTGATTGGCAGTTTCGTGATACTTTTTCAGTTGAGACATTTCCAGCTGTTGTGATTGAGTTTCAAATGAATTACAGGACTTAATTTGCAACTCAGTTTAGTTTCATGTAGGTTTCAAGCGACTACAGTTGCATGACAGTTTCACTGTGTAAAACCAGCTTTAGGTAGCGAGTACCAAACGTGATGAATCCACTAAATGATGTTGAAAGTTTTATTCCATCAAATCTGTCCAAGTAGAGTGGAAAATGAACTTTAGCTTGATGTTTATTAGCGCTCTCACTGTGATACATTCTGTATGCTGCGCTTTGTACCGTTGGCTGTGTGCTGCTGCAAGGCATGTTATATGTGTTAACCTTTGGTGACTACAATGGACGACAATGCAAACCAGTGGAGTTTTCTAAAGTTTTGGAACTATGTAATTTAAGGGGTTACAAATAAATACATTTTTAAATACAAATTTGTTTTGGCAAAAATAAACTTTGTCAAATACAAATTTTAAATACAGTTATTTTCCCTTTTATTTTCTGTTATCTTTATTTTAAGCTAAATTTATTTGGAAAAACAAATCTAAGAAGGAATAGAATAAATAAATCAAACAATTGGTAACATTAATTGATCAAATATGATGTCATAAAGGGCTGAGATCCAATCCTCTACTGAATCTTTTTGCGTCATGATGTAATTCATAACTTTAACAATTGCATATCATCACATTGCCCACCCTTAAAAGAAAGAAGTAGCGGAAGCAGAAAGTTTGCCAAACTCCAGTCAGAGCTGCTTAATGCTGTGGGAAGTGCCGTCTGGACTGTGACCATGATGGAGTGCACATGTGAATGGTCCTTCCTGTTGGTCCACTAAAACCCAGAGACCACGTCAGAGTTGCCGTCATCAGCCAGCTTCTACAGCGTGAGAACAAAATCCTTCCTATTTGAATTAATAGTTTGGTGAAAAGTCGAATATACACAGTATGTATGTACCTCACCCCACAATGCAGTCTATCAGTCAAAGCGTGCAGGGCTTTGCAGTGTGTAGTCTCGTATGGCTAAACGGGTTCTCGAAATAAATATATATATATATATATATATATATATATATATATATATATATATATATATATATATATATATATATAGTGTATGTATGTGTGTGTGTGTGTGTGTGTGTGGTGTGTGTATATATATATATATATATATATATATATATATATATATATATATATATATATATACACATATACATATATATATATAGCGTGTGCTCTTTTAACATCCGGAGTCCAGTTGATAAAACAAGCTAGGTGAACTATCTGAGCTATTTTTAAATGTTTGTCTTTACTGCATGAAATGTGTTCTTCGCACGTGCCTTTGTGGTTGGAGCTTTGGGGGACTTTTCAGTCATGCTAACTAATGTCACATTTACAGGCTAGCGACAGACTTGTCATTGCCCCTACTTCAAACTCTGCTTTCACAAGGTGTTGGATTGGCTTAGAAATTTAATATTCTGTTTGTTTTGACTCTAAGTCTTTGTGCCCACCCACATTTAGCCCAAATCCTCTAATGGTTGTAGTCAGACATTCACGTTACGAGATCATGTCTGGCCCCATAAGACTGCCCAGCCTAAGGCTGAAACGACAAAAGAACTAAACAAAATGGAACTACCACTGAGCTCGGCCTGAGTGATTTAGGGGCAATATCTGATTCTGACCGATATTGTGACTGTTAATTTAAAATAATTGACATATTTTCTAAAAAGATGGGCCTGTTTTTCAGGCAAGAAGACTGGAAAATTCACTTTTTTCTAGCTTGAAGCTGACACACACTGTGCCAGACTTAAATTTCTCCTCTTAAAACTTGTCAGGGTGATGTTGACAATAATATATCACTGCTGTTGAAACAAAACCTCGTATCTCCATTTTTGTGGTTTTTCAGTTTTTGACGTAATATGAAACTACAGGTTTCCCTTTACATTGTGTGTAAATTTCATGATGAATGGACCAAAAGAAATGCCCCAAAATGACTTGGAAAAAAGTCTGGTTCCATTGACTTACATTAAACATAAAGTAGGTTTTTTCCTTCTCCTGTAAAGTTACAATTTTGGAGATACAAGGTTTTCTTCCGACAGCAGCGATAGACTACATTAGAATTACAGTACATGCGATTTGGATATAGAACTCTTTCATCTTGTGATCGTACAAAAATGATTAATCTTTGAGCCCTACAACAAACACACTGTTGTAAATATACTTAAAAAGAGCTCTATGTATGTCTCAGCAGCTCTAGAGGCTCTGCGCATTGACACAGCAACTGCGTGACACCGTGTGGACCCGTTGCGGTCAGGGTCTTTATCACAGAACGAACACTGGTGATTAGGAGTTCTGTTCAGAGAGTGGCGTACCCTGCAGTGTACTCAGACCACCTTAGCCACTTTGAAAAAACATTTGAAGTGTATTGAAGACTTGATTGATTCATGATTAGTCATCCTTTTTAGGCCTGTTTTGTCACCATGCAATGCTGCTGAACCAGCACGCTGAAATGAAACTGGAAAAGTCTGCTATCACTCTGGGGATCCCAACTTCTCCTTCAGACAGTTTTTCCAGTTACCACAAATTTAGTCCATCAGCCAAGACATGTTGGTGTCTGTAGTTTGATTCTTTAGTGTAGCGCACAAGTAATGGAAACTTACACCCCTCAACTTAGCACTATGCAAACTGCAGCATAAATCATCACGTATTTGTCTCCAACCGTGCCAAGTTGTCCGGTAATCTCTAATAGACTTGGTTATTTGGTTTCAGACGCTGTAAGGCACACTGTTAAATACAAACAAGGACAAAAACAGTGTCAGAAACCACACAAAGTGGGTTTGTGGTACTTAGTACAATTGGTATAAGTGGAAGATTGTTTACATTTGAAACATTATTCAAAAAAACATGCTTCTAATTTGGTTCTTGAGGTTTTATAACCTTCTTCAAACCTACACCATGTGTAGCACTTGTGGCCATAGCTGTATTTTTACACACAGGAAGGAAGATGAGCTCAGCCTGTGTGGCCTCTCACTTCCCTCCCTGTGCCAGCTGCACGGCTGTTTGTGAACCTCTGTTTGGTCTGATAAAGAAAACTGCCGCTCAAACAAGAGCGCACTCTCTCCATCATCAGCGTCTCTCCATCATCAGCGTCTCTCCACGGCTCCTCTTGCACTCCATGCTGCGCGAATGGCGCGGGAATGTAGTGTGTAGTGTGAACGTTCCCATCGTGAAGACTGTGTGAGCTCAGACTCAACAGACTCACGATACAGTGCTCATCAGCTTGGAGTATGATGGTTCATCGTGATGGTTAATGGTCAAAACTAATCTGAACTAATGACACTATTTACCTCAAACCGGCGCTAAATCTGTTGTGAACCTGCTCACTTGCCTCATAAAGCTACTCAGTCCTGAGAGTGAGATTTTGTTGTTTAAAAACAAGGATAACCCTCTTCTGGTGATGCGTCTGATGAGAAAAAAAACTAGAAGCACTTTATTTGCTAAATGCAGAAGGAAGCCAGTTAGCTAACATCCAGGGCTAGACAGATATATATAAATATACACTGACCACTAGAAGCGCTTTGTGGTCAAAATGAAGAAATTATGGCCAGAATTATGCAAACAAGTTTATTATATGTACATTTTGGAAATGTGCAGTTAAAACTTCAGTACCAAAAAACAAGCGTTAATTTGAAAAAGGAAAAAAAAACTTTACATTACTAGGAATTTTTCTGTTGTGGTGACCATGGTGGTCCATCCTGCCGAGCTGACCCGCTAACGACGTTTAATCTAGACTGTTTCATTTAGCTGCTGCAGTGAAAGCCTCTCACCAGCTTATTCAGCACCTTATTTTATTTAAGACTTAATTTTTTCGAGTGATTATCGGCAAACTTTTGCCAATGGGACATCATCTGTGAGATCAGGTGGACCAGATCAACAGCAGGGGACCATCAAGGTCACCACACTTCCACATCACGTCAGCTATGGCTGCGGTTACAGTTAATGAATTACGTCCAAAAAAAAGGAATGTGGTCAGTGGCACTGGGCAATAGCTGGTGTTGACAACTAACTTTACTGCTAGGAAAAAGTATCCCATCTTTATTAGCCTCTACATTGCTGTGTTTCTTTATCTCCAAGGAGGGGATTTCTCAATGGCTATGTGATGTATCTGTGCACTGCATGCTGGGTATTGTAGTAACTGAACATTTATAATTGAAAACACGAAAACGACGCAAAATCTTAATCAAACCAGTGAAGCTGAGGCTGGCCTTTCATAGCTGCTGCCCTCTGTAGGTGTCAAATAAACTATTACAAATTGACATAAATATGCGGATAAATAAATAACTAAAATAGGAATACAGTCACGATTCAGCATAAATCTAAATGTCAATCCAAGGCATCCAAAGTAAGGACCCAAAACTATGAGAAATAGATCTGCAGGTCATTGATTAACCGTAGTGTTGTCACAGCTCTACTGTGGGCTTTTATCCGTGTTCCTGTGAGCTTGATCTGCTCTTAGAGTTGCCCTCTGCTGATTGAGCTGAGGCTTGGGTGAGGTAAGCTGCTAGTCTGGAGCAGAGCCAAAGCCAGGTCTCAGGAGTTTATCTACAAAGGCTCGTCATTCACAGAGCCACCTGGTTCAGCCCTGCAGCTCGACGCCGGCTTCCCTCCATTTCTGCTGTGTTTTGTACGCTCCATTGGACAGGAACACAAGCTTAGGCGTAGTAATTGTTCTGTTTCCTGCTGGACAGGCGTACGGCTATTTAGCATGGTCCCCTGGTTTGCGCTGAACTGTGTGAGTCGAATCAACCCTGGTGGCAGAAATGAGAACTTACATCTCCACGGCTTTTACTCTTGTAGATAAACGCCGTGGAAAAGACTCTTAGAGCGCGATTCTGCCCATGCGCTCAGCAGGTACAGCGCAAAAGTACGTCATTTGAAAGGGTGGTGCATGTGGTGCCCCCTGGCTTCAGCTTCTACTATCCTGATACAGTACCAGTCGAAGGTGGTGGTTTGGATTTGGAAGTTTCATTTCAAAACGAGACATTTTTATGGTGTTGTCTGAAGTGTTGGGTGTGGCTGTGCTTTCATTCCATCAATACCAACTGACTGATATTGACTACAGACATGCAGACAGACAGACAGACAGACAGCTCTGTTGAGACTCTAATCTCAGAGAGAGGAATGAATGGAATCCTGTGTTGGCTGTGGCTCTGCAGACACTGTTGCTCTTTCATGTTAGACTCCTGCAGCTGCGTTCAGAGCAGTTGGCCTGGCGGCGTGTGCTGGGGTGGGGTGCGGGGGAAACGCGTAGGGGGGCGGGGGGGGTGGTAGAACAGCCCTGAGTTCCTCCTGTTCAGCATGGACTGTGTGATAAAGTGGTGATAGCTGTGTAAAAATGAATCCATGCAGGCGGCAAATCAGTTAGACTGATTTTGGAGTGTTGGAGTCAGTTCTATTCGGTTATATCGGGTCGCAACCCAAATGTTAAGAGCCATTTTGTCCTTTCAACAAATATCAAACCACCTTGGTAGCCACAACAGTTTATGTCCATTTTACCATCCCTGCTGTAAATATGTCTCAGTATGTGCTGATGTACTAGTATAATCTTAAAATATAATATTTTCTAACATCTCTGGCAGGAAACTTTTCCGCAAAAGTAGAACAATTTCCTGTAAAATGTCCCTCGTCATTCGACTTTTCACGAGTCTTATTCGCCAGCTTCTTGTTCAGAATTTTCCGTTCCACCTTAAATGGTGCCTGAGGCGCCAGAATGTAACTGCTGCACCATTTAAGGTGGAATGGGAGAATTCGAACAAGAGGCCGACTTCAGTTTTGCGACTTTTTAGTGTTTGACTGTTTCTCGTTGCAGATAAAACATAACCAGCTGGAGTGATAATAAAAGCAAATAGTCTCTAAATTATCAGTGTTGGTCTTAAATCTCTCTCCTGAGGTGAATTAGCAGTTACAGACCATTTGTTGTTAAAAGTGTTGAACGATCAGCAGAGCTCCGTTTTACTGCAAAGGAAGATTATTTTATTTTTACATAAAAATCTAATTCGGCTGTGAAGCCGCAACAGAGCAGTAAAAGAGCTGCATGTTGCCGAACCCTGGGTTATATTAATATTCAATAAAGAATGCACAAAAAAAATCACAATTGAGTTGAATAGCTGTGAGGTCTGAGATCCACACTGGAAATTCTTGTCCAAAACCGAATTTTATAACCAAAAAAAGCTGATGATAAATGAAAACAGTTCACGTAAAATAAACTAAAATGATTATAGTATGTGGGTTACAGCACATGCACAACAAGGCAAGGAATTCCATTATTTTTAGCTATACTTCGCACTTTTGGCTGTCATTTGTAATTTTTTTCGTCATTTTAGAATACGATTCTACAGATGATGTCGGCAAATACACAAGGACTTTTTTGCTTCTGGTGTTTTGCTGTTTTCTGCTAAACCTGGAGTGGAGATGTTTTGTGGTGTTGTATCTCCTCTTGATTCTCGGCATGAAATAGTTCCACCCATTGTTCCAGTTGACATTTTCACTGTTGATCCACTGTTGATCCAACTGTTTGAGCGTCCTGACGAATGCAGAAGAATTAAGAAAACAACTAAACTAATTTCTCATTTTCATTATTGTTAAATAGTTTGTAAAGGCTTAGATTTTAATCGTGTTTTGCATGTCTATTAATGTTTATTTTAAGTCAACATTTTCAGACTTTTTTTCTTTTTCGTTCAAAAACTGAAGTGTTTTTGACAATTTTTCTAAATTATTGATGGACAGAATTTCAGTGCATCTCTGATTTACACTCCTAAAGTAAGTGTGAGCATCGGTTAAGTTTTTACATAAAGTAATTCAGTTTTGCCACTTACAAAAAATTCAATGTAATTGCCTGTATGGGTTTTCCAGTTAGCCATGAAAGAAAGCGTTTAATACATTTTCACATGAATATGGTTCTTTTAATTCTGTGCTTTCTGCACTGATCTCAAGAATTTTTACTTTCTTTGGTCACCTTGACCACACGTCTGCACTGAATTTAAAAAAAAACACCTTGCCATGCCAGCTTTCCGTTATAGGAGAAATCGGACAAAGTTTTGCAAGCTGTTTTAGTAAAATCAAGAGTCCGAAGAGCCCTTTTAACCAGTCTATGTACCAAGGCTTTCAAAGATGCAGCCTACAAGGAAAAACATTTGTAGGCAAAATGTGGTACAATAAGCTTCTTTCATAAAATCAAAAGTACAACCCAAATCTATCAGAAACTGTAGTATTTATTTTTATTTTTTTATGTTCATCAATAGTTACAACGTCTGCTAGCAGGTATGTTGGAAAACATCTTAAAGTGTTTTCACAGAACATGTATGACTTTACAAAACAGTTGATATGCACTGAAACTGCGGTGGGGAGAATGGATGATAAATCCTTGGATATTATGTCCACAATAAACAAATCTCTATAGAGGTAACAGTCATTTAGAATGAGACTGCTTGGCAGTGGCTTTAGTTGCTGTGCTCAATTAAAAAGTGGCCAATCAGTCAAGTTCTTACCCCTTGGTGGGATTATTAGCCTATTGTTTTTGTAACTTTTCTATATGTGTATGTATTAAATAGAAGTCAAGCATGAAGCCTCAGTAAGGAAATTTCCTCTGCTCTGTTAAAACGCAAACTTAGTCTTTATTGTTCTAAGAAGTGATTATTCATTCACCGAGTCATTTTATTTGCAGAGCTGAATACCCGACGGTGTCTGTGGTGTACTGTGTACTTTTTAGTGATTCAGCTATGGGTCTACAATGCATTGTTATTCTATACAAGTTACAAATTACGAGTGCAGCCACAGCGCGGCAGAAGGAGGAGCAAACAAAAATCTTTTATTCCTTAAAAGGCAGAAAGCTCACGTCCCATGCAGCACGGAGAAGAAAGAAATGCTCTGTTTCAGGAATACTTGGATGTTTGCAGTCACAAACTTTGTGTGTATGAAGTCAAAGGCACAGAAACATCTCAAACCCAACTTGATTTTGTTTGAACAAGCAGCTCAGCAGATTGCTAACTGGATAATCCAGTCCAAGATTCGAGTTGATTCACTGTAATGATTCACTTTAAAACTGTAACATACAAAGTAGCTCTACTTTCTTTAGCTTCATGGTAGCATATAAGGGTAAATCCCATATCTGCACCATGTCCGGTGGCGGTGTGGTGACTGTGGTGGTTCCTCCTGATGAGTTGGTCCACCTGGCATCATAGATGCTGTTCCATTGGCTACAGTTTGCTAAAGATAAGAAGGATCATTGGTAAGAACCAAAAACATTAAAAGTTGTTCATGATTCTGTTAAGGTACATCCTTTCCTCTGTTTGAGTTGCATCATATTGTGCCACAGAGCAACCTCTGTGTCTGTGTGCAGGTCTGTCTCTCTCTGGAGCCCCAGCATGCTGTTAAGTCATGTAATATGCAGTAATTGATTTTGTTAGTGTGTGTACCAGCTATGGAAAGGGGTTTAAGAGCGTGGCAGTGAGGCCAGCAGTATTTTAATTCAACTTAATGGTTATAGCAGCTATAACACAAGCTTATAATTGGATTTTAGGGCCTCCTGATGGCCCTAACTGTTGTGCTTCTTGCTGCAGCATCATGGTTTATCTCCCTCTCTTTTTTTTTTTCAACAGACGGTGGATATTCACAAGGAGAAAGTGGCCAGGCGAGAGATTGGTATTCTGACCACAAATAAAAACACATCAAGGACCCATAAGATCATCGCACCGGCCAACATGGAGAGGCCAGTGAGGTACATCAGGAAACCCATTGACTACACCGTACTGGATGACGTGGGCCATGGAGTCAAGGTACACCGCCCTTTTCTGCCGCATGGACGTTTCATTGTTTTTCATACGTTTCGAGGACAAAAGTGTCCTGAAAACATATAAACGAAATGGTCATCCATGCTTCATTTGTTTTAAACTGATAGGGCAAAAGCACTTCTTGTTGGTTACTGAGGTTAAGATTAGGGTTAGGCCTAGAAAATTATTGTTACATATATTCTCATTACACACATATTCCTATTATATCTTTTATATATATGAAAACTTGTAAATATAATACATATGAGGCATATTATTCTATATAGGCACTTACACATATATGTAATATATTATTGTATCCTATAGGTATATATATAATAATAATATATCCCTTATATATTACACATCTGTGTAATATACTATTACATATAGGTGCTGACATATATACAGTACATATAAGACCTTATGGTTACATGTAGATACTTCTTATACCTTATATATTGTTATGTATAGGTAGTAGGTGTTTGAGTGTGAGGGAGAGATGTTTGTGATGCTTCGTCACTCTTGACTCTTTCAGAGAGTGACTCAGGGGAGTTTTGGGAGTGCATGTGTGAGCTATTTTTAAAGCTCTACTCACAGGTCTGAAAAAAAATGAGCCAATTAATTTATGAGCCTTTTACAAAGCACTTTGTACTGAGAATGCTTCTTGATTGTCCGTTGTTCCTCAGTGAAGCTGAGCTGAGGTCAGGACAATTTTACAGTGTTTTTATTTATTTTTTTTTAACCAATCCACAGATTAGGACACCCACTGGCTTTGTGGTTCATTCTTTGCGTCTATTCGTTCTGTGTAGAAATTAAAAGAGAAGCTCAGCCAAGCATCATGATGATGTCGCTTTAAGTGGAGGAAAACAACAGGCTATCAATTAGCATGATTTCATCGTTTTTATGGTGTCAATTAGTGGTTATTGACACGCTCATTTATTGATGGAAACATTTATGGAAATCGGTATTTTAACCTAACCTCTGTCTGCTGCATATGTGTCTGCATGTGATCAATTGCCATAAACAGTAATTTCCCTGTTCTTAGAAAAGTACAGCAAACCCATTCACTAGAAACACACAAGAGAAGTCAATAGGAAGCTGCTTCAGCTTCAGCGGCCGGCCACTGACGTCCAGTGTGAGCGACTTCTGACTTCAATCCAGTGGATTTGCTGCACTTTTACAGGACAAAACACGTCCAAATTATTGTCCGTGATAATTGACTGTATGATACAAATGCAGCAGACAGAGATTAAGCTGAAAAAACGGTAGAATATTCCTTTAAAGAAATAGTTCTTTCATGAATGCTAGTGTTGCTAACAGTGAATGAAAAATAATAGACACCAGTTAGTAAACTGACAGTGACAGTTGCTTTTAGCTTCCTGCAGAATTAGCTTTATCCACATAATTCTTCCTTTAAAGTTCGTTTTCTTGAGTCAGACAGCGACACGACAGCAGCTAAACTTCCTCCTCGTAGTCCAGAGGTGAGGAAGCCTTGCTCGCGCTGCCGATCTGGTTTTGACATCTCTCCAGAGCTGCAGTTTCCTGCTTCCCATCCATCATCCCATCCACTGGTGCCATCACGCCGATTGGATTAGGCCTCAGCTGGTGTCCTTAGAGCAGTGATGGCCACTGGAAAGGCCACATAAAAGCCATCACGTCAGCCTCAATTTAGCAATGCACAAATCACAAGGCCTGTGATTATTTCATCTTCAGAAACCGTGTGGCCTCGTAGCTCCGAGATGGTCCATTATCATCTCATGTTCGAGTAGTTCTCTCTGAAGCTGATGCCGAACAAAAACTGCGAAGTGGTCATTTATGCAGACCAAGCAATCTGCCAGTGTTAAAGGGATTTACTGAGGTATTCTAGCATTTTCTTTTCATGTTTGTGTGGTGATGCTGCCAGAGGGTTTGAGGTGCTCAGAACTGGGCTTGTAGAAACAATACAGTGTAGTAGAGGAACACTGCCCTTTAATACTGTTTTAATACTGAATGGATCAATTTGTTAAAAATCCTATTTTCATGATCTTCCATTCAGAGTTAAGAATGTTTCTTCTGTAAAAATGACCATTTTGGAGACTAATGATAATCATATGTGATACAGACCATAAAAAACAGCACACAAGTTTGATTTATGCTTGAAAATAGTCCAACAAAGTTTGTGTTGGCCGAAAAATGAGCCATCTCATTTGTGTATTTGGCGCATTTTAGAACATAATTCAGAATCATATCAAAATAATCAAGCTGAATCAAATCATAGCAATGTTTGTAGGGATGTACGCTGATATTGCAATCGTATCAGTATCAGCAGGCTTAGAAAAAATATCTTGATTGAAATTTCGACTGATACTTGATGATTAATTTTACTCTGGAATTAGCGAACGTTTAGCCAACGCTGGATTACTGCATTAAAATATCTGTGTTTTATTAATCTTACTGCATTTTTAGAGCTACAGATGGATATATTTCTCTGCAGTGCTTTTCCAGGTGGATGTAGTCTCAATTTGTACATTTTTATAAATGTTTATATATCAGCATCGGCATATATATATATACATGAAAAATATTAGATATCAGCATTGGCTCGGAATGCCCATATCAGAGCACCTTGAGAAGTTTGAGATTTCATGATGTACTAATTTCTTTAAAAATCAAAATCTAAGATGTTGAAAACTCTTTGTTGAATTTTTGATGCCAGTTTTTTTGATGTAGCACCACTTAGTGCTTTGTGTCTGCGTGTCAGAGTATCGTATGTATTGTGTATTCTAAAAATGTCTATAAGGATATGTATGCTATATCGCTCACCCCTAAATTGATGTATTATTCATTAAAAATAACAGTTGTGGATAAAATATTTAACGTTGTTAAATAAACCCAAATTTATTATCCGTTCAAATTAAACAGGCCTATTAAATATTTAATGACTAATAAAAAGGGACACACAATGAAGGTAAATCTATTTTGGTGCTTCAGTCTTGAAAATTTCAGCAATAAAACAGCGCTGATGCAATTTGTGTCACTACCAAGAGATTAGACTTAGTTTTTCTTAGTTAGTCGCGAATGTTTCCTCTCTCTCTCTGTAATCTGGCTGTTGGTGTTTTAATCTGGATGTCTGGATTTTGAGTATCGCTGGTGTGAATGAAGGATTACAGCTGAGATGACGTTCGTGTGATGAGAGATCTCTGTCAATCACCCAGTCCTGATCCACCAGTCACAGCCAAGAGCTAAGCAGTAGTCTCAGTCATCCATGTGCTTTTTATACACATCGTATAGAATATTATATACGATGTTTCGTCAGTGTCATACAAAAACCTAGTAGCTTCGTATTGTTTCCTATTCCATTTGAAATGACTAGGCGTTCTTTAAAGGATGTGAATCCTTGTTCATGTTAAGTGGATCAACAGAAATAGTTCAGAATTAGTCTGAATAAAATCTCATTACATTAGAGGCTCCAGTGTTTTTCAACCTAACGTCTATTTGCTGTATCTGTAGCGGGCTGTTGGTTAGCTTTGATGTGTTTCCCTGTGCTTTAAAATAACTAAAACCCACTAACGAGAAGCGTCTTCCTGTTTACTTCTGTTATGAATGTAGTGAGGCAATGGATTTTTTTTTTTGGTTCTTTTTTTAAATACAGAGAAATTGTTTGTGGTAGTCGACTGCGCAATACAGCTGCAGCAGACTGAGATTAGGTTACAAAACACTAGAGTATTCCTTTAACATACACTACAATTAAAAGGGAATTCCTTTGGCTCTTCAGTATTTCTGCATAGTTCGGTCACTGACATCTAAACAAAGTCATTCAGGAACCAGGTGTCATGATGTCTGTATCGCAAATATAGCCATTTTATTCAACATCCAAAATGAACAGTGAATCTAAACGTGTGTTCTGAGTTTTGATATGGAATGGTGATGACGGTAAAGTAGTGGTAAATAAGTTTTCTTTGGGAACTATTTTGCTTTTGATGTTTTAAATATATGTTTTTGGGCAAAAACCTTCTCGAAAACTATCGTAAAACATCAGGCAGCATATTCATAACCACTTTGCGTAATGTCTTTCTGTGAAGTAGCTTTTAGAGGCGTTAAACTCAGACGTCTGGTTCCTATCACCACCACTGCGAACAATTCTGACTCTACGTTTCTCTGGAATGGAGCATTTCACACCAAACCACTCTGAAAGACTTTGTTTACAACATAATGATTTAATTATGCAAAAACGCTGAAAAGCATCCTTCTCCTGGATAGTTGCCATTTCAGAGATATGAGTTTATGAGGGTAATTATTTAAGTATCTTAGCTTTCTGCTGTAGTTTGTCCACTTCTGGGTGATGATTAGCAGTAATCTACTACAAGTAAAGCGTGCAGTGATTAAAACAAAGCTGTTAGTTGAGTCCTTCTGCATGTGTGAGGTGTCTCACCTGTGATTTTGTATTTAATTCATTTTCAGAAGAAAGTTGGAGGGGCAGCTTTTAGTAATCTGTATACTTTAAGTGGAACGAAGCTTGCTTGAGCCACCTTCTCGAGCTTACTCTCCACAGCTTGTTTGACTGAGAGCACAGGTATCCATATTTTGACCAGTGCCCAGTCACAGGCTTGGTCCCGTAGTGTATTTGTCCGCGGAGTTCACACAGCTGCACAACACAGCAAGTAAAACCTCTGCATGGTGTCTGCAGTTGTTTGTTTTCTCCACAATTATGTCATAGTGCACACAGAAACTTGACGATTACTCCCTGCAAGAAGTATACAGAGGCCTATGGGCTAGCTTTACTCGGTGCACTTTACACACAACTAGTTGTTTGTTTTGAGTTGCCTGCAGCATCATTTCTGTGCAACTTGACCGTTAAAAACAATTAATTTTTCAAAAGCAATCAAAGTTGCATGCAACACATTCAGTTACTCCAGTTGTTAACCAGATTTACAGCTCCTACCATATAGTTCTGACTATAAAGTCACTTGAGATGCTTGCGACTGTTGTGGCTGAGTATCATGTGAGTTGCAGCATGCTTTACATTGTGCAACTTAAGTGCATTTTAGTTTCAGTTTAGTTTGCACTTTAGGTTTCAGGCAACTAAAGTTACATGAAAATTTCACTGTTTAAAGCCAGCCCAAGTGTTATGTAACATTAGCGTTGATGAATTCGCTAATTTAAGGTGCACCCATTGCTGACACAGGTGTTCGAGTGTGCACAGCTTCATAATCTCCATGGAGAAGCGTTGACTAATAGAACAGCCTCACACAAGCCTGAGGTCACTGTGCTTAATGCCAAGCATCATCTGGAGGGCTATGAAACCCCCCCAGCATTGGGCTGTGGAGAAGTGGAACTACTCAGAAGAGTAGAGGCTCTTACTGCAGCAAAAGGGGGACATACTCCCTGTTAATGCTCTCGATTTCAGTAGATGATGAACAGGTGTCTACAAAGTTTTGGACGCATAGTGTGTGTCTGAAAGGCGCTGTAGTGACGGGAAAATGGTCGTGTAGATGCTTCTTTCCTCAGGCAGAAGACTTCACTTGACCTTCTCTTTCCTTCTGTAATGGGTTTCAGCCTCTACCTCGCCTGCAGTCGCTCCACTGCTACTGAAAGTCTGACTCATTGGCCTGAGGGATTAGAGCATCTTCAGCCAGACTCACCCACTCACTGTTCGCTGTATTATTGCGAAAGATGAGATTTACTTCCTCAGTCAGCTGATTCTTAATCTGCTCAGTGGCTTCTGAAAGCCAGAAGAGTCGTCAGTTGTTTTTCAGAGGATTTCTTTGGTGAATCTGCTAATTACATTTTCTTTCACTTCCTTTACTTACATTACAGAAATCACATTTCAGCCTTCACTCTCGTGCTGTTGGATGCTGAGGCTGAGAAATATGAATCTTTTGTTTTTCTGTCTTTTTAAAAAAGCAGATCTCTCAAACTCTACGGTAACTTTATAGAATAAGGAAGAAACTTTCTTAACTTTTAATGCACCTTAATGTACCTAAACCTTCTATTTGTCCAGTGGTCAATGGTTGTGGAATATTCATACAACAAAAAAAGGACAACTAGTGCTTTCAGACGATACTTAAAGAAAAAGAAATGGAAAAAAAAAGGTTTTGATATGACGGTGGAGGAAAAGTGGCTGTGTATTGTTGAACTGTTTTCTGTGTTACAGTTAAACAGTAATCAAGTCTTGGCTAGATTTATACCCACAATTTCCTGAATCTTTAGAATTCGCAGTTGAGCTGCACGATGTGGACATAAAATGCAGTGTTTGGTAATCTTGGATATTGTGGTGATATAAGAAGCTACAAGGTATGATTACAATTGTATGGTTTTTATTGGACATGTAACAACTACAGATTATGGCCTATAAAACAAACATAGACCCACGAACACTAATATGTGTGTGTGTGTGTATATATATATATATATATATATATATATATATATATATATATATATATATATATATATATGTATATATAATGGAGTTATGGCATAACTGAAGTTTGAGGAAAGACCACGCCTTAACTCCTTCTTCCCAATTTCAGCTTCCTATAAATACCACTCCTTCACTCCTCCCACTCGTGACGAAATTTCGCACCCCTCCTCCTCCCCTTCTCCTCCACTTTGTCCACGCCTGCACTTAATCTTGGTAGGGGGGTCGGCCCTCTCGCGATCCACAGAGGCCGTACTGAATTCCAGCCCAAATTTTCCTCAGAGTTCCCCTCCTATCATTATCTAACTTACCAAGGCGTGGTCTGCATTCGCAAATATATATATATATATATATATATATATATATATATATATATATATATATATATATACATATATTTATATATAGTTTTGCAGGTCTATATTGACAAAGTAATTAATAATTTAATTGATTAATACATTTTTTAAATTCCTTAAAAACCTCAGTTTTTGATGCAAGTTTGGTGTCACAGTAACCATTACTGCTTAGGAGTAGAGTATTTTTGAGCAATACACATCTGTTTTTCTTTTTAATTGGCTTTATAGCAGAGTGGCTAAGTCACTCGCTCTGCATATGGGAGACTGGAGCTGAGTCTGGCTCAGGAGAACAGACCACTGCTCTAATATTAGACCCCGACTCCTAATGCTACATTCCCGCCAATCTAATTAGATAGCTCTCATAATGCATGTGAAATGTAATTTGATATGTTCTGTCGTTGCAGCCCATAATGATGTGTTCATCATAGAAATTCATATTGTGATAAATGATAAAATTATGATTCATCGTGCAGCGCTAGACTGCAGCCTAGTATTTTAGAAATTTATAATCTGGTTATACTGCAGTTTCGTGCTTCATTTGTCATAACTGTGACAGGGAGGTTTCCCATAGTGCTGAGCTTTCCAAACTGGTTCTGAAAGACGCCCAGCCAGCCAACATTTTTGTTCTATTTTTGCTCCAAAAGCACCTGAGCCAGGGAATCAGTGCTTCGGCTTATCTTGAGTCTCTTGGACAGACAACCTCTAGACTCACAGAGACAAATGCCCTGCCTAAGCCCCTCTGTTTCCAGGTGTATGGAGCTCAGCTTCCTCCTCTGTCTTAAGTAACGTTGCACAACAGCCTTGGTGGGGGCTGTAATTCCTGATCCTTGTTAGACTTGAGTTGAAGAGCCATGAGTTTCATTTCTCTTTGACTAGTTGAACCACAATAAAACAGAGAAATAGCGAAAAGACTATTTTAAGGAAAAGTTAAGCAAAAGTTTCTGCCTTACTCTAGATGTGGTCTGTTAGCTGAGAGTAGTTGGTGTCTGGAGCTGCGAGGCTTTTAGTGGACAGTATGGCCAAAAATGTATATTATAATATTGATATATCAATGTATATATATATATTTATGTGTGTGTGTGTGTGTGTGTGTGTGCGCGCATATGTGTATATATTTCTTTAACATATTTCTTTCTATTTATGTATTCCGGCACCTTTAAATGTAACTGCTGCACCATTTAAGGTGGAACAGGAAATTTGAGTATGTAGTCAATTTCAGCTTTTTAAATTTCTCAAGTCATTTGTTTCGTATGTGCGTCCATACACTCGTGCCTCTGACTATCAGACGCTGCTGGAAATTATTTCATTTGTTGATGCTTCAGTATTGGCTGGTTTCGTGCCCATACCTGGTGTTGTATTATGCAGCTGATCAAGTCAGGTGGCTTCTCGAGAAGAAAGAGAAGCACTGGTGTCCTTGTTAGGCTAAGGCCAGCCCCAAAAGACCCGCTTCCTTGAAAACCAGTGAACTGCTTCAGATTCAATGGACTGGACAGCGGGAGGTGATTGAGAGTCTGCTGAATTTTATTAGAGATGTGACTGTGAAACATCCCTGACTCCCTGCCGCTCAGCTAAACGGGCTAACGTTAGTGTGGTTTGCACTGTTTGTCACGTTGACCTGCACTTTTTCTTCAGTGCAGATCTCAACAAGTCAGCTTTGGGCAGCATACATGCTTAAAGTGCAGCCGCGTTGGTGGATGCTGCAGTCCCTACTCCTTTTTTGATTAATATAAAGATAAATATAAATTAATATGAGGTCTGTTAATTGAATAATTCAGTTATAAGTATATTTGGACCGCTGTGGAGCCGTGTGGCAGAGTTTACATGTTTTTAAATGAGTAACGGTGTGATGTTTTCCTCTGTTACAGTGTCTTCATTGCTCACAGTGGAGCATGTATTATTGATGTAGCACTTGACTCTGTGCTTGACAGCAGTGAACAGTCTCTACACAAGCTGTCCTTGAACGAGCAGGCTGTTATTTGTTTTGGTTAGTCCCTGTAGCAATGTTTCAGCTTACCTTAGAATTCCTTCTGAGCATTCCTGAAACGAAAGATTAGTCATCGGAGGAGAAGAGGTTGGCATGAAGAAAGAATCTAAGCCCTGAACCACAGGTTAGCATCACAACAGCCAGTGGCATTTCAGCGGACTCACAGAGATTGAGTGTCAGGAAGCGGCAGTTTTTACCCTGGAGTCTTCTGCTGCTTGCAGAACTGTGTTTGTACAGCAGGACTGCAGCTTGACAGCGGTTCTCTTGTTCTTTGCCTGAGGCTCTAAGGTGACACTTAGACCCAAAGCACTATATTGTGTGTAAATGTGTATATCATATGTTACACTTTGTCCATCCTATCAACATTTACAGTGTTTAAAATGTTGTCTTCGTTGTAAAAGCTCTGACGTCTTGTCTCCACTGACTGGTTGCTGTTGTAAACCTGCAAGGAAACATGATCATTCTCATATTCCGGGAATAACATTGTCCTTTGTGGACAGACAGACAAACCAAAACCACGTTTCACTTTCTGTATGTGCAAATGTGTAGTTCTGCTGAGGACCAGGGGAATTAAGAGGAAATTCCACCGATTTGTCAAACTTTCTGCAGTTCTTCAGAGTGATTTGATGTGACGCTGTTCAGATTAGACAAATTTCTTAACTCTAAATTTCTAAATCTTAAAGATTTCTTTACAGTGGTGAAGATGGGAACCAGGGGTCACAATGTCTACAGCACAGATATAGCCATTTTATTTACTGTCCAAAACCACCAGTGAACCTCCACGTCTTCTGAGTTTATATAAGTAATGTTGATGATGGTAAAATAGTGCTAAATTAGAAAAGTGTTTTTTTGTTTTTTTTTATTTATATATTTATGTATTTATTTATTTATTTATTTATTAAATTCATCCAAATTCAAAATGATTTTCTTGTAAATCATTACAGAACAGTGCAGTAAACTGTAAATGGTTTAAATGAGCAGAAGTTTATTATGTAATTTTACAAGTGCTGAATATGAATCTCCTCCAGCTGTACAGACATCAACGCCATAGTCAAATTCATCCCATACTCGATTGAGCATGTCGGGTGTCGCTGCACTCACAGCTCTTTCAGTGTGATTTCGGAGATCATCCAGCGTTGTGGAAGCAACGACGAACGCTCTGAACTGTTGGAGGTTCACTGCCGACTAAAATCATGTTGCATATATATATATAGCCTAACAACACCCTGGATATATCCCTTCACCATGAATGTATTTTAAAATTATGTGAGACAGTGTATTTGTAATCTTTTTTATATTGGAGCCTTTAGAGACATTAAACAGTGCTGTTGTCTGGTTTCCACCACCACCAGTGAATTCTTGCTTTGTAAGTTTTTCTACGTTGTTCAAAACCACATCAAACCACTCTGACTTTGTTTACACCTTCACTGTTTAAGTATCCAGAAATATGGAAGAATTGATGGAATGCGCCCAAGGAGAGATGCACATGGTTCATTCCAGGTGTCAGTTTTCAAAATCTCTACCCGGGAACTTGGTAACTTCAGATAATTGGGAGAAACTTACGCCATTGAAATAAATCAACACATAGACTTATTGTTGGCCTCATTTCAGTTTGTGAAATATCCATTGCTGATGTTGACACATTGACTCAATCCCTCACCCCTCCAAGGCATTGTTAGCACTTTTGAGCTAATGAGGTAACCGAATGGCCCTTAGGAGAAGAAGCGACGACATCAAGTTGAAAGAGGCAGATTGATGCACATTGTTGTTTTGTAGACGTGTTTGTAGGCGAAGATTAACATTTGAATCTCAAGTTTTTGGCGTTCTGTTAAAAGATAACTCTTTTGCATCAGTCATCATTTTCGCACATTGCTTTGCGCTGCTGTTTGAGTCCATAATTGAAATCAGTGACTAGATCCGTTCTTGACAGATGCCAGAACGCTGTGACCTTATGTAGTGTGGGTTTGTGGTGCCGTTTGAAAAACCTTTTGCTGTACATTCATCATTTCTCTATGTGGCTTGTGCCGGACACCAAATGTGTAAAAGATTAATTTTGTTAGGGAAAATGGATTTGTTTATTAATGATGTGTTGATTATCTCTTGCTTTTTTCTTTCCTGTGATTAACTGAGTGTCCTTTCATTAACTCTCCATTATACATGCTTGAATATCAACATTAATCATAAACTAGGGCTGCAAAATATAGACCTGAAATGTGATGTTCTGTGAAGTTGTTGTTTATTGCGATGGCTAAATGAGATGCATTAAATTATGGTTAAAACAGTGCGTCTCTGACTGGATGTGCAACAAGGTTTGTGCTGTGTGAACAGAAATCTGACTAACCCCTGATTTAAGAAAAGAAAACATTCCACAACTATTGTGCAAAGTGCAAAATTAAAATAAGAAAAATCGAGTAAAATATATATTGAATTCCTTAAAAAGCTCCTTACAAAGATGCAGATTTGTTGTGGCATTGACAGTTGCCCTTCATTCTTTATAGTGAGGTGTGCAATATGATTGAGTTTTATTGTTATCGTGTTAAATTATGTCACAATATGCTTTTGTGAGTATATTATGTATATCGTCACTACATAAACGAATACTGAACGTCTGCATGATGCATTAAAAAGAGGGTATAGTTCATCCTTTTTAACTGGATTTACTGTAGTGCTGCATTTAAAACGTATTTTTATGTGTATTTATTCATTTATTTAACTATTTAAGTATTATATTTTTGCCATATCGCCCACTCTTACACTGAGACGTCGCATTTGAAGTGTTTTTACAGGCTAGTTATATGTGTGTAGGTCTTTTGTGTATCTGTTCTTCAGTTGCAGCCTTTAAAGTATTCACTGCAGAAACTCTTATGACGATAATGATAATGAAGTACAGTTAAGCTCGCCGGCCACTACAGTGCCCCTGCTATCCAGCACTGGAACTGACCTCTCTTTCTGTACAGAATATTGAGCTTTGGGTTGAAACAGTATCAGTGGGTCTTGCTATAAGACTGCAATTTTTGACTGGACTCTCTCTCTCTCTCTCTTTTTCTACCTCTCTCTACCTCTTTTTCTCTTTTTTCTTGTATGCCTACATTAGTGGCTAAAAGCCAAGGTAAGTACAGTTTGTCACATGACCCGTCCTGCTGTAGTTTATCAGTTGTCCACTCCCACGCTGCCCTGAACGTGTTTCCTCTGTAGCTCCAGCTTCAGCCCAATGGTCAGTTTAACTGAACTGTTGTCACTTTGCCCACAATATAGGGCTGGGCGATATAACCAAACTATTGCAATGTGATAGACTTGCATCATATTAAGCCATATCCTGTAGCATTGTTCATAATCGTAATTTGAATCATATCAACTCCAAATCTAACACAATATTGGCCAAGTTTAACCCTGTCGGTCAGGACAGTCCTACTGATACTTGCAGTAGCAGTAGGGATCCTGATACTCCATCCATATTGTTCTGTCTCACACTCCTGTCCTTGTTATGAACAGCCTGATAAATGCTGTCAAAAACTGGGAAGCTCCAGTGGTTATTTTAAGCCGTATCGCCCACCCCTAAAGCTTCATATAAAGTGTAGCTCTGTGTCTTAACACAAAATAGCTCCCCACACATAGTTAAATGACCCTCTGTGGGCTGTGTGGGTTTCCCAGACTAAATGATTCCTTTCATACAGCCGAGGCTGGCCTGTGAACAGTGGCCCATATTTATCAAACACTGCTGAATGACAGTGCCGGTTTTGAATCACTTTCGTCTGTCCGTTCTGTCCTAATGAACCCAGCTGCACCGGGAAGAGATGCCCTGATTCAGAATCAGTACTCTTGATCTGATTCACTGAATAAACATTTATTCCGTTGTCTTTGAGGCTCAAGAGTTGTATGCAAAAGTACAGAGAGCACAATTAAATGTGGCATTTTCTGCCCATTTTAGTGCATATTTTTTATTAATTTGCTGCATTTTATTAACTGGCTGCACCCCCCCCCAAAAAAAAAATTGAAATTCAGCAAATCAGCAGTAATTCTGCATTAAAATGTACAGATGTGTGTTCTCTTTAGAGGATGCAGCATCGTGTCCTTGGTGGACCTTCGAGCAATAATACAGTGAAAAGTCATATTTGCAGCTTCCCTCTACCCCAAATCTAGTCAGTGTAGTAGCAGATGTGGTTGTTGTCTGAAGTTTGCTTCTTTAGGCTTAGTGACATCAAGCTGCCTGTCTAAATCATCATACATTTGCCTCAAACTGTGTTGTGCTGTTAAGTGATCTCATATAGACTTGCGTATGGTTTCTGACACTGAATGAAACTGTTATCTTCAAAAAAGAACAGATTTGTGATGATTTAATGAAGCAGTTTGAATGTCGTTATTCAATGGGGTATAAGCCTCCATTACTTGTAAGCTACATTAGCCTCGTAGCTTTACTGCAAAACTAAAGAAGCACATTTCAGACGCCAAACATGTCTTGGCTGAATGACAGCATTTGGGTCAAGAGGGTAAACTCTGTAAATTAGATTTTTCTCCAAACTGTCAATTAATGCAACATATATACCTAAAGGGGACATTAACATGACTGAAAGAGGTCTGGGAAGCCCTTCATAAGCCACAGTGAGCTTCATTGTCCTGTTCCTGTTCTTGTCTGTAATTTGTGGTCAAGCCTCTGATTGATCGCTTACACCTTCTGCTTTACCGTTGTTTCATCAGCAACACGGGAACAATCAACCAGTCAGAGGAGGAACACTATCGAGGACCAATCCACCAACACAGAAGCCACCCAGCCCACCCATGGCAGGACGTGGCACTCTGGGGTAAGCAGTGGTTGTGGGTCAGAATATCAAAATACTCAGTTATTTCTTGACAGCAGTTTCTTGACCTGTTCAAATAGATTAGAAAAGTCTCAGATTATTAATAACACCTAAATTAGAGACATTATAACTGAGGAGGAGACAGTTTACCGGTTCAGAAATGAATGGGAAAGCTCGTAACGCTCAGCTTGGTGTCTGTTTACTGGGAAAATCCCACCCTTCAATAAAAAGAGCCAACCGGCTTGCTGGCAAGACTGAATGCAGGAAAAGTCGTCCCTCATTGTGGAGATATGCACATGCGCTGCAACCACAGCAGGAGATGCTAAATGCACCCGCTGGGTTTGCGTACCCATGGCACATTTGCTATAATTAAGGATTTTAATATCTGATCAATTAAAAGAGTAGCCTTAACAGTGATATATTACCCTGGCGATACGTGTATTAATTGACACTGACTTTGTTCCACTGCATATTCGTTTTATGTACCTAATTTGGCCAGTAATATGGATTTAATGTCTCAGTGGCTATTTTTAAACAAAATAAATGTAGGTTGCATTTCTAATCACCAACAGAATGATACAAGGGCACAGAGCCCATGTCTGAATAAAATAATAAACTGTAACCTTAAGTTAGGCAGAATAAATACTAATCTAAACAAAAATGATAAAATGCAAAAAGAGTATTTTCTTCAGTGATTTCTAAATCGCTTGTCAGATGCTTTTTTGTGTGTTATTTATCAGTGATTTTGACACATAAATGTGGATTCTAGTCTGGAAATTGTGTGTCTCTCCCCTTTCAAAAAGATTGGAGCTTGGTCTTGCATGAGTGGAAATAACTGCCCAGAGACGTGGGCAACAGACTGTCCTACAAGGACTTTGCTTAAATGCGTGTTTTATCCACCATATGCACATACCTGGGATCATTAGTAGGGTTGGGCTGATAGGAGATGCCGTCATCCGTCGTCTATAGCTGACAGACATCATGATGTTGAACCAGCGTTATGAAGCATCATGTATGTCTCCGTTTTTAAGTGATGCAGTCATTATGAAGGCACAGTCTCACGTCTGCTGAAGCTCTGTGCTATTTATATTATCAATTCAGCTTTACCGACAGCCGCTAATAACATGTTGTCCCAGAAATGCTGCAGAATCATTTAATTAGAAAAAACTATAACCTAAAAAAATAAGGACACTTTTTTAATAAGGAGAAATGAGCGACACTTCCATTCCTGAGCCAAATATTTTATCACTTATCTAACAGTTTGTGGTACAAATCACACTACTTGGTTTAGACAGACTTGTGCAGTAGTGTATATGAGACACCTTTATTCACACATTACAGAAAGCTGCTCGCAACTGATCCTACTTAATTATTTAGAACCTTATCACAGAAACATGTACAATTTCTGAATTTTGTTATTCTGAAATTGTGTCAGATATGAGCTTAAAGGTTAATCTCTGTGAAGAGTACTTTAACATTTGGAACATGATGCTCGCTCCCTCTTTTTATTACATTCTCATTTAGGTCTGAGTGAAAATGCCAAATGTAAAATCTTTTAAATCTGTTCCTGAGGAAAAATTCAATATTGTACACCTTTGTACACCTGTTGTTCACTACAAAGCCGTCAAACTGTGATACTGATGCCGTCCTCGCTCTTTTCTGAGCGTCATCATTTATATCCATCATCTTTTTCATTTTGATCCACCACTGATCAAAACTAAGCATCTGGCTGCATCCTATCAGAGTAAAGTTGGCAGAGGTGGCGCTGACTGAGCACTTTTTTTGTTGTTCCTAAATCATAAGGGTTGTGATTTTGGGGGTTATTTTCATAGACATGGCAGGTGTGGAAAATTCTGTTTAAGAACTTTTATTTATACTTTTATTTATCAGAGCCAAACCAGTCTGTATAAAATGAAAGCTTTGTAGAATTAAGACTTTACGCATAAAATATCGAAAATCAAATCTAATCTTGACTTCAGAACCGAAAATTGTACCAAACCTGAAAATAAGCATACTGTGAGAACAGTCGGGTGCGTCTAGTGTGCAGCCACAAAGTCACATTTAGTTACACTGTTAAGTCATCACAGCGTAAGGCACTTACTGATCTGTAACCTCAAACACATTTTAGTTAAAGCCAACAGAATAGATAACAGCTTTATTGTCTTATCTATAGTCTGTGTGATGTTACTTATTAACTTTTGTTTATTTGTTTATTTATTTCTTTATTTTCTGTCTGTCACTGTCTCACACAGGCGTAACACTCCCTATAAAACTCTTGAGCCAGTAAAGCCCCCCACGGTGCCCACCGATTACATGACCAGCCCTGCTCGACTGGGTAGTCAACACAGCCCAGGACGCACCGCCTCCCTGAACCAGAGACCCCGAACACACAGGTAATATACACACACACACACCTGCACAGGTGTTCTCCTCAGTTGTCTCATTCAAACACACACTTTCTCAAAGTTGTTATAGATAGCACCGCATTTTATTTGTTGTAAAGGTTGTTATGAAGGATTATGATCATAAAATCTCACATTCAGTTAGATTTGGTTCAGACATTTTGGTCTGATTATAAAATGTGATACAAATCTGATATAAATTACACTGTAATATTTCACAATAGTGGAATATAGACAACAAAATACAAAACACTCAAACCCCCTAAGAGTTATATTTATTTTGATGGTTCAAATGGCTCAAACTAAGAAAATAAGATAATAGTATGTAGAAAAATGTCTGGTGTTAATAATTTATCGTGCTAATGCTTTATTAACACGCAGTTTTTAGCATATTGGTAATGATATTGAAGTATATAATTGCAATATGGTATTTTGTCCATATGATGCACTCCTTACCAGAATTTTGAAGCACTGCCTCTAAACGCAACCTTACCGGAGATTGATGATTAGCTCTATTTGCGAATAGTTTATCTGGGTAATTAAATATCTCAATATTTATCCCAGAAACCTAAAATATCACAGTGTGACCTCTTCCGCAATATTGTTAGCCTTCTATTTATGTTTAACGTATATTTATCTTCCACATCACAGGCAGCTTGGTAAGCAGTCTATAAATGGCTCCATGATGTATAATGCGTACTGAGTATAAAAGCATATTCCTGCGCGTATGATTAGAGATCAGAATAAGCCTGTAGTGCTTATTCAGCTCCTGCGGCCGGCCGTTCGGCTGCTCCGTCTAAACCTGATTCAGTAATCTGTCAGACTGACAGCAGCACCATCAGTCACTGCCAATGTGGGTCCTTTTTTCCCTTTAATTTAACTGCGTGGTCTGATCAGTAATTGAATCTGTGTAGGAGTAGATGAGGAGTTTGATACTCAGAGCTGCAGTCAGGATCTCAGAACAGATCTGATCTGAGTGTTCTGCCTGCTCGACTGATGTATCACTTGTAAAATCAGTGGATGTTGGTTGTACCGCTTTATTAGTATCGTCAAAGATGGCACCAATACAGCGCACACACTTCGAAGAGGGTAATTAGAGAAGATTTATTCATTTGCGAGTATTTAAAATGAATTATGGTCTTGTGCTAGTCTTTACAGAGACTACTAAGCTGACCAGTAACCAGAATTCTGGATCTTTATTACCTTGTTAGTTGTTCCTGAACATATTAGGCACAATTCATCATATCATTTAAAGCCCATGTGTCAAACACAAGGCCCGAGGGCCAGATCAGGGCCACGACACAATCCTCTCCGGCCCGCAAAAGTGTTTTAATTTTCTATTAATATTAGCTTGTTTCACAATGTGCTGCACTACAGTCCCCAACATGCACTGCAAGGTAATGTGCGCTCGGACTTTCCTACCCCAGGAAACCTGTGGGACAGCGGTTACACCTCAGTTCTACACAGTTCTATGCAATTCCACACCAGTCATATCACCAAACACACTAACTGTAGTCCAGCCAATATAAAAGCGTAACGTCAGCTCAGCAGTTTAGAAATTGAGCCCAAGTCTTAATGAACTTGCAGCAAAGAAAGGACGTCAGGTGTCTAATTCAAGCAGATAGGTAGGTTTAAAAGACTTGAACATTTCAATTATTCATGTAATATTTCAAGGTTTACTACAAGTGCTTATATTTTACTGACGAAGTTCTTGTGAATTCTGAATAAACAGCGGCCAGTTCGGGTCACAGCACAACATTAATTAAAAATGAAATAAAACTTTTTTTTTCTGGCCTGCAGATTTGATGAGCTTTTTAAATGGCCCCTTTAGTGATTTAGTTTTAAAGTGTGAGTATCTTGTTTTGCCTGTAATCTTTCATCTAAATGAAATGACGTTTGCCCCACGTCTAAAACGTCTGAGTTTTGATTGTCACGGTGCACCAGCGGGCGAGGACAAATAATATTAACTAATAATACAATATTTCAGCTCTTCCTCCCACCACTCTCACGAGTTTCACTTGGAAAGACGTCAAGGTACAGCAGGAACGTGAGTTTTCCATTCACGCTGACTTTAAGAATAACTCGGTCTCCACTGTAGTCCATGTAATTACTGAATAATAAGACTTAACATGTAAATATCCTGGAATCTTAAGGAGTAAGAAACCCGACTAAACTGCTACGAATTCTGGGAAGCTCTGACACGATAGTATCTGTAGTATATATTTCAGACGTTGTGCTGTTTAAGAAATCGTAGGAGATCTTTAGAAATGCCGCAGTTAATATTTTTCTGTTTTTAAGTTAATAATTTACGAAGTAATTGTACATTAATGTTTCCAGAAAATTATTTTTTTAAATCGTTTGCTGCAGAGGTTGTTAATTCTTTCACTTACTGAAAACAACATAATATGTAGTCTGTGATCCAAAATTACATAAGATATGTAATCCAGAATTTTGCGTACACTGCACGTGTAATGCCATATATATATAACGTGGGGTAAATAGAGTGAAATCTCACTAGAGGAAGGCATCCAGCTGTGTAGGTACTACGTAAGTTTTTCCATCATAGAAAAGATCCATTTAACCATGCAAAGAACCGTTTATGCATTCAAATGTTCCTCTGAGTTGTCATGCTTCTTTGTATAAACATTGTCTCTGCTGAAGAACCCTTGAAGAGCCACTTTAAAGGGTGCTTACACAAACACACACAGTCGCTTTTCCTCTATGTGTAATGTATGTTTCTGCAGATGAGTGTGGACCCCCTGCTGGGACCCCTCTGTAGCGGCAGAGCCGCAGGGTTAGATGATAGATGAACACACAGCCGTGATGGTGTGGATGTTGAGGATTGAGGTTGTGTCTGAGCTGTTTGTGCTGTAGTAGTGGGGACTGTGTGGATGTCAGTGAGACACTATAGAGTGTAACTGTACTGAGAGTGTCGGAGTGGATCTGTATGAATATGAATTACAGTAACGTCTCACTGACTGCGTGAATATGGGTCACTGTCTTATATAACACTGTAACAGTGTCTCTCTCTCCCTCTCTCTCTCTCTCTCTCTTTCTCTCTCTCTCTCTCTCTCTTTCTTTCTCTCCCCTGTTTTTGCCTTTATCTCTTTCTTCCACTTTGTCTTTCTTTTTTTTTATTTTCTTTCTTTTTGGTCTTTTTTATTTCTCTCTCGTTTTCTCTTTCTGTTTTATCTTTCTTTGTACCTCCATCCATTTTTTATCCTCTCTCTCTCTCTTGATCTCTCTCTCTCTCTCTCTCTTGCTCTCTCTTGCTCTCTCTCTCTCCCTCTCTCTTTGTTTCTCTTTTTCTCTCTCTCCCTCTCTCTTTGTGTCTCTCTCTCTATCTCTCTCTGCAGTGGTAGTAGTGGTGGTAGTGGTAGTCGTGAGAACAGCGGAGGCAGCAGTATTGGCATTCCCATCGCCGTGCCTACCCCCTCCATCCCTAACTCTGGACCAGGTGAGTTTTCTCTCTCTCTCTCTCTCTCTCTCTCTCTCTCTCTTCTCGCTTCATCTGTCCTCCTTCAGAGCCCAGGGCCTTTATGGATGCGACATCTTTAGTATACAGTCGATACAGACAGTAATTTCAGCATGTTTCCCTGAACTATAACCTATTAAGCACAGTTACAGTAGAGTCCAGTGGCTGGTCGCATCAGCTTCAGCACCTGTCCATTGACTTCCATTACAAACATCCCTACAGTGTTTTCTGTTCCTTTATAAGTACAGGGAAATTATTGTCTGTAGTAATCGATCAGACAGAGGTAGGGTTGAAAAATGCTGGAGTGTTCCTTTAAGCCTTTACTGATGTAGGATCAGCTCCCTGCTGCATATATCATCACATTGATTTGCTTAGGAAGGCAAAAACCAGTCGTAGATCAGCAGTTATGTAAATCTCCAGGTGTTTCATCTAATGGCTTCCTTTTTCTCTTTTTAGTAAATGAAAAGATAATATAATTAAAAAATACAGTAATAATAATGATAATAATAAGATAACACTTGATTAGCCATCACTGGCAGCCATTGTTTTGCCTCATGGCCATTGATGATTGGCTATAGTATTGTTTTCCAAAACTGATCCGCAAATACTGACCATGTACTCATTCCAAGGCATTCTGTGTGTGAAAGGCCGCCCCAGAGGAAAGAAATATTCTGAATGAGACCTCATCTTGATCTGAGGTAGATCTGTCTTGGACTTAACTGTGTCTAGGAGAAGTACCTGAGATCAAGAGGAGATCTCATTTAGAACATTTCTTTCCTCTGGGCACGTTTTCAGGCATTTAAATCGTCTTTGATTGTCAGTGGTGATGGATGCAGTTTATCAGTGATTCATGCCAATATCGTCATTCGGCTCAAGGCCAGTGCACAAAAAGGTCCACAGAAACTATAATACAGCATTGAGAATTACTGTAGTAACACTTCCCAGCTAATCTTTCTCCATCACACACAGAAACAGCACCATGTGCCATGCGGTAATAGCATCTCCAGTTAGGCATCAGACCAAATAGGCACAATCAGATTAGAGTTGGAGGGTGTTTGTGTTCTGAGGTGAGAACAGAGCTCGTTTTTAATTGACCCTAATGTGCTCCACTCTCTACAGCAGTTATTTTAACCCTTCTGTCTCCCTCCAGCAAAGGCAAACACTCAACATAGCATTCAGTCCGAAAGGCAGAGACAACAGAAATAATCCTACTTTACTGCTGTTGGGTTTCTCTGAGTGTTTTAAAGTGGAGCAGAGTCAGTGCTGTGTTTTACGCTTCACTTTCAACTCCGCCAGAATGGCCTGTTTTCTCCGAGAGAGAGGGGGGTTAGTAAGAAGTAGGGCGCTGCTCTGCACAGGGCACAAGGACAGGTGGAGAGAGAGGAAAACAATAGTGAGTGGTCTAACTGTAGCTGGTGGATGGACAGAAAAAAGAAGGATGTACAAAGAGATTTAGAGGGAACAGAAAATGTGAGTGTGGTTGGACAACAGAGTGTGTTTGGGGAGTAGACAGAGAAATAGAGAGAGTGATTGAGGAAGACTGAGAGTAATGAAAGAGGAACAGAAGAAAGAAAGCTGTAGAACCAGAGAGAGGTAGTAAAAGGAGGTTAAGGGAGATGGACGGATGGATGGATAGATAGAAAAATTGATAAGATGGATGGATGGATGATGGGTAGATGGATGGATGATGGATAGATGGATGGATGATTACTGGACGGATGGATGGATAGATGGAAAAATTGATTGGATGAATGGACGGATGTCTGACTGATGGATGGATGGACAGATGGATGATGGATAGATGGATGGATGATTGATGGACGGATGAATGACTGATGGACGGATGGATGACAGATGGATGGATGGATGATGGATGGATGGATGATTGATGGACGGATGGATGGACAGATGGTTGGATAGATGGAAAAATTGATTGGATGGATGACTGATGGATGGATGGAAGATTCACAGATGGACAGATAGATGAATAGATGGATGGATGGATGGACAGACAGACAGAGACATTGACAGATAAATAGACCAATATACGAATGAATGGATGGATAGATAGGCAGATGAAGAGATGGGGGAAAAAGAAAACATATATATATATATATATATATATATCTATATATATATATATATATATATATATATATATATAATGTATGGAGAGATGAATGGATGGATACAGATAGATCAATGGATGTGAAGGTAGAAGATGGGTCAAAAGAGATGAATTGATGAACAGACAGACATAGATGGGTAGATAGTTCGTTAACAAGATTGATAGGTACAGAGAGAGATGAACAGAAAGGTAGATAGACATATACAGAGAGAGAGAGAGAGAGAGAGAGAGAGAGAGAGAGTTGGCTCCTCTGCAGGCTCCTGTTGAGAAGAGCTACAGTATATGAAACGGAACCCCCTTCTCCATCACACAGTCACCATGGCAACTCCCTCCATCAGCACTGCTGGGATCCCCTGCCTGTTTGTGTGTCTGTTCATATTTATGAGCGCTGTATTAGTAAACTGTAATGCTCACTTCTCTGTGTGCTGTTATGTATGTTAATACATTTTCTTTTAATTGGAGTGAGAAATGAGTATCATAGCATGTTTCTGTGCGTTGACTTGTCTAATGCAGTTCTGATAAAGTATAATATACAAATGAGCATAAGGACAAATACGGTATACATATTTATGAAAATTGTATTTCTATATTGTACCTAAGCTCAATTCTCTGTGGATGTTGTAATGTATCTGAATGTTTTAACTTTTTTCTATTACAGCCTTAATTGAGGAGCGTGACTGTATGTGCACATGTCTGTGAGCCTGTTTTCACTTTGCCACTTTATGCACCTTGGACTGATAGGATAGCTCTCTGATTGTGAAAGGCTGAGTGTAGGTGCAGCCAAAGACAGAGTGCTATCGGATTGTTCAGACCACTTCAGGCAGTGATACGAGACATTGGAGACTCATCTGAGCCAAGTATAAACATGTCCACTATTGAAAACCACCTCTAATCTTTACTCATTACAAACGGAGCTACATCAGTATTGAAATTGAGGAATGGCCTGACTAAATGAATCACTGGTGGAAAAATAAGGGCTGCATACAACAGCTCTTGCCACCTTTTAGATCTCAGACACTGTGTCCAGAAGTATCCTGATAGATACACAGCTTATATAACCTCTATAGAAAAGCACTGGCCAATACAATGGGGTACTCTGGGAGAGCCACACATGAGCCTAAGGTCACCATGCCCAATGTCAGGTCTAAGCTAGAGGGATATAAAGCCCCCCAGCAGTGGAACTGTGTTCTCTGGAGTGATGGAGCTCCATCTAATACCTTTGTGAAGAGTTGTAGTGATCCAGGACTGATCATCCATCATCAGTACCTGACCTCACTAATGCTCTTTTGGCTGAATGCAATCAAATCCTCACAGCAATGTTCCAACATTTAGTTCAAAACCTTCTCAAAAGAGCAGAAACTGTTACTGCAGCAAAGGAGGATAAATTCCTTATTAATAACCTTGATCTCAGTAGACACGCTGGATGCAGAGGTGTCCACAAACTTTTGGCCTTATTGCTATATCAATGCCTATGATGCATTTATATGGCAATATTTAAATGAGATGTAAATAAATCTAGATATTATCCAGATATGAGATGCATAAAGTGGTTTAAGTGTAAACAAGCTCTTAGTGTTGAATCGTCTAATGTGGTTGTAACGTATGCTTGCAGTCCCACCCATGTCTGCTCCTCCTCCTCCACCTCCTCCTCCACCAATGTTCGGGGGCCCAGGGCCCCTCATGTTGGGCACAGCCGTAGGTGAGCCCCCCCGAAGCCCCTTCGTCACCATCTGCATGGTGGAGGCAAATGAGTCTGTTTTTTGTCTGGGGGTTTAAAAACGGTGGTACCTGTGAATGTTGATTCCCACAGCTGTGCAGTCTGGTGGTGGTGCTGGTGATGGTCTCTCTCAGCTTTTCCTCTGTCTATATTTATAACACTGCGCAGTGGTCTACATGTCTGTGCCTTGGCATAAATCACTAGGCTTCATGAGCTGCGTTCATGTTACAAGACCTCGCTGCTCAATTCCAGTTTTCCTGCCTTGAAGGTTCACATTTGGAGCTCATATCGGTCATTTCACCTCTGCAATAATGAGACCTGGAGTTATTAATATTTAATTTGTAATCATTTATATAAGGCTGCCTTTAGAATAGAGTTTAAAATAGAATGGAGCAAGATCTTCATAGTGCCCTTGAACATAAGTTGGGTCTGAAAGGGTTAAATGCTTGAGCATTATTGGCAAATCACTGTACACAATTAGTCTTAACTAATCAACATAATTAGCTTGATGTTAATGTTACATAGGAGTTCCCTTTGACACGCTAATGGAAGTTAGCATTATTTTTGCAGGAAATTTGATGGGAAAGTGCAACTTTTGAGCAAATTTAAAACAGTTTTGGGACTAAACATTGCCATTTTTTAATGTAAGCATAAACAGCTGGCACATTCATGATTTTTTGACTAGTTTTACTGGCATTAAGCGTTAATACACCCAAATTAATCTCCCCTGAAGTGTCCCAAAACAGTTTAAACATCATCTTGTGCGCTATTTTAAGGGTCCCCAGGACGATATTAGTCTGGAGCCCTGATGACCATTCTTATCCGCATGACAACACATCTGCACATATGGAAGAGGCCTTAATCCGTAAACATCTGTAATACACTAACAGTGTTTATTATCGGCAGTTTTGTGGATTTGCTGATGGTGCCTTTCCAAGAACAGCATCCACCTTCCTGATCAGCTGTTGGCCCCGCTGAGCTAAAGTTCCTCACGCTACTGCTGCTACTGCAGAAATGCTCAACAAAGAAGGCACACTTAACAGAAAGAGAGAGATCTGCTATGACCTTTCACCAACCTAACCTATCCCTCATCATCCATGATGACATTCAGGGGTATGTTCACCCACTCCTTACACTCCAGAGCTGTTTTGAGCACAGCTACAGACGATGGTACTAGAGAGAGAAAAAGCGTGGGAGGAAAAAAATTACTTTCATTACAAAACAAACCAAGTCTGATGTTGTATGTGAGAAATCGGCCTGAACCCGGCCCAAACCTGATTTTTTTTTTTTATTGGGCTCGAATCATGTAGCCGGATTTGTGCCGCTTTACAACCCTGTAATGTGAACGTAGCCGTGAAGACTAGGTTGAGGGGGCAGCTTTAGAAGTTTTGTAGCATTGCTGTTCATGTAACTGCAGAAGGAGAATTTGCTTTGCACAGGACACTTTAAAGCTGATAAGGATTTATCCATGAGCTCACAGTGAAGGCTGACTTACAAGTGGGACAAAAAACTAGAAATATCTATTAAAAGACATTAGAATGCTTAGAATAGTTTAGAAAGCTTTAAATACCAAACAAAAATTAACTCTATCACAACTTAAAATACTTCAGAAATCCTGGGGGAGGAACTAAAATAATAAACTACTGCATGAGATTTTAGTTGCAGTGTTGACTAATAGTGTCAAGGGAAATTGTGTCAAAGACCATGACAGTCTGTGTCTGGCAGAGGAAACTGCTTCAGGAAAGAGGAACAGCATTAAAAGACAAACCTCACAGATGGATATTGTTGAGCACGAATAGTCATAAAAGCACCAGCCTGACCAGTCAGGTTACACCTGCTTGTTTCGCTGCGTGCCAAACCTGACAGTTTATGATGGGGCTTCCATTTAGAGATTCCTCATGGACAAATCCAGGGTCATCAAATTCATAATCCAGTTCAGTGTAAAAGTATAATGAGCTCTGTTTTAACTAAATTGGCTGCTCCAACCTAAACATGCCTAATCTCATCTGATCGTGATGCAGCAGTGTAAAAACTAGGAAAAAAATCCCTCTGATGATGCTTCTTGAAGGGGGGAGGAGTTTCTAAAAACGATGCCTGCTTTGGGTGGATTTGTGGAGAAGGGTCTGGCTGCAGACATGCACTCTCAGCCTGACATGCACCGCCAGCCTGTTAATGACGTCAGTGCCGCTCTGCCACGACAGAGTTTTTGTCGGTTTTATGACGAAAAACAGAGAAACACGTACTGCTGGGCGAGAAGAGCTACACTGAATGTATATTAACGTTGTCGTACTAAAAATAAGGTAATTAAATATGGAAACTTTCAAAATAAAGCCTACCACGACGATCAGACATAATGTCGGGTTTATTCGCAGAAAAAACAAAAAAGGCTACTGAAACTCACGAAAGCCAGGCTGAAGACAATCAGAACCGGTTATCAAACACTAATATTGATTAAAATAGAACTTATTAAGGATTCTAGGAGGTTGTGACAACGTACAGTCAACCTAGTACCGATTACTTTGGCTATCTCGTCAACGTCGTCACAACCTCCTAGAAAGTCAGACAACGTTGTCACAACTTTCTAAGGAATTACATTTCAATGTTGTGACAATGTAGAAAAGCACCAAGCAGACGATGCTGTGGGCATCAAAACAGTAGGTTGTCACAACGTAACTGTTTGCAGGGCCGTTAGGAGTAAAACCTGATGGTTTTGCTTCCTAACGGGAATTGGCTTGATGGTTGCTGTTAGAGGTCATTAGGAAACGATCAAATGTATGTGGAATCAGTCACACCTGATTAAACGATCAGAATCCTTTACACTGTGATATCAACCCATCAGGAAAACACAGAATACCATTAGCGTCTACTGAAAGCCACCAGGAACCAGCAGACACTTTTAATAGGTTCTATGATTTTTTTCAATAGGGAGCTGCATTAAATGTAACTTTCTAGCCGTGTTACGGATAAAAAATGGATTAAGTGATGATATCACTAAGCAGCAGCAGCCAAAAGATACCGTGCCGTTGAGCGGCTTCTGCCATTGTGGCAGAGAGTGCATGTGCATGTGACGTCACTGGGGCTGAGAGTGCACGTCTGCTGCCAGACTCTATTGGGGGATTTTTGAGGGCAGGCTGTTTTGAGATGGTTTTTTTGTTTTTCATTAGCCGTTGAATTCAGACGTCAGACAGCTAACATACTGTTAGGATCTTACAGAAGGTGTTAAACTATAAAAACTGTCTTTAAATAGTCACTGCAGTGGAGAGAACAGAATACTCAAAACAACAAAAAAGATTCGTGAGATGTAGATGACAACAAGCTAAAGCTGCAACTATCAAGGAGGCCAGATACCTTAACTCACGTTGCCTTGTTTTCTCTAGCAAAAAGGGTAGAAACGTCTCGCTGGTGTCAGTTTTGTGCTTAATGAAGACAGAATTGACAGCCAAGGGAAGAGTTACACTAACATTAGCTTGGCTGTACTTACTAGGCTATAGCCCAGTGGTTAGGTTAGCAGTCAGGATTGGTTGACACCACAGGGATTCCTAATGTGGTCATATGATGTATTTCCATATTACATGATGAGGTACTGTAATGAGAGAACACTAAAGAATGACAATATGAATTTGTTAAGCTGTAGTTTGGGGGTGGGTGGAGGGGGGTGGGGTGTGCTTTTAGATATAACAACAAAAGTTCAGTGCTTTTTCATCCAGATCGAGTTGAGCAGAACTAACTGTTGTATAAGCTCCTACATTTTGATGGGCTTTTCTTTGGAGAATGCCAGAGGAAACAGGCAGCCCACGTTGCTTTGTGCCAACTGTGGGGCTATTCTTCTTGAAGAATGCTCTCGTTTCCCACTAAGAGCTGTCGAAAATGTGCTCAACAGCATTCCAGAAAGAAGTGAAGTGGCTCTGAAGACGAAAGGCAGCCATCTCCTCCTAGCTGATGTGTTCAGATACTGCCTGACGCTTCCACTGTTTTTGTTATTGTGGACCCCCCTGTGTCACCAGCTGGAAACTGCTGTTTGTTTACCACTAATGCGGTGATCTCACGTGGTCGCATGTTCCTGTATGTGGTGCAGATGTGTTTTCTCATTGCAGCAGGTGATGGTTTTGTGCTCAAGGGGCTTTATGGGGCTCTATTTCTTAATTTCCATTAATCATAATTGTGAATATGCAAAATTCTGTAGTAGTTTGCTGTCATTTTGTGTGTGCGAGTGAAGGTGGTGGGTTGTATGGAGATTCTCAATGCACTGTTTATGATTCCACCTGATGCAGCTGCATTAATTGAGAAACAACTCAAAATCATATTGATTTGTTTGCATTTTAAATGGCTTTAAATCTGTTAATCAATTGAATAATAGCTTTGATGTGATATGTAGACAAATTACTTGGACTTCAGCTCCACAGTGTGTGAGGCGCGTCCGGTGGCGTTCACGAGCTAACCCAAACATAAGTGACAGACGAAATGCAGTGGTCAAGCACTGCTAGTCAGATAAGCCAGTGAGCAGTTAGCTGTTAGTTGAGCAGTGAGTTGTCGGAAGAAACCTCGTGTCTCCAAAATGATAACTTTACGGTAGAAGGAAAAAAACCTACTTTAATTTTATTTACAGACTTTTTTCCGAGTCATTTTGGGTCATTTCTTTTGGTCCATTCATCATGAAATTTACACAAAATATAAAGGGCAACAGTCATTTTCAAATGATGTCAAAAACTACGAGGTTTTCTTCCAACAGCAGTGATGTTCTGGTTTTAATTTAATTTTAGTAGACACACTAACCATGTGTGATTACTCTGTAGTGTAGATAGCTAATAATTACATGCTGATACATATGCAGTGGTCAACAGCACTGGTCAGAGAATTTTTAATTTTTATTTTATTTTGTTTTTCATTTAATTTTTTTTGTTTTGTTTTTTATTTTTTTTTATTTTTTGTGCTTTAACCCAGCATGTTCTCTCTGATTTCTCTCAGATAGCAGGAGACTGTAGAGAAGACCGTGAAGAATGAAGGAGGCGACGCTGCAGTGAATCCAAACAAAGGTTTTTATTTTTCCAATGAGAAGCTTTGTTTGGGTTCCCTGCAGCGTCGCCTCCTTCATTCTTCACACGACGTACAGGCTGCACTGAACTTGAGCTCAAAACTTGAAAACATGAACTGAGGACCACAGCGGCTAAACGGCGCCCTCTCCTCATACACAGAGGAGGCGACACAGCAATCATTACCGAGAGATCAGAAAGATTTAATGAAAGATCAGAAAACTGAGGAAATACAGACCTTTTTTTTTCCATCTACTCCACGACTCATCCCGCATTATAGCACGTAGATAAGTAATCAGCAGTATGTGGGCATGACACATTTGTTAGAGGTGTTTCATGGCCAGATCGTTCTGATCAGCTGATAGTTTTGATGTTTAATACACTGTAATATTTCTTAAATCGCTGAATTGAATCGGCAGATTGAATCACATGCCCAGACTACATCTCCATTATCCATTACCGAGGAAGTCCACCGGGCAGTAGGGCTCTAATTCTGCCTTTTGTCTAGGCTGTAAGGAAATTAGTGCAGATTTTACTGCAAACTTCCAGATAGGCCACTTGAGATGCTGGCTTCTGTAGACTTTGCTTGTGGTGTTGACCAAAATTCGTAGCAAAATGCATGTTATGACATTAAAGAAAAGGGAAAAATTCCAAAAAATAATAAATAAAAATCAAATGTGTTAGGCAAACTATGAAGAATGTCTTCCAAAGTAAGTAATACACAATTAATGTCTAAATGTGGAGATTTTGGAGTCGGCATCAATGGAAATGAGCTGAAGTGCCCCCTCAGTAGCTCGTTCTATACGCTTGCAGCTGTACCCTCCTAGATCCAACATGATGACGTCGAACACTTCAGTCAACGTCACAGAACGCAGATCCATAATTCAGTGACTTAGATTGGGCTCTTTAGTGTATTGAAGTGAATCGTTCTTACAAAAATAGCTGTTGAATTGAATTAGAAAAGTGAATTGAATTGTGAATCTAATTGATTTCCTTTTAACCCAAAGGTTCACACTCCCAAATACTGTCCAGCGCTTGTGTGATTGTTTGTTTATTTGTCTGTCTGCTTGTTTGTTTACCTGGCTCTTCCTCTGTGGTATAGGCAAGTGTGAGCAGCATCTCTGTTATCTAGCCCTGCAAACAGGAAACGCCCCGCCAAAGAAAATATATCTCTGCTGCTGTCACTATATACACTATAGTGTACGCAGACACAAACCCCAGGCAGTTTATAATCAGAACAGACCGTGTATTCTTTCTCAGAGCAACAGCATAAACAAAGGCATACACCAATATTTATTTCCTCATGAGAGCGTCCGATTCATCATACGCACATTTGAACCATAGACTTCTTGTGCCACACTTCAAAATGTATTCAGTTCATTTTGATTGGAAACAGAACATCAAACCAAGTGGCATTTATTTTGAACAGTCCATTCCAGGACTGTCATTTACTTTTTGGCAGAGTGTTGTTTCAAACTTTGGCTGGTGGCTTTCTGTTATGGTTTAAGCAGATACTCAGTACCTTTAGTACAGTCTGGTTGGAGTTCTTCAGGCTTTCGCCACGCGAAAAGTTTAATTCCAGGCCTTTTATTTTATTTTTCTATTTTAAAACATTAGTATATGAAAGGGTACAAATATGCACCTTTTCCCAGGGAACTTATATAGTTATAGTAGATATAGTGTACCTTAAAAAAATTCAGGAGAGGAAAAAAATAGAGTACAAGAAAAATGTAGGATATGAGCCCTTTAAAGTGTCACTTAAGGCACACAGTTGAACTTTAAGACTACTGTTTTACCTTTAAGGGTACATTTACGTTGTTTGTACCTTGGTACCTTTATTATGACAGTGTGATTTCTAAACAGTGTTAAAGGTTTGAAAAGTTTCAGCCTGTTTTGAATTTTTGTGATGTCACAAAAAACGACACATTCACATATATCCACCAATTCATCCTACAGCAGTTTAGTTCCGCCCATTCACACTGAAGTTATGTGGAGTGTTTCATCCAGGAGGTACTATTGTACACAGCGCAGCCAATCAGAACAGAGCTCATATATTAAAGGAACAGGTGATGGAGGATGGAAAATGGTCAGGGAAAAGTGAATTATGACCGAACCACGCATGTCATAAGTGGACCCCAGAGAAGAAAAGTAAGAAAAATGTACGATACGGGTTCTTTAAAGTGTCCAAATACTTTCTGTAGCTAAAGCATTGAAATATTAGCATTGATACATGGCTTTGAATTGACTGATGGTGGGGGGTGGGGGAGGGGTCAGTATTTCACAGTCCTCTCAAATGATCGAATAGTCGAAGTGGTTTATTTTTACTTCATTAATCCGTCCGTCATGATAAGATATGGCGACTGTTCTAAATATTTACGATCTCTCTGCAGAATCTCCTACAGCGTATGAAGTTCCTTTCAGCGCAGCCGAACAATGCGTGTTATTTTTCACCAGGGTGTGTTCCACTTCACATTGAGCTATGTGCGAGCGCCTCTGGGGACACGCCCGTGTGACTCAGTCTCTCATGAACCGGACAGACCCTGCAGAAGGCCGAGCCAGAGCTAATGTTTAGTCATCGTGGGCTGCAGCTCAACTGCTTCCTTTGGATCTCTTTCCTGTTGGACTGTGAAGTTTATTTGTATGTGCTTAAAGGGACAGTTCAAGCCAACAGTGCTAATGTGGCTAACAGTGAGGAAATGCTAATGTTAAGGCCTAATATCAAATACAGTTTTGCTTCTTCTTCTTTTTCTGTTTGAGTTATTAGGTTTTTAATGCTCTTTTGGCCATCGCTAAATGCTTGGCTCAGTAAAAATACTGTAGGGTAAAAACTTTTTTATTAAAGGAGTGAAAAGTGATTTACACAACTGCCCACTGATCCAGATGTCGTAGATCAGCCAAGACATGTTTGGTGTCCTAATTTTGCTTCTTTTGTTTAAAACTGGAGCTATGAAGCTAACGTTGCTAACAGACACTGGGAAGCCATAGTCACCCAAATCGTTCCTGTAAATACATCCCTAAAACTCAGCTCAAAACCTGCTCAGACTGCATCCAGGTCTTCATTAGGGTTATGCTGACTTGGCTGATGTGGTTTAAGACACAGTATGACTTACTGTGAACTAAAAAATGAGCAAAACTTCACCTTGTAGCTGAACACAGCAGACACGCACTTCAGACAGTGAGTGTAAAGCCAAAATCAGACTCCCCCACAGAATCCGGCTCCCCTTCGTGTGTATGCACGTCATACTCTTTCACAGTTTTTATTACCATAGTTACAAAAAGAAACCACAGAGATTGCGAATGTATTTGTGTTGTCTGTATGCCTGCGTGACGTGCATGCACACGAATGGGAGCCTGATTTGGGCGCAACACCCTGTTGTCTGAAATGGCTACCTGTTGCATTTACACGGTAAAGTTTTGTTCAGAATGTGTCCTGAACTACATCAACCAATCTGTGGAGCATTAATGAAGACCTATGTTTGAGTGGTTGGGAGACGTTTTGAGGATGTATTTATAGAAAGCTTCTGGGTGACTATTGACTTCCAGTGTTCATTAGCCATGTTCATGTCATTCACGATTAGCCTTAGATGACCGGTCCCTTTAAACACTATTTCTTGCTTAAACAATGACTTTTTTATTCTTAATACTGTGGAACATTTATACTGCAGTTCTGTTCCTTCTTGCTTGTTGACCAGCAGAACAGAACTGGTTGGGAATAATATTAGCATTGCTATTAATACCTCTGTAGATCTGAATCTGGGTTTCTGTGATAATGGTGCAATCTTTTTGTCTCTTGTTGTAATGACTGTCTCCTCTGTCTTAATTTCCCTTTCCATGTTCAGCTCTGATGGTCAGGAAACTTTCGGAATGCCTCAAACAAATCCTTGGGACTAAAGTCTGCAGGATATTGGGGGAAGCTTTTCTACCTTTCTGTTTTAAGGGTGTAACTGACTTTTCCTTTCTGGGTTTCTCTCTCTCTCTCTTTCTCCCCCTCTCTCTCTCTCTCTCTCCCTCTTTCTCTATACCTGTGTCTTTGCTCTGGCAGCGGTGGCTCCAGGCCCAGGGCTCGGTCCGGCCCCCATGTCTCAGTTTGGGACAATATCAAGGCAGATATCCCGCCACAACTCCACCACCTCATCCGTCTCCATGGTTTCGGCCACAGGGACGTATCGCCGCGCCCCGTCCGTTTCGGCCCAGTTCCCCCTGCAGCAGCCGCACGTCAACGGTGCCGCTCCAGCGGCCTACACACAGAACTCAAGTAAGACGCCCGCTTTTTCAGGCAGGAGGGTTTCAGATGCCTTCTGCTTCCTTCCTGTGCCTTTCCCTACTTGTGAAGTTGTTTTCAGTTCTTTGCGTTTAAGTATTTTGTAGCTGGCAATGTGGTGGATTTGCTAGTCAAGCTTATCTGTTAATCGCGCTGTCCTTGTTAGCCAGTACAGATTAGTCACATGTCAGGAAAGTCTAAATAAAAAGCAATTTAGCTTCTCTTGAATGTAAAGAACCAACTCTCTTTTCCACCAGAGGGCAGTGTAGAGCCTGTGTCTTATCTGTTTAGTCCAGTGAAGGAAGCATAGAAAGACTACTGCAGCTGTCGAAATGCTGCCCCACAATGGACGAGAACTTCTGCGCAACAAGAGTGAAGAAATACCTCATAGGAAGTGAGTCTAGGCTGTGCTAATGATGAGTGGGAGGAGTTTATTTTTTTTTTTATATAAAGTTTTTGAAATAATGTCTTACAAGTTAAATATGTAAAAACTATATGTATGTATATGTGTAACATGATACATAATGCAACCAGCAGCTGTAGATACAAGCAAATGCCAGTGGAGATCATTCAGAAAGCACATGAAGGCAGCATTATCTCTATATTAACTCATAGTAGCAGTCAAAATACAGAAAATAAACTAAATTTATACAAAAAGACAATTAATAAAATGATCCATAAAGGATATTTAGGAGACAAACTTTTTAAACTGATTAAAAAGTTGCCTCAATGTTCAACTTAAGTTTAATTTCAAATTCTCACTTTTTCTGTTTTTTGTTATTGAAACTATGGTTTGCTACCTATAGATATTAATCATGACTGATCACATTACAAGCAAACACATTTAACAGGATCAAAAGTGTGTTTTCTTTGCGAAACGTGATATTCTACATCTGTTTTCTAATATAGCATGAAAAAGAAAGGCTGGATTAAAGCCCTATGTGGGAGCTGGTTCTGCTCTGCTTTGTCAGCAAATAACAATTCCATCAATTGTATGTAGGCAAAGAAGTTGGCGCTATTGGATGTTTAGGTGATTTTGAGATCAGTTAGACATCACAGCCCTGTGCTATGATGGACAGCATCGTTGATAATTGATACGCTGAAGTAATGTCAGTTATTGGCAGGTGACCGCTGAGTTCAGCTCTGAACACCTCGGCCTGAGCTTTGATTTCAGCTCTTGTTATGCAGCCTGCAGCGTTCTCGTGTTTTTGAAAAGCAGGAGCTGTTTCATTAAGGCAGTATTGAACTCCTCCAGTCTGAAAGTGCAGTTTAAGGCTTTTCTGCTCTCTGCTGTGCTTGTCTTTGCCATCTTCTGCATTGATGCAGGATGTCCTTGGCCTTCTCCGGGACAGGCAGTCAGAAAGGGCCGATACGACAGCGCTGCGGCTCCTCGCGGCAGTTTTGTCGAGTCAGGCTTTAATTATTCCTCCAAGTGTCCTCCAGGAACTTGTTGAAGTTTCCTCCCCTGAGCGAGTCGCACGCGTCAGAAATGAAAGCTTAAAGCCGAGGCCTGGCAAGGTGGCAGCTCTCTCACAGCATCTATCCTTTAAACACGTTAAACTGAATGGTATTTTTAGCCATGTCCTCCGTGTCTAGTGTGGCATGTTAGACTTTAAGGGAAGAACAGCTTGTCTGGCGCTTGCACTCTTGCGCTCTCCCTCCCTCCCTCCCTCTCGATTGTGCAGGTGTTCTGCTGGACTCTGATGTCCTTGAGCTCTGTTAAACCCTCAGACTTATGTCCAGGGCGGCAGCAGCACCTGTGTCATTTGTGATTGGACGTCTGCCAGAGCTTCCTGAGCGTTAAATTGTCTAATCGCAACGTCTGACATTAACAGGCATTAAATCAGCCATTGTGTCACTGTCTGCAGTTTTCAGTGCACTGAGCCACAGAGGACATGGAGTGAGAAAAGCAGAGATGCATCTATGATAATGAACCACTAACGATAACCGATAACTGAACTTTCTTGCAGAAAGGTTTATATTATATAATGAATCATTAGTGAATTTTACACTGATAAATCAGACAATAGTTATTGTAAACATTCACATATTCAGCAGATGCTAATTCCAGCATTATGAATGGTATATGATCCTCAGACCAGACTAAGGCCTGTGGTCAGAGAGTTTGGTGCTCTTCAAGTGCCCTTTTTTGGCAGGAAAGGCAGAAATAACCACAGACTGTTGGTACTGTGTGACGTGTACCGGCACACAAAACAATGCTGCAGCAAAAACACCCATGAGAAGAGAAGTGGGGTGTGCCAGCGAACACACATCTTGTAAATGCTCCAAGAAAACTGATGAATAATCACTAATTTTTAGAGATGTGATGCAACTGTAGCAGCTATATTGATTTAAAACTGGCTGTGCAGATAGCCAATCAGAATGCAGCTGGCAATATAGTGACGGTTGAGCCCAGCTTAGTGTACGATAGATATCAGACAGTCAGTGTCTCTGTGGGTGTCTGAGACTAGTGGACTAAGATATATATTTTGCTGCTGTTGGCACAAAACCTCATATCTCTAAAAAGGTAACTTTACAGGACGAGGAAAAACGCTCTTAACTTTTAATGGAAGTAAATGGAGAAATATGTTCTTCCAAGTAATTTTGAAGAATTTCTGTTGATCTGTTCATCATGAAATTTTGACACAACATAAAAGGCAGGTGCCTTTTTCAAAATAGGTCAGAAAATGAAAAATAGACATGTAAGGTTTTGTCCCAGCAATATATATTAACTCTACATCATTAAATCCCCACTCTTAAAATTATATGACTTGCATTTTAGTTTCATAGTAGTTTGTGAACAAGTCATAGTAGTTATTATATGATCATTTATAGTAGTAACTAATTAGTTCATAATAATGGTTACTGAATAATTAATAGTAGTCACAGATTAATTTATAATATACTGAAAAAAATGCACTATTTTACTTGTAAAATAGTGTAAATGTGTACATTGGTTCCAATTCTTGCCAAAAGTGAGAAAAGAAAGACAAAATTGTGGCAATGTAACATAATTGATGTACAGATTTGAGTCAGTGCACTTTTTTCGGTGTAGTTACTGAATCTTTTTTTTTCAATAGTCACATAGTTGTTAATAAATTATTTATAGCAATAATTCATAGTACATGCTGAATAATTCATAGCAGTTATCACATATTAAGTCTTTATTAAGATTAATAGCTGAATACTAAGCATACAGTATACAGTTTAACCCCTTTAAATGGCCAGGACCCACCAGTGGGCCCGAAGTTTCATTACACACTTCTATAAGCTAAGAGTAGCTCAGCCAGTTTGCACTGAAGTCCCTGTAGTTACTGAATAATAAGCGTTAGTGTGTAATAAGCCTGGTATTTTAAGGGGGTTAAAGGGGTTACATTTTTATAGGTTACCATAAATTGGTTTGAAATGGTAAATTAGTGACTAATGAGGACTTTGAATGACTGTTGAAGTGTTAAAGCAGTTTTGGAAAAGCCCCTGTTAATGAGAGGGTTACACTCAGTGATGCGAGCACTCACTCACCCACACACACACATACACACACACACACACACACACACACACACACACACACACACACACACACACACACACACACAGACACTTTTAAGAGTGAGTGCGTTGGAGCTGTGTGATCAGTCATTATCTCTGACTGCATGGTGTTCGCCGCAGTTTCACTGCTGTGCTGTTCTGTTTCACCCATTTGAACCTTTTGTGTATTCACAGTTGAAAAAAAGAGGAAATGCATATTGTAGTTGCTGGTAACTGTTAACTTAGAACGATAAAGATGAATATGCTGTCATTATGTTTGGCTGTAGGTCAAAGGAATTATCAGTGTGGACGTTCTGTTCATTTTAAAAGAGCTGCAGTTGTTATAGTGGCAGGTCATGCAGCGTGAAAAGTGTTGAGTGCAGGAATTCATAAGTCATCATGTGTGAAAGTGACTTAAGCCATTCATCAGTGTCCCTTTAGGAGAATGTGGAGCTTACAGCCTTTGAATTCTCCAGTCTGGTTAATGTGAACCTTTTCCATGTCAGACTTCTACCCAGAACATGCTGCAACATTTGCATCTGTGATGTACGTCAGTAAATCAATCAGTACATGACCTCTTCACATTATGACTATTGTAGATGAAATATAGTCCTTTTACATCTTAAAGAAACAATTTGGTTAAAAATTTCCACACTTTTCCACAATTTACCCCCAGTTCTCCAAATATAGTCTGAATGCAGTTGATGTAATCTGAAACATACTTTTTTTAGTTTGAGCTATGAGACTAATCTAGCTGGTAATAGAAGCTAATAGAATACCTACACTCTCAGAAATAAAGGTTCTAAACTGTCACTGGGGCAGCGCCCCTCTTGTCACTAGGGTGGGACCCTCAAGGGTACATCTCAGTACCTTTAGTCAGGGAACATAACTGAACCATAATCCACTGAAATGATATGTTCTAAGCTGTACTGACTCCACACACCCCGTCTCGTCTCCAGGCTTTTATTTTACTGTTCTGTTTTAAAACATTCGGTTATGAAAAGGTACAAATACAAACTTTTCACCTGGAAAAACTTATTTAAGGTTCACAATCAGACCTTAAACCACTGTTGTACCTTTGAGGGAACATTTACATTGTTTGTACTTTGAAGAATGGAAAATGTACCTGCGTGGTACCTTTGTTTCTGACAGAGAACTATATAACAGCTATTATCATAAAAGCTTTTATCAAGTTCCATTGTGCAAACTACGTGTCTGAATCGATAGAGTGGTTTAATGTGAAATACTCCATTCTAGAGAAACTTACTGAGTCAGAATTGTTCACAGTGGTGGTGATGGGAACCAGACGTCCGAAGAGTTTAATGACTTTAAAAGCTCCCTCACAGCAAGGTATTACATCGAATGGTTATCAGTACACTGCCTGATGTCTGGCACAGTTTAATGATAGTTTTGGCTTAAACTTAATATAAAACAGATTCGTGGCAAAATAGTCCCCAATTAAAGATTCAGATTTCACGCTATTGTACCATCATCATTACATATAAAAACTCCAGGCAAGGGAAGAAAATGGCTGCATTTGCATTGTTGACATCATGACCCCTGGTTCCCATCACCACCACTAAACAAATCAGAGTCTGTAAGTTTTGTGAACAATTTCTCATCAAACCACTCTGAATGACTTTTTTTGAGATGTTTACATCTCGACCACTGAATTATTCAGAAAGACTGGGGGGGAAAAAGTATAATTCCCATTTAACAGCTCGAAGCATAACCGTTTAAGTTTACATGCTGCTGACTGGTGGATTGTAAGCTTCCCTATACGAGCCACTTAGCTACATTAGCCTCGTCGCTAATGGTACAAACTAAAGACGTAAGCTTCGGACACAAAACGTGACCTGGCTGGTCGACTACGTTTGTGTAAAGAGTGAAACTGTGCAAATTAGATTTTTGGCTGAAGTGTAGCTTTAATCTCCCTCCTACAAATGTAATCAGACTCGTTCATTGTGTTCTTAATGAGCTTCGATTGAGGTTTTCATCTGATTTCTCTGTTTTGGGTTTTTCAAACTAATGTGCGTTTGCCTTTTTTTTTTTCTCTTTTTCTTGCTCTCCTTCTCTCTTGGGATGTGTGTCTGCGTGTCTCCGTATGTGTACACGTATGTACAGTGTCTGTTGCCCCCCCGCCTCCCCCCATGCCTCAGCTGATTCCACAGATTCCCCTCACAGGCTTTGTGGCGAGGGTGCAGGAAAACAGTAAGTGCTAAAGACCCCCAGTGCTGCGTGCAAGTGTGTGTGGAGGTGTATGTATGTCTAGCATGTGGAGTTCATAGATGTGCTGCATGTGCTCATGCCGTCCTCCTCCTTCACTGTCTTCCTGCATGATGTTCTTCCCTGTCATCATCATTGATCCTGTGCACTGATTGATTATTTCACTGTTAGACTGCATATTAAAGTCACTGCCAAGAAGAAAAAGACCGAATGGCTCGATATAATCAGAGGAAAAAACCGTCACACGTTTATGTAAAAGTGTGTTTTTCTTTCATGTAAGCCCGAAAGCAGCTTACTAGGCTGTTCAGCGAGAGATTGGAACTTATTTACAGGCTCAATTGGAGGGAAAAAAAGCTCTTATTGTTTCTCCAAAGCTCGTTTGTGAAACGTTTAGTGTGAGGAAATCTGGGACACGTTACTCAGTGGCACTGAAACGCTTTTCAGAAATAGACTTCACACAGAATAAACACGCAATTTTACCCTTCTGTGCTGCATCTGAGACCAGCTTTATGCTCAGTTTTCTGATTTGTTATGACTCAGATTAGGCTTTTTCATGGTGATGAGCTCTAATCTCAACTGAAGATTGTTTGTTTGTTTATTTTGGCTGCCCTCTACTGGTCTTCCTTAATATTACAACCAAGCAGCAGCGCAGGAGGAAATTTACCAGTTAAGTGTGGATGTTTTAATCTAAAGAAACGGCCTAAATTATTCAGATTTGGTTCTGTGATGTGTATACATGCAGTCACATGCTAAATGTTTCGCTCCCCTGATCAAATGACGTATTAAGTTGATTTTCTAAGTTAAAATAAGTTAACACATCCTCCTTCCTCTATCCCTCATAATGGGGGGGGGAAATAAAACATAGAATGTGGCCTGTGTAAAAGTATTGGCACATTTTATGTTGTATTTTTGTTGTTGTTATTGTTTTGTTTTTGTTACACTCTGCAAATAAATAGAATTTGTGCACTAAAATAAGCGTGTTCTCCGTAGAGGATGTGTTAATTTATTTCACTTAATCCCAGGTGGCTCATAAAGTGGCATCAAAGCAAAGAAGGGGGCTACTTTGAATGTAAAATGGAAAATTTTTACTTGGACCTCAGTTTTAGCCATTGTGGCTGTGTCCCTCCACCCTCCTCACCTCTCCAGTTTGGCTACTTGAAGAAACTGAATGAATAAGAAACTGCTTTTATTATCAGATGCACACCATATTTGGCACTTGTGCTGATTGGATAAAGCAATACTCAAATAGCATCCAATGGGCCGGTGCTTATGTGGTCTGGGTCAGTATATTTTCTGTTCTTTTCTAAGTGTAGGTTATTTCTTATCCAGAGCGACTTACAGTTTACACAGGTAGGAGAAGGTAGTGTTAGGAGTCTTGCCCAGGGACTCTCATTGGTATAGTGTAGGGTGCTTATGCAGGTCAGGGATTGAACCCAAGTCTACAGCGTAGAAGGCAGAGGTGTTACCCACTGCACTATACCAACCACACATGAAAAAACCATGTGCTACAGATGCAACTGATAAAGATTAGGTTAAGTGGTGAGTTCATTTAACATATTTCAGCACATTAACATCATGAATGAGCCTCAAACACGGTGGCTAGCCGGGACGCAAACATCACCGCCCTGCATGCAACACCATCTAACCAGCATCAAGCATTAACATGGTGCTCAAAGTGCATGAGCTGGATTGCATGTCCAGTCCATAGTCTTCTCCAAGTTTCCATGGTAATGAGTCTGATTGTCTTCCTCTCCACCTTTCTGCCTTTTTTTCTTTTTCTTTTTTTTTGGCACCCCAGTTGCAGACACCCCAACTCCTCCTCCCCCGCCACCCCCGGATGACATGCCCATGTTCGACGACTCCCCGCCCCCTCCGCCGCCCCCGCCGGTGGACTACGAGGATGAGGAGGCAGCTGTGGTCCACTACAATGACCCCTACGCTGATGGAGACCCCCAGTGGGCTCCTAAGAACTACATTGAGAAAGGTGAGGGCTGCTGCATGTCCTCAAACAGCACTGATTTGTTAATATATCTGCTCTCAAATATGTCTGCAAAAAGTCAGACTTCCCCAAATGTAGTCCATCAGCTGAAGTTTGGCTTGGACAGCGAACAAAAGAGCATCATTTGTTGTCATTTGTTGATTTTCTAAGTGAAAGTAAGTTAACTTATCCTCTACAGGGAGGAAACTTAAATATGCCATTTGTCTGTGCCACAATATTTGCACAGACCACATTTTGTTTGATTTATTTTTCTGTGTCCTTGTGTTAAATTCAGTAATTAAACAGTAATTATGTGGTAAAATGTGCAGAAATGTGTTCTCTGTAAAATGTTATTATTTAGTATTATTACTTTTACTTAGAATCAGAAGATTCAGTTAGAATAAATAATATTCAGAATAAATAGTAGTAATAAATTATTGTAAATTTAAAAAAATATGCTGTTTTATAAAAGTAATGCACTCGCAGATGTGCATTGCGGTCATTTTTCACCGCTTAATGTGTGTGAAGAACAGCACAAGGCGAAGTCCACATCCTGGCACGGACACCGCACGGCCTCATGTGGTTTATTGCAGCAGTAAAATTCTGTCCACAGCTGTTTAACATGGCCTTGTTTACACAAACATCATGTCCTGAAAATCTCCCTATTTAACAAACATCTCTTTGGCTTTAGTTCCATGGATTTTTAAAATTTCTGCATAATTCAATAGTTGAGATGTAAACCTTGGTTTGTAAAGTAGAAATGGGCAGCTGCTTGAAGGGGAAGTCCACTGAATTTTCACAATTTGTGCAAAATTTTATAGATGTAAACAAAGTGAAATGACAAATTTTGGGAAAACTTAGCAGCTTGGATTTCTTTACAGTGGTGGTGATGGGAAATGGGTCACAATGTCTACAACACTAATATAGCCATTTTATTTACTATCAAAACCACCAGTGAACCTAAATGTATCTTCTGAGTTTTTATGTGTAATGTTGGTAAAATAGTGGTGAATCTGAAAAAAATAAGTTTTCTTTTAGGACCATTTTCTCTCACAATACCCTGCATGTTCTCTCTGCCATGACTGTGCTTTAAACATATAAGATTTAGGCCAAAATCTTCTCAAAACAATCATAGTGTTATATAGTCATATAATGTTTTAGACATCAGGCAGTGTATTCATAACCATGTCATATAATATCTTCCTGTGAAGAGCTTTTAGAGGCATTAAGCTCTTCTGACGTCTGGTTCCTACCACCACCACTGTGAACACACTCGGCCTCTAGAATGGAGCATTTCACTTACATCGATTTAATTATTCAGAAATGTAAAAAAATGGGTGGAATTCCCCTTTTAAACCCTTGCTAAACTCTAAACTGAAGTTAATGACAGTGTAATTGCCCTGTTGATTTCATCAGAAGTTGTTGTTGCTGTTTATTTGTAAACGTCTCTACGTTGTCTGTCCTCAGTGGTGGCCATCTACGACTACACCAAGGATAAAGACGACGAGCTGTCCTTCATGGAGGGCGCCATCATCTACATCATTAAGAAGAACGATGACGGCTGGTTCGAGGGAGTATGTAACGGAGTGACCGGCCTGTTTCCCGGCAACTACGTGGAGTCCGTTATGCACTACGCTGACTGAAGGGACCACAGCATCGGTCATATTTCTCCAAATATATATCAGAAACCAGAAATCTCATCACTTAATAAAGAAGTGCATTAGGGTGTGATTGTTCCTGACAAATCGCAGATTAATGATAAGAAAAGAAAAGTCTATTGAGTTTATTTTGTTGTACGGGGGGGCGTCTGCGGGGGTGGGTGTACTTGTGAAATGAGGTGAAAGGAGGGATCGGTATCGTCTGATGCGGTCGTTCTGTGTATATACAGCGAGCAGTAGCCTGTTGGATGTTTGTAGTGTTTTTACAGTGAATGTCAATCAGTCATGAACAGTATCTCTTACAGTCGACGATGCCACGCGAGAAACACGTAGGTTTATAGTTTCCGCTTGGAATACGGTCCGAACTAACCCCTTCACAAAATGCTGATGCATTTTCGATGCTGAAAACACGACAAACATTGACAATACAGAACCGTGCGTCATTTCTAACTGATTTTTTTTTTTCCTAATCTTAAGGCATCAAGTCTGAAATGTACTTAAATTTTGACGTAAAGCATGCCTGCAAATTTAAGATATGTATTGTAACCTCCACGTTTAATTCCATTTCGCTTCCATTATGCTTTAATATACAGTGAACACTTCTTAGTTTTTATTTGATTTTATTCCTTTTTTTAGGGGGGGGGTCCAGATACTTGAAGGTATTTATGGACATTTTATTGCCTCATTTGTACTAAAACATTCAATATAATTTGAATTCGCCCCTCCCTTTTTGTTTGAATGCATATGTAAAGGTGCATTTATCAAAGACGCAGGTCCGAGCGTCTTTTCTTTCTGCGTTTTTAAGGTGATTTTTCTGTAAGCGTTTGGAATGATGAGCAAAAACAGACTACCTGTAGATAGCTTAAACATGTAGACAGTAAAGTAATACCTTAATCAGTAATGGGATTACAATCCACAACACTGTGTGTCACGATCTACATCCAAAAAGACAAAGAAAACATGCAGTGTAATTACACTAAAGAGATCAGTACATCGTTTCTCATTACCTCCTTGTATAGAATGAGGAACAAAAACGGAATTGTATTTGTGATCTGATCTGCTCTGGTATCATATCTCAGGTTTTCACCATCTTAATTAATAGCATTTCCTGTTTAATTGAAAGAATTTCATCCTTTTTATTCCACTGTACATCAAGTCTTAACAAGTGTTAATGCTTCAGTATAGAGGAACATTATGATGCTCTTGTTGAGCCTTAATAAGTCAGTAGCTGCTAATTAACTGGCAGCTTATTGCTTATGATAACTGGAGTGAATTAAGCTGTTTTCACATTGTTTATTGATTTGAAAACATCCAGCTAGTGCTTTGATGAGATGCAGTCTGAGAGGTTTGGTCTGGACTTGATGTGATGTTAATAAACACAGTTCATGCAGACCAGGTGGTCAACTGAGGCCTAAACTGCAGAAGTTAGCACTTTTGTTTGTTCGGTTTGTCTTTATTTAGAGCTAATTGGTTTATTATTGGTTTATTATTGCAGTGTTGATAAAAATCAAAAGAAACTGAGCACAATATGGACTTAAGTAAGGGTTGTGCACAATATTATGACATATAATGCAGAAATAAACATGCTTAACTCACTCTAGTTACTGCTTCATAAAGTACTAATGAGCAGCCAGTTAGCTGGTTATTACTGGCTTGGTAAGGTTTCCTCCTTCTCACTGATTAATCCTCTAAGTTGCTTATCTTCCTGGATCGCAGGGGGTGCTGGAGCCTTTTCGAGCGCTCACAGAGTGGAAGGCAGGAAGCACCCTAGACGGGTTGCCAGTCCATCACAGGTTGATTAGGTTTAATAGGGTTAGAATAATGGACACCTACGAAGATTGATATACACAAAAGAAAGGGCTCTGAAAATGCCTCATTCACCCCAATCATTGCCTAATGCAGTACAAATAAGCAGGAAGGTTTTCACACTTTTAAATAATTCAGTGGTTGAGATGTAAACAGTCATTCAGGGTGGTTTGACGTGAAATTTCACATTTTAGAGAAACCTACTCACTCAGATTTGTTTACAGTGGTGGTGATAGGAACCAGGGGTCACAATCTCTACAACACGAATAGCCATTTCATTTGCTATTCAAATGACGTGTCTTCAGAGCTTTTATGTAATGTTGATGGGTGAAATAGTGCTAAAAATAATCAAATGTTTTGTTTGGTGACGGTTTTGCCTCACAACACCTTTTCGCCATTTAATGGATTTGAAATCTACATTTTAAGCCAAAACCTTCTCTGAACTATCATAAAAAGCATCCGGCTTCATGTTACAGTAATCGTTTTATATTTTCTGTGCTGTAGCTTTTAGAGACAAACACTTAAGACGTCTGGTTGCTACCACCACCATTATGAACAACTCTGACTCGGCACGTTTCATACAAAACCACTCTAAATGACTAACATCTCTAAAAATGTAGTTGCGCAGAAATGTGTGTGGGGGGGGGATCGGTGGCATTCCCCTTTAATTAGCAGCTACTGGTTTGATAACTGCATTACAAGAGCATTATAATGACCCCCTGTACTGAAGTGTCGCCCAGCTCTTTTCTGACCCCACACTGTTCATTTATGCCACTGCGTCATTATGATTTTATGGAAACTGTTAAGAATTTCCCGACCCCCATCCAAAAGGAATTAACTGCTCGTCACTGTCGGACAGGTCAGCAGCTAACGCCTTGATTAGTTTCACTTTGTGATAAACATTTGTTCCAGCTGAATTTGAATGGAGAGAATTATCAAAGCTTGCCTCTGCCCAGAATTTGTATTTATGATGTTAATTGAAAAATTAAATGTACAGTCTTTTATAATAAATCATTCTCCTGTGTAAAGAAAATGTGCAGATTTTGTGATTTGGAGAAGTAAATAAGCACAGAAGGCACGAAAGTGTAACTTAAAAAATAGATGTGTTTAATATCAATACATAGTTACTGTGGATTTAAGGCCTTGGTTGTTGCTGAGCACTTGATGCCAAAGTACATTGACAACATTTTCCCATATTCACAAGTCGGGATTTGGCCTTTTTACGGCATGGACGGACCTTCTGGAAACACGTAACCGTTCCACAGTCAGACGCACATGTATTGACCCCACTCGCACATATTGACCCCGTGCCATGCCTGGAATTACAATGATACAGCAGGTCGCCCCTCCCCACATCCTCCTGTAATGCTCGGGCTCAGTGGGTGAGGATGCATGAGGTTTCTGCCTGTACAGTACAGTAACACACATAGTGACAATAACAAATATCTCTTACATCACTCTTTTTTTTCTGCGAATCCCTGGAACGGAGTACTTCACCCCAAAATGCTGAAGTGGCCAGCAGTGTAAGAAAGCTAATGTGACCCAGTGAGCATAGCCTATTTACATAATGTTAACCGAGTCCACCTAGCTTTAATTCACTATTAGGCAACTTTAGCACTTTGGGCTGAGCTTTTTAAGGCACAGGTGTCATTCCAGGTTCTAGAGGGCCACAAAACTGCACAACAGCGTTTCCCTTGCTTTAACGGAATAGTGCAGTGAAAAATCGTACACGTTCCCTACAACCCAAATTTGGGTTGTCAGTCAGCCAAGACATGTTTGGTGTCTGAAGTTTGCCTCTTTAGTTGTGCACAAGAGCTACAAGGCTAATGTAGCTAAAAAGTAATGGATGCTTTCACCCCACCAATTAGCATTGTGCAAAGTGCCTGCCTAAATCATCACATTCAATAAACAGACAGAACTGCAAGGTGGCTAGGGGTGGGAAATATGATGGTATTTATTATTATAATGAAAAATTGTCAATTATGCTTTTCTGATCATATTGTGGGTACTGTCAGTCCTTAATGCTCCATTTTGCATTACAAACTGAACATAATTAGTCCTGTTTAACTGGTATGTATCGCAGTGCAGTGTGTGAAACATAAAAACATGAAAAATAAACAGAATCATTATATTCAATGGTATTTAGTGATATTGTTTAAACGTGGCACTGCTGGTACAACTTATCAAACCTCAGAAAAACTAAACGTTATGTACATTATATGTCGCTGCTGTTGGAACAAAACCTTGTATCTCCATTTTTGTCATTTTTCAGTTTTTTTACATAATTTGAAAATGCCTGTTGTCCTTTACATTGTGTGTAAATTTCTTGATGAATGGACCAAAAGAAACAGCCCAAAATGACATGGAAAAAAGTCTGGTTCCATTGACTTACATTAAAAGTAAAGTATGTTTTTTGCTTCTCCTGTAAAGTTACCATTTTTGAGATACCAGGTTTTGTTCCAACAACAGTGATATGCATGAAAATGAGGCACCCCTATTGGCAGCTAGGGCTCAAAGTTGACTCACTCTGATACTGAAATCTTAATTGTAAAGAGCTGGAATTTTAATTATAGCCAACAAATTTTATGTGAGAATTTTTCGGTGGGATTTTTGAAGCTTGTGAACTATTTGTAAGTGAGCTGAACCAATCAGAAGCAACTAAACACCCACGTACATGACAACACAACCACAACTAACTAGGCCATTTGGCACAATACATTCAGTGGTTTAACGTGAAGCCAGAAAAAGTGGATGTGCTCTTCTTGGCCAAAACAACAAGCCTGAATCTTAAGTTACTGAGAATAACTGCGATTTGAATTAATAACAGAGGTCTGAAATATCACAATTAGATATTTTTCCCAAATTGTTTAGCCCTTAATAGTGGCCACCACAGTTTTTAGCCACACCCCTCTTTATAGATGACAGTAGTCATGTGGTGCCCTAAACTTCAGTCAACTTGTGCTTACTTAACAACTTGACAAGGTTCGAAACAGGTCTGTGATTATTTAGGTATGCAGTTTTCATGTTGGCAATTGGTTACTCAAACCTCAAACACCAAAAATGTCTTGTCTAATTACCTATTTCTGGGGTAAAGGAGAAAAATGTAAAATTACATTTTCCTTTAACACTCCTGATGTAACTCCAATGATGAGTCAACCCAAATGTGCTACAGAGGGAAACAGACTGATCTGTGTAGTGCTGTGGCACTTGAGAACCAGAGTGCGACACCTCTGCTGTAAGTGGTGTGTACAGTAGAGTGGGCCGGTAACGGGGACATCCCTTAATCCCCGTCGCCGTTTCCCCCTCGTACAGGGCCCTGCAGAGGAGTAGCTGCCTGAGCTGGTGCTCTAGAGTCTGGGATCACTTGTCCCGGGACAGGACTAACTCCGTTAACCGGATAAGCGCGTCCCGCTCCGCAGACGGCTGCAGTCGGCTGATCTGACGGATGGCCTCTTGGCAGTAGCGCTGTGCGAGGTAGTTAGTCTGCTCCACACCATCACTCTGTGGAAAGAAGACTGTTTGGCTACTTTCCCCTTTAAGGTCTACAGACCCAGGGCCCGTCTCACAATGCAGGATTTATGGCTTCCTGACCAAGTTTCAGCTTCACAAAGCCCAACAAGTGCACATGAAAGAGTGATGTTTAGGCTGAACAGCCAATCAGGCGAAATGTGAGTCCAGTGGCTTATTTTTCAAAGAGGGAAGAACAATTCATACAAATCATCTATGCAGTATGATTTGTTTCCTCCACTGAATATTATTGACATGACTGAAGCCACAAATGTCATTCATGGGAAAAAAAGGCCCGAAAAAAAGGACTGGAGGACAGAAGGCTGTCCTGATGGGCCAGAAGCTCAGACCTGAGGGGCCTACGAGCTGTTTATGAGCTGAAATCCCACATTTAAGGGCCGCATTAGTTGCCATGGTAATGTAGCCTGGTCAAAAGTGTTCCACTATTGTGAGAAAATCCAGGGTTAGGCCAAACTAAGCTGAAATTTAGCTGGCTAAAGAATAAATCCTGCTTCGTTAGACAGGCTTCCTGATTGTAAAGTCTTAAGATTAATAATTAAATCACATCGATTTAATTTAAGGGCTTAATCAAACCAAGGGTAGGTGTGCCAGTGTGAGCCAACTAGCTAAAAATTATAAATAGCTGAGTATCTGGGGAGAATGTTCATAAACGTTTCTTAATTGGATATGTAAGATCTTTTATTGGATCTGACTCTAAATGTACTGGTGGTGCTCTCACCTGCAGGACGTATCGCCATGCCCGATCAACGTCTCCATCAGAACCGAAACGTCTCATTATCATTGCATGCAATTCAGGAAACTGTGGCGAGAGAGAGAGAGAGAGAGAGAGAGAGAGTGAGAGAGAGAGAGAGTGAGTGAGTGAGTGAGTGAGTGAGAGAGAGAGAGAGAGAGAGAGAGAGTCACAGAGGAGTGACAGTTGCACTAGAACCATTTGGAGTTGCTTAGAGACAAACACAGTTACTCATGGCAAGTCTATAAAAATGACTCGTGATCAGGATATTTTGTCTTCATCATTGTTATATGAAATCCATTTCAGTTGGTGCTGATATTCTAACATGATCTCAGTAAAGCAGATGTGATGTCAAAGTCAACACAGTTTCTAAGAGACTCAGTATTACAGTGGAGGTGTGTGCTGCTGCCGTACCTGTTGGCAGGCAAACAGAACGGGTCCGGTGGCTAAGCCTAGCTTTAGATCTGCAGCTGAGGGCTTCCCCAGGTGGTTAGCACATGAGGTGAAGTCCAGCACATCGTCCACCAGCTAAATGAACAATTCAAGAACAAAAGCAATTCAGCATGATGTTGAAGACTCACTCTGTTGAACACCTCCCAGTAAAATGATGTGTTTTGTTGATTTTCTAAGCGTCAACAATAATAATAATAATAATAATAATGATGATGATAATAATAATAATAATAATACATATTCTACAACAAATATTTATGGCATTTATGTGCTAATTTTTGTGCACAATTTCTATTTATTATAAACATAAAATGTGCCATTGCCTTTACACTCATCACTTTTCATGTCATTTGTTTCTAATATGTTAAATTCCTTAGTAAACTGTGCAGAAGGATGTTCAATGTGAAGGATGTGTTAATTAACTTCTATTTAGAAAATCAACAAAACGTCATTGGACCAGGGGTGCCCAAACTTTTGCATACAACTCCACAGCAATGGTAGTACGTTTTAACTTTTACATAATACATACATTTTTACTTTCCGTATAACTGAAAGCACCAGCTGCCCTTTACAGTGTGTGAACACTTCATGATGAACAAACCAAAAATGGTCCAAAATGACTTTTGTTCCATTACATTAAAGGCCCGTATCACTACATTTTTCTAGTATTTTCTTGTTTTCCACTTATAATGATTGTGCGGATTAATGTACCAAAACAGTCATAATTTTTACATCACCGTTTTCCACTCTCTCTTAATCCCTTAGAATTAAACAGGTTATTTTTTGTTACTGTGCCTTTAAAACTAATATATGTACATGATCTCTGTTCTGATTGGCTGTCCTGTGTTGTGCCTGACTGAAAAAGCAGCCTGCTTATTTGAGTATAATTTTAGTGTGAATGGGTGGAGCTAAACCGCTGTGAGATGAACAGGCAGACGTGTAAATATGCTGGTTTTTGTAACAACACAAAGCATTGTTTTGAATTCAAAACAGGCCATTTTTGCAGCTTAATTTCATATATGGACTCTAAGTGGATAGTGCTTTTTAAAACTTCGACAGTGTGTAGTTTACACGCTACTCTAGAGGAAAATATTTCCATTTATATCCTGTAACAATAGTGATGTAGTATGTAAACGCTTAATATTTTAAAATACACTTTGCTTTTTAAACAAAACAGTTTTCTTTTAACATTCATCAAAGTTAAGAAATTTTTTGGTAACACTTTACTGTAGGGTGCTGTTCATAAGGCTACATGACACCTACCTAAGCTTGTCATTACAACATACATAACCCTACATAACTGTTTATAAATGCTTATTACAACAGGCGTCATCTGTCATAAATGCTACTTTAGCTGACTTTGATCAAAATTGGCAAATGTTTATAAATAATGACGCTTATTGGAACAAGCATTTATAACCAGTTATGTAGGGTTATGTCAGTTGTCATGACAAGCTTATGTGTCATGTTGCCTTATGAACAGCACCCTACAGTAAAGTGTTACCCATTTTTTTAAATTCTTCTGTACCGTTTTGGACATAAAGCTTTGTTATGATGGCGAATAATAACAACTCTTATGAGATCACTTTATATACAGTGCAGCTAATATCTCCTCTTCAGTGCTCCTGTACCTGAAAGGCGATGCCCACGTTTCGTCCGTACTGATACGCGATCTCGTGCACCTCAGGATCCGAGTTTACCAGAATCGAAACCTGCAGTCCAGAACAAACACGGACGAGTTAAGCATCTCCCGTTTCCAAACCGAGGCTTCTCAATCACGTGACCACAGAACGTACATACTGCTTTACAGCTGTTCGCTATCAGGCTCGCCGTCTTCTTGAAGGTTTTCTCGAGGTAGTGTTTGAATCGCTCGTTCTCGTTCTCTTTGGATCCCAGCTGCATGAACTCACCTGCACATAATCAACGTTTTTGATGTCACTTATCTAATCATCTACAATTTCACTGAAAAGTAATACTGGAAAGCGCTTATTAAAACATGAACATGAATAAAATTAACAGGGACTGTTGAGCACAGGAGTGCCCAAACTGTTTGTCTGGGGGAGCAAAAGTGGTGATTGTGGTGGGCAGAGGGCCAAAACGACCAAACAATATACAAATAAAGAAGGTGGGCAGGTTTCAGATCATAACAATGTAAAATATGTTTTATAAAATGGCTCTATATATTAATAAAATTTAACAAAGAAAAATAAAGTGTTAATGTTTTATATATAGAATATGTAATACATAATATAATCGCTGTTGTGGGAAGAAAACCTCATATCTCCAAAATGGTAACTTTACAGGAGAAGGAAAAAACCTACTTAACTTTTAATGTAAGTCAATGGAACCAGACTTTTTGCAGAGTAATTTTGGGTCATTTCTTTTAGTCCGTTCATCATGAAATTTACACACAATGTTAAGGATAAAAGATATTTTCAAATTATGTCAAAAACTGGAAAACGTCTAAAATGGAGATACAAGGTTTTCTTCCGACAGCAGCGATATGCTTGTTGTACCGTATGCTTGAATAAGGGACTGAAGTTAGGGTAACATGACATTATTAATTTGCGTATGATTACCCCGTTCCTCTGATTAGCTTTCCTTTACTGCTAGGATTATTAAATGTAAACGTACAAATTCTCAAAGTTTAATTTCATACCTCGCACAAGGTCCTCTATGACTTGGGAAAGCACAGACACCACTGTGTTGTTCCCGATGCGCGCCAGGGCCATAGACGCTGCAGAGAGAATGAAATCTCCAGCCAGGATAGCCTTGAGACAACGGAAAAAGTGCCGAGATTCACTGCACTGTCACTGTCTACTCTTTTAACTCAAACCACACAGCTGTGATAACATATGTATATAGTATATACACCGGTCAGGCATAACATTATGACCACCTCCTTGTTTCTACACTCATTGTCTATTTTATCAGCTCCACTTACTATATAGGTGCACTTTGTAGTTCTACAGTTACAGACTGTAGTCCATCTGTTTCTCTGATACTTTGTTAGCCCCCTTTTACCCTGTTCTTCAGTGGTCAGGACCCCCATGGACCCTCACAGAGCAGTTACTATTGGGTGGTGGATCATTCTCAGCACTGCAGTAACACTGACGTGGTGGTGGTGTGTTAGTGTGTGTTGTGCTGGTCTGAGTGGATCAGACACAGCAGTGCTGCTGGAGCTTTTAAACACTTCAGTGTCACTGCTGGACTGAGAATAGTCCACCAACCAAAAACATCCAGCCAACAGCGTCCTGTGGGCAGCGTCCTGTGACCACTGATGAAGGACTAGAGGATGACCAACACAAACTGTGCAGCAGCAGATGAGCTATCGTCTCTGACTTTACATCTACAAGGTGGACTGACAAGGTAGGAGTGTCTAATAGAGTGGACAGTGAGTGGACACAGTGTTTAAAAACTCCAGCAGCGCTGCTGTGTCTGATCCACTCGTACCAGCGCAACACACACTAACACACCACCATCACGTCAGTGTTACTGCAGTGCTGAGAATGATCCACCACCCAAATAGTACCTGCTCTGTGAGGGTCCATGGTGGTCCTGACCACTGAAGAACAGGGTAAAAGGGGGCTACAAGGAGGTGGTCATAATGTTATGCCTGATTGGTGTATAGTGTCATATTGCCCAGTGCTGAGCTCCGAGTGAATCACATCCTCTGTCCTCTATTCTGCACATTTTCATGCTTTCCATGTTCAAACATCTGATCTTCTTATGACGGTCATGCCTTTTGTGTACTGATGCAGCTGCACTGGTGTAAAACACTTACTTTCCTCTCCCCCCACACTTCATTGATAGTGGTTTTTCCTCGTCTCGTATCTGCACCATCAATAACGTCGTCATGCACCAAGCTGGCAGTGTGGATCATCTCTGAGATCATGGCTATGGACCGCTGAGCTGGGAGGAGGTCACTGTCAGGAGAAAAACATAAACACATACTGAGACTCTGTCACTCCTGCATGCAGCAAGGAAAACAGAGCACGGTGCAAACTCACCCCTGTCTATTGCTGTGAATGTTGCAGGCTCTGGCCATCAGCACCACGATCATCGGCCGGAACGCCTTCCCCTTCCCGTCGAAGTAATAATCACACAGGGCTTTCAGCTCCGCTTTGGACACCAGGAGCTGGAAAAAAGCAATCTGTTTGAATCATCACTTATAGAGAGGAAATCCGCTCGCTTTAAATTACAATCCTAAGATCAAAGCCACATGACGGTATTCCAAAATGAAAAAGAAAAAAATACCTTTTTAATATCTTCATATATATTTTTCAAATCCTTTTGCGCGAGTGAAAAGGGATCTTTTATCTTTGCGTCACTGTGTATCCTACAGCAGCATATTCTAGGCGTTGGGTAGAGAAACCTGTTTCTGTATCTGGACAACAACAACAAAACACACAAAATTACACAGAATATTTCAGCTCATTTTGAGCGTAAGACAACTTTTAAAGTCAAATTACAAGTTTTGTTGATTTTTTAAGTGAAAATAAGAGAACACATCCTCTACAGCAGGGGTGTCAAACTCAACCACTAAAAACCACAATAAATCTCAGCGAATCAGGGGGCCAGCTGTGTTTATTTCATTTTTACTTAACGTTTTGCCTTGACCCGAACTGGCCATTGTTTATTCAAAATATGCCAAACCTGCAACTGCAAACTAGGCACCGAATACTTGAAGTACTCAAAAATAATTCTAAATAAAAAGAAATTGTTTTATATAAAACAACAGGCTACATTAGTTACAGACAACTGTTAAACCTCTTTAAATCTCCCAGGAGGTAGGTTTTTTAAACTGCCTATTTGCTTGAACTAGACACCAGGCACCTTTTCTTTTTGTGTAACCGCTGACCCATAGACTGTTGTTGGGGCAAGGGGGTCAGAATGCACACTATGTTCCAGTGCATGCTGGGGACTGTAGTGCTGCTCAGGGTGAAACGGGCTGATAGTAATAGAAAATTAAAATAATTTCACGGGCCGAATTGGACTGTGTCACAGGCCTGACTTGGCCCGCAGCCCTCAGGTTTGACATATGGGCTCTACAGGGATCACATTCTAATGCCAATTTACTGTCTACCTGCAAAAACTATTTTAAAATGTGTCCTGTGCAAACTTTATGGCACATTCTGTAAATTTTTTCCCAATATATTAGCAAATAAATAGAAAATGCCATATTTAATTTCCTCTAAAAAGCATGTGTTCATTAATTTTCAAACGTGTCATTTCACCAGGTGTCTTCAAATTTTTGCATTAAACTTCAAATATAAACACAAACCTTGTAAAAGAGTTTGGCCTGACAGCATTATGTACACGCCTGAACGGAACCAGCACCTGCAAAACATCAACGACAGGTCATTCAGAACCGCCAGCATCATTAATTACAGCAGCCCCACCTTTAACCTGCCACACCCTGAGTTTATCACACCTGCAGTAAAACTGCACAGCTTTTGCTGGGAAGCAACACTGCACTAAATCTGTTCAGTCCAGCTGTTAGCCGAACCTGAGGGACCAACACTGAGGGAGGTCTTGACCTTTTGTCCTGGAATGGGAGGCGATAGGATCGCCTGGAATGGATGGCTAATGTACTAACTTATGCACATAAACAGAGCAAGTACAGATACAGGGAGCCAAAACGTGAAAAATATCTTATATAACGTATTATATTTATATGGCTTAGTTTACTCGAGTAACCACTTAACCGGTCAGGACCCAGAATAACTCTGAGAACAGCTCAGCCAGTCGGCTCTGTAGTCCTTGTAGTTATACGATGTAATAGGCCTGAGATTTTGGGGGGTTTAAAACAGTGCAGCAACAACTCCATTCAAACTGGAACCAAGTGACTGTAAACAGCAGCTGTTCTACAGCCGAACATACGTGCAGGAAACAAAACACACAGCGTAACAATAATAGTTTCTTTTATTATGGTTTCGTAGACTTGGATTAAGCCTCGTCCTGGACTAAATCACAGTGCCAATGGGGATTCATCATTGGAAATGTATTTTAATCTAGGCTTAGGCTTAACCTGGTTCTAAAATACTGGCCTTATATTACATTATACTATATTACACTGAAAATGTCCAGGACCACCCTTCATTAACTGAATTTCCAGTTTAGACAGCCACTGATGTGGTGGTGGTGTGTTAGTGTGTGTTGCACTGGTGCGAGTGGATCAGACACAGCAGTGCTGCTGGCGTTTTTAAACACTTCAGTGTCACTGCTGGACTGAGCACCAAAAATATCCAGCCAACAGCGTCCAGTGGGCAGCGTCCTGTGACCACTGATGAAGGACTAGAGGATGACCAACACAAACTGTGCAGCAGCAGATGAGCTATCGTCTCTGACTTTACATCTACAAGGTGGACTGACAAGGTAGGAGTGTCTAATAGAGTGGACAGTGAGTGGACACAGTGTTTAAAAACTCCAGCAGCACTGCTGTGTCTGATCCACTCACACCAGCACAACACACACCAACACACCACCACGTCAGTGTTACTGCAGTGCTGAGAATGATCCACCACCCAAATAGTACCTGCTCTGTGAGGGTCCAGATGGACTACAGTCTGTAACTGTAGAACTACAAAGTGGTCCTATATGGTCAGTGGAGCTGATAGGTCAATTCCTTCTTAAACCAGTTTAGCCCTTATCACTCCATGTAAAGTGCGCTCATTCACTCCTCAGACCGCGGTGTGAGAGACTGTACACCACTCTGCTCTGCGTTATTATATGAGTGTGACTGTAATCCCTCTCAGAGCCGCGCCGTGCGGGTCTCTGCAGCTGCACTGAATGACCTTCTCGCACTCTGACAGCGTGTGTGAGTGTGTGTGTGTGGTGGTGAAGACCCCGAGTGGTCCCGAGTTACCTCCGCCTCATAAAGACCCTCCTCCGCGGCAGCTCCTGTCCTGGCTGCCCACACGGCGCGGACGAGGCCGCTCACCGCTCCGCTCCTGCTCCTGTACATCCTCCAGGGCGCCGCCATGCTTCCTCACACACACCGGCGCGGCGCGGCGCGGCGCGACACCACGCCTCCCCCTGCACAAACCTGCACCCCGGGGCTGCCGCGAGCGCCTGAACATAACTCAGCTTAAAGGGGAACTCCACCGACTTTTAAAAAAAAATCTACATAATATAATGGTTAAGATGTGATCAGAGTCGTTCAGAGTGGTTTGGTGTGAATTGTTCACAGTGGTGGTGATGGGAACCAGACGTCCACCTCTAAAAGCTCCCTCACAGAAAGTTATTACGTGAAAATGGTTATGAATTCACCGCCTGATGTCTGAGACACTGTTTTGCGATAAGGTTTTGCCTTAAACTGTATTTTATCATCATCAACATTGCTTATAAAAACTCAGAAGACGCGTGTAGGGTCACTAGTGGTTTTGGATACTAAATAAAATGTCTATATTGGTGTTGTAGACTTTGAGACCTCTGGTTCCTATCACCACCACTGTAAAGACATCTGTAGGTTTCTCTGTTTCTATCAATTTCTCTACAGATCTCTACAATTTCTCTGCAATTCCACATCAAACCACTCTGAATGACTTCTGTTAAAGTGTTACTTTTCTTTCTTTTCTCTTTCATCTCATTTTTTTTACATTAAATTTTCACAGCGCGCTGCTGACATTGTTGTTTATATTTGCTAAACGAATAACCAGACAACCTAAAATGCCATTTCACCTCACTTTATAGATTATACATTAATATAATGCGTGTAATGATCAAATGTGTACATTTAAAACTGTGCAGCCTTCACTGACGGTTATTTTGGTTAGTAAGTCAGTGAATCCCATTAGCACTCTAACAGTAAACAGAGAACTACGCGACTTTCTCCACTGCAGTAATTTACTGATAAACTTACACTGTTGTTTACAAACATACATTAATAAATAAAAACAATGTTTTCAGGCACAAAACAGGCCTGTCCTTTCTCTGCTCGGCCCAATGAGCGGCGACCGGAAGCCGGGGGTGCAGGATATATCGGTAAGCGGTTGATGACGCAACGCGCCTGACCGCGCTATTACGAGAAGACGAGCCAGAAAAACAGGCAATCACACCTTCACAGTCCCCTTCAAAATAAAAGCCAGCGACTCCCTACAAAACTCTCAGAAATGAAGCGTCAGTCGATGATAGGGGAGAGGTAGTAATTCTGCACTTACATGTAGTTTACTGTGATTTTACTGTCAGCATAGTTTCTTCTGTGACTAATAAGTTTTGGGTCAGTGTATGTTTATATTTAGATCAATTCAATTTTCCTTTTCTCAATATATTTTTTTTATTAACAAAGTTTTTTTTTCCTCAATATATTTTTTAAAATCACATTTAATCACAGTATGCATTTAATCACAGTTTTGATTCAAATGATATTGGGGATGTTGGGACAGGGACTTTTATTTTGACACAAATTGGCCATACGTTGCTAGAATCGCAGTGTTTACGATCTGTAGCTGTGGCAACTTTAAAATCCTCTGGTTTTACTCACTAAACTCGTTTTTTGGCTAAAGATTAACATCGTTATGTTTCCCCTCAGCCTCATACAGCGCTTATATGAAGTGTGTGGATGGACCCGGTGAATCTGAGGAGACTCTGAGGTGATAAAGTAGTGTGATGATAACGCGAAGCTGAAGTTGGCTTCCTATTCGCCTTCTAGCGTCACTAGTTGGAATTTTCCCGTTCCACCTTAAATGGTGCAGCAGTTACATTGTGGCGTCTGAAGCGCTCTAACTATAACAGCTGCACCATTTAAGGTGGAACGGAAAAATAGAACAAATAGCTGGCAAACAGTGAGCTGATTTCAGCTTCGCTGTGATAATAACGCCCGTACAGAACTGCCGAAGAGTCTGAAACCGCAAAAACCGTCCGAGAACAACTAAAAGAGTTTCTTCAGTGAAATAATCAAGGAGAAGTAAATGTAACTGCCAAAACATAATAAGTAACATCAGAACTCCTGCTTAGCACATCCAGCATCTATCAGCCTAGGCACTTCAGTTTCTTAGACTCTATTCTCTTTTTTACGGAGCCCTTAAGGTGACCTGGTGATTATTTTTAAAAAGGTGTGTCCATATTTTAATATAGTAGGCCACGAGTTACCATGTTGAGGCCACACTTTAATACATTGAGGCCACAAATTGCTATATTGACGCCACAAGTTATGAGAAATGTAACTTGTGGTTTCAGTATTTAAATTTGTTGACTTATTAAAAAATAATCACCACATCACCTTAGGGGCTCCATACTTTTTGGTCAGACTTTTATTTCATTTTAATAAACAGCTAAAGCCCCTATTGAAGTGAGAGGTGTTTTCCATTAAAGGGCCCATATCCTTAGTTTTCTTGTATTTTATTCTTCTTTCCACTCATGGTGTTTGGGGGGTTACCAGCCTCAAATAATTTTTACATGACAATTGTCAGCATCTGTTTATCCCTTACAAGTTAACAGACTGCCTTGACATGCCTTTTGGTCTGACGGTCTGCCCTGTATTGTACCTCATTCAGTCTGGGGGACTGAAGCACTCTTTATAGCTTTAGTGTGAGTGGGTGGAGCTAAAGTGCCATAAACTGAATAGGAGGACGTAGTAAATGTGACATCACAAAAAATTTGAAACAGAATGTTTTAGCAACTTAGTTTCCACATACAGACTGTATGAAGTGGATGATGAATGGTATGTTTTGAATTTTTAACGGTGTTTATGTACTACACCCAACTCTTTTATTTCAAAAAGAATTTTATTTTTCATGATGTGGCCCTTTAAATGTCCTTGTTTTTGGTTAACCTGTCTAGTTTTGAGTTTCTAACATTTCCACATTAGTTGTAATGTCTTTTATTGTGTAATATGTGTTGTTAGTCTGCAGTGTGCTGGTTGTGGCTGGTGTGATTGGTTGTGCCACACATGGCAGAAATTGAAAATGCAGTATCGTGTATAATTCTCCATAAGTTATGTGGACAGTTCCTTGGTTTGTAAAATTTGTGTACATGTTTATTTATGTGTTTGTTGATCCTGTGTACTCTGTTGTTCAGGTTTGTTGTGGGGGTTTGGTGAAAGATCAAGACCCTAAATGTCCCAAGTCATCGCCCTCACTGCACTAGTGATCACCGTGTCCGCAGGGGCTTCAGGGTTTGGGGAGCCTGTTCAGAGCTGCCGGAAAGATCAGAGTCCACTAACTAATTCTGGACCCAAGTGGACCTGCAGTGCTCAACCTCCCCTTAAAATTACAGCCTACAGACTGTTAGGTAGGCTGGTTACAAGAGGGTTATAAAAGAGTGTAAGAGTAAAGACCATGGGCCTCATTCACCAACCGTTCTTAAGAGGAAATTTCTTCTTAAAACCCACTTAACGCCTTTTTTACAAAGATTCTGACTTTCAGCAGTGTTTTCTTATCTGGGATTTGTTCTTAAGTAAGAACAGAATCTACACACACTCAAGAGCAAAAGGTGTGAACAGTTCTGCGCTTTAAGAACACGTCATGAAGCTGACATAGACTTTTTCTAAGGACCTTTCTCAAGAACACATTTAAGAAAAAACTTAGGGGCCCGGTGATATTATATGAAGCAGTATAATACTAGAGGGAGAATCTGAATATTTTTTTGGCCAAATAAGTATTTTGGCAGGACCTGAAGTTGAGAACAACATAGCAACACGTAAATAAATATATGTGGAAACAAATAGAAATTACACATAAACATAAAATAAATAAAATACCCTATGTAAATAAAATTCATTATAATTGTTAGTAGTAATGATATTATTACAAGCTCAATAATCTTCTGTTTTTAATTGCTTAACTTCTACATGTAAAATTCTCAGGTAATGAACTGCAGCTTCCCCATACTAAGCTAATAATGCAAATTGCTATATTGACACCACAAGTTATGAGAAACTTAACTTGTGGTTTCAATATTTAAATTTGTTGACTTATTAAAAAATAATCACCACATCACCTTAGGGGCTCCATACTTTTTTAATCCTTTTGGTCAGACTTTTATTTCATTTTAATAAAGAGCTAAAGCCCCTATTAAAGTGAGAGGTGTTTTCCATTAAAGGGCCCATATCCTTACTTTTCTTGTATTCTTCTTTTCCACTTATGATGTTTGGGGGGTTACCAGCATCTGTTTATCCCTTACAAATAAACAGACTGCCTTTACATGCCTTTTGGGCTGATGGGCTGCCTTGTATTGTGCCTTATTCAGTCTGGGGGACTGAAGCACTCCTTATAACTTCAGTGTGAGTGGGTGGAGCTAAACTGCCATAAATAGGAGCAGGTAGTAAATGTGTTGGTTTTTGTGACATCACAAAAACAATGAATTTTAAACAGGATGTTTTAGCAGCTTAGTTTCCATATACAGACTCTATAGACTGGGGAATGAATTCGTTTTGAACCTGTAACATAATTTAACAAAATCATTAAAGTAAGTCTTCAAGATTTACAGAGTCTGTTTCTGCTGTATGTACAAAAACACTGTACGGCTCAATGTGGGTAGTAAATGCAGTTAATTACTAATTCCTTTCATACATTCCGTTTCATTATGTTACGCTGCTTTGCTTTGTGATAGTTCACACCTCTGACTAGTTTGTGGACATGGTGCTGGGTCCTGTTGATTTGGTCCACTTCATGTGACTTTTGTTGTGTTCTCCAGATTCTCTGCCCCTTGATGAAGTGAAGGACAACTTTGTTCGCACTGTGAAGAGATGTATATTTTCCCAGTCTCAGCCCACTCCGCTCAAGGGGGCACTACATCTTGCTGCCATATCAAAGGTAGGCAGTGAGCAGCTCGGTGAGTGAGCGCACAGCTGCCACACTTGCTAGGTCTCATTTTTTTATCTTCGTTTTTGCTGATAATTACAAATTACAAGAAAGAATATCTCAGTTTTAAGTGACCATTTGAGCTGAATTCATTTTACCAGGAAAGGCTTTTATATAATATGTAAGGGACTTGGCTGGTCAGTTGGTTCAGGCCAGATCTTTACGTATCCATCACACCACAGGACAGACTTAATAACAGCACACCACAGAGCCATATCTGTGAGCAGGTATTATTACACCTTTGGATTGGAGCAGGACTACAAGTAGCTTCAGGTTCAGCTATTTACAGAAATTCATTCACTCCACAATTATTACTGTCAGACTGTAAAACTACACACACTGCAGATTCACACTGGATTAAAATCGCTCCACAATTATTACTGTCAGACTGTAAAACTACACACTGCAGATTCATACTGGATTAAAATCACTCCACAATTATTACTGTCAGACTGTAAAACTACACACACTGCAGATTCATACTGGATTAAAATCGCTCCACAATTATTACTGTCAGACTGTAAAACTACACACACTGCAGATTCATACTGGATTAAAATCACTCCACAATTATTACTGTCAGACTGTAAAACTACACACACTGCAGATTCATACTGGATTAAAATCGCTCCACAATTATTACTGTCAGACTGTAAAACTACACACACTGCAGATTCATACTGGATTAAAATCGCTCCACAATTATTACTGTCAGACTGTAAAACTACACACACTGCAGATTCATACTGGATTAAAATCACTCTACAATTATTACTGTCAGACTGTAAAATGACACACGTTGCAAGTAGTAAAAGTAAAGTGATTGCTGCTCAGAAAAGGCTTTAGATGATCGAGTTAAGATCAATCATAATAGTGTGAGCTGCAATGTAATATTTTTACTTTCCTTTTTCTAGGATGTGTCGGAGGATATTTTGGACCTGGATGAGTCTGTGGTGCATAGTGAAGATTTTGTTCAGTTCCTCAGTGGAGGGAGGCTTTTTCCTGGCTCTATTCCACTGGCTCACAGATACGGAGGCCATCAGGTAGCCTTTTACACAGTAACCTGTAATTTAACATCAGTGAGTGTGAAAATAGGACAATAACTGGATTAGAACACTAATACATTACATTTGTTCTTCAGTTTGGCCACTGGGCAGGACAGCTAGGAGATGGCAGAGCACATCTTCTGGGTGAATACACGAACAGGTTACAATTTAGTACATTTGATCTTTGTACTAGTTTCTGGATATGAGCTGTTTGATAATGTATTTATGACTCACTTTGGAACAGGAAAGGTGAGAGATGGGAGCTCCAGCTGAAAGGCTCAGGAAAGACACCATACTCAAGGTGAAGCTCTTTTTCAAGCTTAATAATAATAATAATAATAATAATAATAATAAATAGTCTTTATTTATACAGCACATATTCCTACATTTAAAATGCAGCTCAAAGTGCTGTACAGTGATAGAGAGGGAAAAGAAAGAAGTGATAGTCAAATAAAAATAGCAAACATTAGATGCAACAAATAAAAGCTGTAACAAAACAGAGAACAGTTACGATTAAAAACATAAAAAACATAATAAAAGTACAATTAGAAAATTCTGAAAATAATGTAAAAGTAACATTCCAGTAAAAGTAAGGAAAATAATAAAAGCTAGTTAAATGCTAAGATTAAAGTATGTGTTTTAAACTGTTTTTTAAAGTCAGTGACTGAAGGAGGCCTGAAGAATATTTATTGGTTCTGTGCTCCAGACCTTAGGTGCATTAAAATAAAAGGCTGCTTCACCACTTTTTTAAAGTTTCATGCATGGAATATGGAGAAGGCAGCACTGGATGGTCTTAAGACCCAATTTGGAACATAGTTTCTCTGGAATTCAGAGATGTATGAGGATGCTGCAAGAGATTTAAAAACTTGTAATAAAATTTTATAGTTAATTCTAAAGAAAACCGGCAGCCAGTGGAGTGATACTAAAACTGGTCTAATAGGATCTCGGTTTCTAGTGTTAATATAAATCCTGTTTCTGTTATTATGGCCCCAAGCCCTGTAATTCTCTCTTTGAAAACCTGGTGTCACTCATAGCACTTGGCACTAAAACATTTTTAAATGCACTGAGTTAATATTGAATTTGAATGAGGCTTAATCTATCAATTTTTTGTTTTATTTCAATTTAAGTATTTCTTTATATTTTCCCTTCATTTAAACTTCCTGTCTACTGAGATTTATTTGTCTTTATCTTGGTTTTTAATTTTTTTCTATGAAGCAGTTTGTAAACTTCTTTTATAAAATACGCTATGTAAATAAAATTCAATATTGTTAGTAGTAATGATATTATTACAAGCTCAATATGTTTTCCTTTTTTAATTGCTTAACTTCTGTATGTAAAATTACATTCCCTTTATACAGTCTCAGCTAATGAACTGCAGCTCCCCCATACTGAGCTAATAATGCACATAATAATGCAAATTCTTTATTATAAGTCAGCTTGAAGCTCATGATGTCTGTTGTGTTGTGTTTGGTAGGTTTGGAGATGGGCGTGCTGTGCTCCGCTCGTCAGTTAGGGAGTTCCTGTGCAGTGAGGCAATGCACTTCCTTAATGTTCCCACCAGCAGAGCATTGAGGTGAGTATTGCCTCATAACAGCAGTGCCTTAACGCTTTTTGGCCTCTTTTGACCTCGTTTGTTGCATCTTTTCATACTGATTTGTGAACTGAAGACACAATAAGTCTCACTGTCTCATAGGTTATTTTACAGAGAAAGACATTAATAACATTAATAAACTTTCATTTTAGTCGAACATGTAAAATCATCACTGTGATACAGTAAATGATGCGTGTGAGATCAGTAGGGGTGGCCAGTATGATGATGTTTTATCATTATCTTCATAAATTATGTCACAATACGCTTTTCTGAGCATATTGATGATGTCAGTATTGAAGTACACTGACTACATGTTTTATTAGAAAGTGAGCATAAATATTGCTGTTTAATTACATTTAATACGGTTTGTGAAACATTGTGTAAAAATCATTGTCGTAAGTTTTTATTATTATTATTAGCATTACTGTTATTATTATTATTATTGTATTTTTATATATTTGCCAAAACAGGTTCTGTTTTATGTGTTCCTCATTAAATCTCAGAAAAAAACAAAATATTGTGATGCTTATTGTGTAGTGTGAAAATGTCTTGAAGTATCGTGATATAATAATTTTGCCGTATCGCCCAGCCCCAGACTTACATTTGTGTGCACGTGTCAGACTGCAGGTATGAGTGGAAGGCGTCACAATGATTTCACAATGATTCTTTTTTTTTTTGTAATGTCTTTGTTTCTGAAAGCCTCGTAGTGAGTGAGGAGCCCGTGTGGAGGGATCAGTTTTATAACGGCAGTGTGAAGAGAGAGAGAGGTGGGTCAGGAACCCGAAGTGTTTACTTAAGCAATAGAACATGAGAGGGTGTGTGTTACCGCAAAATACTGACAAAACTGAGCTAAACTTGATATTGCATCAGTTTTATGGCTCAGTCTGTACTTCAGAACTCGAGGCTTACAGCAGACTGTGCAGCGAGTGAGCAGAGCTCGTTACTCTGACGTAGCAACAAGCTGCTTGTTAAGGAACTATAATTTGGCCAAAGGAACTGCTAACATTAAAACATATTAAATGTTCCCGGCCCAGTTTATTAATTTATTACTTTATTTATTTAACTGTTGCTTTTATACAGCCCTGTAAAATGAGCCCTGTATAAATATAGCAAGTGATTCCAAACTTCTGAACTGTAGTGTGTGTATATTGAGGTTCCATATATGCTAAATACATTTGATCAGATATGCACTGATTCTCGTAAAGCCTGTAGTTCTGAAGTTCCTGGGAAATTAAATAACACAGTGGAGTTTAAATAACACTGTGTTTCTGTAGGAGCTGTTGTGCTTCGTCTGGCTCCGTCATGGTTCCGGATTGGTTCTCTGGAGATTTTAGCCAAAGCTGGAGAGTTGGATATTCTGAGGTGTGGCATTTTTTGATGTTGTTGTATGTGCATTAGCAAAACCCTGTTGTGAAAAACGAATTTTGTCTGAGGAAATTTGTGCTAATAAAGAATTTATTTACATTTGAAATATATCAGATAATCCCTCTTACCCATTGTAATTTCATAATAAAAATGAGTTTATTGTAAATTAGAAGTTTCTACTTTGAATAAAATCTGTCACTTCTTTATTCACAGCTGTTGATTTTTATGTCTTTGTGTTTATTTGTGCTCTACAGGACGCTGCTAAACTTTGTAATTGCACAGCATTTTGCAGCTGTCAAACCAAATGACCCTAATAAGTATGTGGTAAGCAGTAAAATCTGTTCATCACGCAAGATTTGATTGATCATTTTTTTTATTTTCAAGTATCGAAATACAGTGGGAATAATGGATTTATGTCAAAAAAATGAAAAAACATATCTCTAACTTTAAACATATTTCTAACTTTTGTGACTAATAGTTTTTATTATTGTGTTTGTTTGTTTTTGGTTCAGGCCTTTTTCTCATGTGTGGTGAATGAAACAGCACACATGATCGCCAAGTGGATGTCTGTTGGTTTTGCGCATGGTGGGTAAATTTATCAAAACGTGTCTTACAGTTTATCATTCACAGATCATATTGATAATTTGATTAATTCTAGGAGTGTGCAACACGGACAACTTCAGTCTTTTGTCCATCACCATTGATTATGGCCCTTTTGGATTTATGGAGTCGTATAACCCGAGTAAGTCTGTGATTTCTTAACCTTTTATCCTTTGTTTGTTTGTAAATTTGTTTGTTTATCCTGTCCTACCCTCCTTATCATCATGCAGTTTTGATTATGTTCTTTGTTCTTGATTATGATTTCCCATCATTTCATATAAAAATCTAAACTTTAAAGCTTAAAAATGTTTTCTTTCCTACATTTTCAGTGCTTTTTTTTAAGCTCTTGAAATTTGTTTCATGAATGTAGACTTTGTGCCCAACTCGTCTGATGATGAAGGCCGGTACAGTATAGGAGCCCAAGCTAACGCGGGCCTGTTTAATCTCCAGAAGCTTCTAGAAGCTCTTCATCCGATGCTGTCACCAGATCAGAGAGAACAGTAAGTCTGTTAGCTCCATCTCCTTACTAGCTGGCTTTCCATCTACATATCGCTGTTGCCAGAACAAAACCTTGTTTCTCCAAAATAGTAACTTTATAGGAGAAGGAAAAAAACTTCTTTACTTTTAATGTAAGTCAATGGAACCAGAATGTTTTCCATATCATTTTGGGCCGTTTCTTTTGGTCCATTCATCATGAAATTCACAAACAATGTAAAGAGCAACAGACACTTTCAAATTATGTCAAAAACTGAAAAACGACAAAAAAATGGAATCACCAGGTTTTGTCCCGACAGCAACAAAAAAGACTGCAAATATTGAATAAAATTGGCAAAAATAAATAAATAAAATTGCACAGAAGGTTGTACACTCACTTGAGCTGGATAGCTCAGAGTGGTTTGGTGTGAAATGGTTCATGGTAGAGAAACTTACAGACTCAGACGTCTTTACAGTGGTGGTGGTGGGAACCAGGTGATTGTCTACAACACAAATATAGCCATTTTATTTACTATACAAAACCTGTCTTCTGAATTTTATATGTAATGTTGCTGATAATAAAATAGTGATAAATCTGAAGAAAAAAAATTTGTTTTCTTTAGATATTATTTTTTCTACAAGGGCATTTAACTCCTCAGATGTCTGATTCCCATCACCAGCACTGTGAACAGGTTTCTCTAGAACCGAGTATTTGACATCAAATCACTCTGAACAACAAACAGCATTTTAGTTATTCAGTTTGTTTAAGCTGGATGGAAACCTGGCTTCTGTTTTTTGTTCATCTTTGTCAAGTGAATGAATGAAGTTACTCAGTGTTGTGTCTGATGTCACTCAGGGCTGAACAAATACTGAGGGAATATCCACAGATCTACCACAGAAGGTGAATCTGGGTTTGTATGTGATTCATAGACTGTTTTATTGGTTGCTGTATATGTTAAAGTAGTGCTTTGTTGCTATTGAATATCTAGAATAACATTTCAGATGATAAATGTGAGCTAGTAGCTACACAGAGCTAATTTTTAGCAAAGGAGATAGATAATTAGCTACGCTAGCACATTAGGGTGAAATATTATCTTAAAGCTGTAATTTAACTTAGACAAAGAACAAATGTACACAAATTTACCCTGAATGTAGTCAGTCAGCCAAGACATGTTTGGTGTCTGAAGTTTGTGTAAGTTTAACACGAGCTGTGTGGCTAATTTGGTTAACAAATACTTTTATCTAAAAATGGAGGTGTTGTATAGCTATAAACAGTATCAGCTTCCATGCTGAAGCTTAAATTTACTGTTTAATTGTTTAAGTTTACTAACAGCTCAATACGGTTTGAGGCGAGTGTGTGATGATTTAGGCCTGCAGACAGCACAGTAAACTGGTGAGGCATGAGCCAGAGCTTGAACTTGTAGAGAGGAGAATTCCCACTCTGCAATGTCTTCCGGGTTTCTCAAACGCTAGAGGGCGCTCCCGAGCGAGTCCAAAATGAATGGGTTGAAATGGAGCATTTGAGCAAAATCATAGTTTATAAATGTTTAAACATTTTTAATGTAAAAGAATTCGATCATTTCCTGAACACAGAACAGCATAAAACACTTTAACACGGCTGTTATATTTTTAAGAGCTTTTAAACTCGAGTTATAGGGGTTTAAAACGGCGCCTCATGTATGTCCATGACGTCTGTGAGAGCGAACAGCCAATGAGCTGCTCCGCTCGCCAATCAATCATCACGCTCTAGCACTAATGCCCGCCTCCTGCTGCCCAAAACCCGTTTGCTGTAGAAAAAAGGAAACATATAAGTAAGATTTCTTTGTTTTTTTAGTGAAACTCATCCTTCTACTCTCTAAAATGAAAGGAAAGTTCTGGGCGAGTGATTAGAAACTATTTTAACTTTTCGTTTTTAGCCATTGAGCTCCATTTACTCCCATTCATTGAGGACTCACTCGCAGGCACCCTCTGCTGTTTAGCAGTGCTGGTTTTGATATAACGGGGGGAATAGGAAGTGGCCAGGCTCCTCATAAACCGGCTCTGATATGAGCATCCATTACTTGTTAGCTACATTAGCCTCGTAGCCTGGTACCTGTATAAAAATAAAAACAAACAAATTTTGACTACATTTGGGCGACAGATAACTGTGTAAATGTGTTTTTTCACCACATTATTCCTGTGTTCTCTGTGTTCGTGTTCTGAAATTGTTTAATGTACTTCTTTTTCCAGGTTTCATGAGCTGTTCAAAGGAAAGTTAGGCCTCCTTGGAGATGAAGATGATGGTGCATATCTGATCGCATTTCTGCTAAAGGTTTGTGAAGTGAAATAATAAATGTTGTTGCTATGCTTTGAGCGCTATGATATGATATGATATGATATGATATGATATGCCATCTGTGCTGTTAATGTTCCTCTATTCCAGTGGTTTACATGCTATACTCATTTACTTTATTTGACCTCTTCTGATTTGTTGTATATTTCTCTTGCTCTGGGCTCTAAGCTAATGGAGGACACAGGTGCAGATTTCACCATGACCTTCAGGCAGCTGAGTGAAGTGACTCTACTTCAGCTCCAGAACAACTCCATCACTCAGGTTCTGCTTTCTTCTCTCAGCTACATATGAATGAACACTAACTAGACCTCTTGGTCGACTGACTGTCTTAGTATATGCACAATTTTTAAAGGAACAAGCTGGGCCAAACTGGAAAATGTAACCATCGTTACATCTGTTGGAAACATGGCTACCCTTCTACAGTGGTTCCACAGTGGTCTCTGGAGTGCGATTTCTGGTTTAAAGACTAAGAAATCCCCTTTCTGATGACACATATTGTAGTTTTTCGACATGATTGGGGGGTGACGAGTAAAATGAGTTGCCAAATATACTTTAGCAACGTCTGAAACGTGGAGTTATATATTCCCCGTTTGAGTGGAGCGATCGGCAATCTGTTCTCCTGTGACCAAGTGTGAGTGACGAGATAAGCGGTGTAACTGTACTGACCTACAGTGAACTCACCTCTTTCTGTACATCCTAACAAGCTTTAGCAGCGTTAAATCATGTCTGCTCCTCACAACCACAGCGCAGTCACAGAGAACGCTAGCTTCCCTGGCTAGCTGATTTTAGCAGTTGGCTAACTTGAAGCAGCGCTCCGTCACTCGCACAACACGGTAACTTGTTGTTACTGTAGATCAAACAAGACAAAAAAGCACTGATTTCAATTTAAACATACCTAAAAGGAGGACTCTGTTTGTCTGGTGCGATATTCACACTGTAGTCAATGCTTTTACACAGCGAGCGTCAGATATATTGCGGCTCACCCCTCAAACTACAATGATAGAATAGAGAAATCCAGTCGTCTGCTAGCTGGTGTTTGAATACTGTGATATGCTCTGATATGGATGTGGTAGGAGTGATGGCAGTGAGGCAGTGTGATCCATCCATGTTCCACTGTTTAGCAAGTGATTGTCATGTTCTGACCATTAAGGATAGTTTAAAACAGCAACTGACCACTCAGAAACAAAAATCAGCCTTCAAATAATGATCTGACATTTATCACAATATGTATCGATATCGAACAATATGAAATTTTTTATCGTGATAAGATTTTTGGCCATATCGCCCAGCTCTAATTGTAGGTGGGAGGAACTTTGGAAGAACTCTTGCTTTGGATTGTTTTTTTGGGGGGGTGGGCTTTTTGAAAGGATAATGCTGGCTTGCTTATATATTTACAAATATTCCCAATGGATATTTGACACATTTGCATAAGGCATACTAGTTACTGTAGTGAGAGATAGGTGATGAATGAAAACATAGTAATAAAATTTTGCGCCCTGTCGATCCAGTTACATGGAGGGATATAATGCTGAGCTGCAGAACACTTCATAACATAATAAATAACATTATAGTTTTGGGCTGGAATGCCCCTTTAAATTTTTAGATGCAAAGCATCTCATGGACCTGGCTTGTAACTCACTCACTCACAGCAGGCTGAAGGATTTCCATTTGGGAACACTGTTAGCACTCAAATAGCTGTGGGTGCTTTATAAGACTGATGCTTAGCATCTTTGACACTGTGTATCCTTGTTGAAAATATGCTTGCACTCCATATCATTATCCACAAAATCCAGCAAGTTTAAGTGTATGACTAGTTTTGAGACATATTGCCTCTATTGTAACAAAATGGTCATGGAATGATTGTGGAAATGTTCTGAGCTGTAATGAACAGTAATATAACAAGACTTTATTCTAGGACTTTTTGGGCTGTGTCTGTTTGATCCATTCATCATCACACAACAAAAAGAACAGCTGGTGTAAATAAAAGAAAATGTAATTGCAATTATTGTGACAGGTAATGGGTCTTATTAAAACACGTGAAGTTCTCATTTCTAATTTGGTGCTATAAGACATTTAGAGGGCAGCACCAGTAATGTTTTTTAGTTGTTAGCTGTGTAGCTGCCGCTGTTATTATCATGTGTGTAACTCACTCACTTACAGCAGGCTGAAGGTTTCCCACTAGGGGGCACTGTTAATACTCAAGTTGCTGTTGGTGCTTTATAAGAATGACACCATGTATCCTTGTTGAAAATATGGAGATTGAAAGTTGAAAATATTGAAAATATGTCACTCTGAAGAGACAATATAGCTGAACCTCTACACATGATTACCTCTACACATAACAGTACTATGTCATTTCAAGTCAGTACAACCAGTATTAGCTGCTAAGTAAACACAGCTAGGATAGCTAATCAGATTATTTAGGTGTTGCATACATTGGTCAAGAAAAGACAATTTAGCATTTAATCACAATCACACATATATATATATATATATATATATATATATATACCATCCTGATGATTTTTGGTGCCTGCACAGACTAACTACTAACTTGAACTTGAACTACAAACTAAAATTATGCGATCTTAGACATGTTCATCTGCCTCCCACTATACCAAGATCTTCACGTGTTCTTACTAACATGTCATCCTGATATGCTTCTAACAGTGGTCACTGGTTTTATTAATGTAATTCTCATTTTCACATTTTGATACACCTCTAACTCTCGTCACTAGTTTTCATAGATCTATTTCTCATTTGTTCTTCTGATAGTCTTCCAACAGTGGTCATCTGGTCATTGGTTAATTTAATCATTGGTTTACCTAAATACTTCTGTCCAATGTGTGTATTTTCTCACAGGCGATGTGGGCTCTCTGGGACCTTTCCTCTCATGAGTATTTCTCAGACTGGGTCAGTTTGTATTTGCAGAGGCTTCGAAGGTAATGTTGCATCTTTTATAACGTCCATTCATTCTGTGTTTGAGTTTTTTCCTCATGATCTTAAGCAAATTTCCCTCTTACAGTCAGCGTGGTGATTCAGATGAACATCGACAGCGCAGGATGAGAGGTATGCTGTGATCACTGTGATAATAAAGCACTAAAATACATGTAAACTTCAAGTATTGTTTTCAACAGGCCGATTCTGCATGACCTTGTTTCTTCATAAGCCATTTCCTTTTTACGTAATTTGTCTTTGTATTTTGTAATCTGTGTTGGTGAAATCTAGCTGTTAATCCACGATACGTGTTACGGAACTGGATGGCAGAGTCTGCTATTATGAAAGCAGAGAAAAACGACTTCTCTGAGGTGAGGAACTGTTGCTCAAATCTAGCCCTGAAAAAATCTCTTTTTGCTGTGTCCTGCTGCTTGCAAAGTAAATAATCTTGTCTTATTTAATTTGTGAAGTTCAGTGATGCTTAACGATACATGCCAAATTGGTACATATGCACTATGTTCATGATCCTCCTCAAATCACTGTTCTTTACACTGTTAGAAATAAAGGTTCTGTTCAGGTACATTTTTCGTTCATCAAGGTACAAACAATGTAACTGTTCCCTCTAAGATACAACAGTGGTTTTAAGGTCTGATTGTGAACCTTAAGTAAGTTTTTCCAGGTGAAAAGTTCGTATTTGTACCTTTTCATAACCGAATGTTTTAAAACAGAACAGTAAAATAAAAGCCTGGAGACGAGACGGGGTGTGTGGAGTCAGTACAGCTTAGAAAATATCATAATCATTAAACATAATTATTATAATTAATGGATTATGGTACAATTATGTTCCCTGACTTAAGGTACTGAGATGCCCCTTTGAGGGTCCCACCCCAGTGACAAGAGGGGTACTGCCCCAGTGACAGTTTCATACCTTTATTTTGAGAGTGTACAGTAGACGATCAGGGACACTATATTGAATGGGATATAGAGAACAGAAATTATGGTCGAAGTAAACAGTTTTGTACACTAACATTACATGAGTTTCCTCATCATTTTTACATAATAAAAAAAATAAATATCACAAAGATCTGCAGCAAAAGACACTGGATAAAATGCTTCTTTGGTCTCTAAAAATGCCACTTTCTACTTGGCCTATAGGTGGAGCTGTTGCAGCAGATTCTGACTGAGCCCTTCGTGAAGCAGGAGCGGGCAGAGAGTGCAGGATACTCCAGCAGACCTCCAGCATGGGCTTCACAACTGAGGGTCAGCTGTTCTTCCTGACCTATCCTACTACACACACACTAATCATCTAGTGCTGCTAAAGAGCTTTACTAGACTTTTTATAAGAGGAAGACACAGTTCTCTGGTTGTAGTTTAAATAGAGTTGCTCATGATGCTCAATGTGGCACTGGTGTTATGGGACATCCCACCTTCCAGTCATATACTTACATTGACACAAGAGCAGATGTTCTTACGACATCTTACTGGTCCTTACTGACTAATCTTACCAGTTTCCTTATACCAAGATATTATCGGATTAAAACAGAAACAGCTGTAAAGATTGCTGAAACATTTGTAAGGAAAGTTGAAACTGTATAAACAGCTCAAAGGAAAGTTAAGTCCAAAGAAACATCCGTAAAGAAGACTAAAATCATAGTAGCAGCCGTAAAGAAGGTTGAAACCATAGGAACAGCTGTAAAGAAGACTGAAATGCTAGAGACAGTCATAAGGAAAGCTGAAACCATATAAACAACTGTAAAGAAAGTTGGATCCATAGAAACAGTCATGAAATAGAACCAATACAACCATATAAAAGCAATAAAGCAGGACTACATCATAGAAACAGTCCAAAAAAGCACTTAATCTGTAGAAACAGCCGTAAGGACTCTTGAAACCATAGAAACACCATTAAGAACTCGGAAACTATAGAAACATGTTGAGAAGGTTGAAACCATTGAAACAGCTGTTAAGATCCCTGAAACTATAGAAAGAGCCATAAGGAAGCTTGAAATCATAGAAACAGCCATAAGGAAGGATTGAACTATAGAAATGGTCAAAAAAGCATTGAATCTGTAGAAACAGCCATAGGGAATGTTGGAACCATAGAAACAGTCATAAATAAGGTTGAAACCGTAAAAACAGCCGTAAAGAACACTGAAACTGTAGAAATGGCTGTACAGAAGACTAAAATCATAGAAGCAGTCATAGAGAAGGTTAAAACCATAGGATCAGCTGGAAAGAAGGTTGAAACCATAGAAACAGTCATAAAGACGACTGTAATGCTAGACATAAGGAAAGCTGAAACCATACAAACATCTGTAAAGAAAGTTGAATCCATAGAAACAGCCGTAAAATAGACCACAACCAGTCCAAAAAAACGCTTAATCTGTAGCAACACCTATATGGAATGTTGAAACCACAGAAACAGTCGTAAAATAAGGTTAAAACCATAGTAACACCATGAAGAACACTGAAACTATAGAAACAGACCTAAAGAAGGTTGATACCTTCGTGTGAAACAGCCGTAAAGAACACTGACACTATAGAAAGAGCTATAAAGAAGGTTGAAATCATAGAAACAGCAGTGAGGAAGGCTGAAACCATAGAAACAAATGCAAAAAAGGATGAAACCACCGGAACAGCCGTAAAGAAAGTTGAAACCGTAGAAACAGCCATAAGGAACGTCGGAATCATAGAAACAGTCATAAATAAGATTGAAACCATAGAAACAGCTGTAAAGAACAGTGAAGCTATAGAAACAGCCATGAAGAACACTGAAATTATAGAAACAGACGTAAAGAAGACTGAAACTGTAGAAAATGACCATAAGGAAGGTTGAAACCATAGAAAAGGCCATTAAGAATGTTCTCAAATTATGTCCTGTTTTGTGGAGATACGAACCTTTGAACAGCTGAAAAATACATGTTTTGTGTTACTCAAGCCAAAGGTGACAACTTATTAATCTCATTTTTGTCAGATTTGGCCAGTGATATTTTTTTTTAAATCTGAGCTTGGCTGTCAGTTTGGGGTTTGTAGGTCTATTCCTCACATAGTACATAGGACCTTGATATTATGGGACTGGAAATAACTGCCCAGAAGCCATAGAGTGAACAGACTTAACTACAAAGACTTTGACTGTACCGTCCTGCAGAGTTTACTTTAGGTCCTCATTCATTGTAGTAATTAACAGTAGTCTAGCTTTCAGAGAGCAGGGCTGTAGAGATCTAGATTTGTGCACAGTTAAATCCAGTTGTAATTATTTATTGTAATAAAAGAATCATTTTTAATGCAAATAAAATGTATTCAGAAATGTGCCTCGATGATTCTTCCTTGTCCTTTCAAAAGAGCATTTTATTACACATTTACTATAATATTTCAACCTTGCTTTCCGCTGTTTCAGCTACTTGTCCACCAAAATAATAGTTGATACAGTGTAGAACTGGTTCAGAGAAAAGGATACACTTATTTGCAGCATACATAGCATTTATTATGAACAAGAGGCAGCTGCAAAACTTTAACCTGGTGGTCTCCCGACCGCACCAGCTGTTTACTAGATCAGTTGTCCTGTCCAAAAAAAATAGCCTATAAAAGTCACACTGCTCTTCCCAAAAACAGTTGACCAGGTCATTGTCCTTGCCCTCCACGCTTTTTCTGCATGGCTTTCTGCAGTTCTGACATGAAATCGCCACCAGAGGGCGCCGATAGAGCTGGTGTAGTCCTCTTTGGAGGTGGAGGGCCGACTCTCTTCTGTGTGGGGGTTGGATGGAGTGCACCAGAGGCAGGTGGAGGTGGCGGAGGCGGAGGGGGTGGAGGCAGATCTCCACCTGCTGCCACTGGTGGGTTGAAGGGAGCTGGTGGAGGTGGAAGAGGAGGATGGGATGGATCTGGAGGTGGTGGAGGAAGGTCTCCACTCATAAAGCCCCCCATACCTGGAGGAGGTGGGGGCAGGAAGTCAGGAGGCAGCTCCGTGTCGTCGCTCGGAGCTGGAGGAGGCGGGAAGTCCATCGGAGGAGGAGGAGGGAAGGCCGGTTGTGAGTGCTGAGGGGCGGAGCGAGGTGGATTTGGCTCTTTCTTCACAGGCATGGCGAAGGCAGGTGGAGGTGGGGGTGGAGGAGGAAGTGTAGGGTCAGGAGGGGGAGGGGGCAGGATCTCCACTGGAGGCGGAGGTGGTGGAAAAGATGACTGGTTGCTGGGGCCCTTTAAAAAAAGAAATCACATGCAATTGTATCAGTGACATGAGTCAGTTTCACAGAGAAAAATCACCCTTCCGCATTTAATAATGGCAGCGTACTGACCAGTACAGTTTTTTTTGTTTTTCACAATTGATCCTCCGATGTTTAGTCAATATATCTAATATTTTTCATTAAGACTACTATACTATAATTTTTATGAAATTTAATTTTATTTTTAAAAAAGTCCTGTTCAAGTAATTGTATATAGGGAAATGTTCTTATTCTGTTGGCAGATCACTTGGAAGAAAATTATTTGCATTATGCTTTGAAATAATTAAGATCCAAATCCAAGCAAGATTATTTTACTCTGCCATAAGTAAAATAAGACAATTTCTCTAATAAAAGTACTTAAAATAAGTACAACATTTCCAGCAATAAGTGAAATGATCTGGTAATATTCTTACAACATTCTCAGAATGAGAAATATTAGAACTATTGACAGTCATTCCAGGATATTGCAATCATAAATTTGTGCAAATTCGACCAACCTTCTCAATATTTGCAAGGGCTTGCAATTTTTTTCCAACCAGTGCCTTATTACTGCGTTAAAAGTCATAATGTGGAAAAAAAATGGTGAAAAAGTGCAAAAAGTAGGAAGATAGTAAAATCTTAAAATCTCAATTAACCGTTAAAGAAATAATTGGAGTTATTAAATTGGTAAACAATTCCAAAGTTGAGACTCATTTTAAATTTTGTTTGATATTTTGGATGTTTAAAGTGTCTTTATTATATAAACTACACACATTGATCTGCCTTAGATAAATAAAAGTTCTCAAATAGAATTTTTTAAATGCCTGCTGTGCAAAATAAGCCCAAAAATTGCAACTCATAGAATTTATAATTGATCATTAAAAGCTTATTTGAGTGGATGTGTGCAAACATAAGCCCCTCCCCCTCCACACTAAACAACTCTGGGATCTAGGATCCACCTAGGCGCATAGCTTTGATAATTGACATTAAATAGACGGTGAATGAGGGACCCTCAGAAGAGAATGAGAATTGTTTCGGCGATACAGTTTTAAATTTCTACACATTGTTTACATTTTTTTTTCTCAAAATGAATCATTACACTTTTAATATCCAGTATAAATTGACCTTCCATCTGTCATGATGGTGCAAAACAGTCAAAAGATTTTTATTAAAAGCCAAACAAATGTTCATATTTTGATATTTTGTTTATCACTTATCTGAAATGAGGGGTGGAAATGAGGTCACCGTTTGCGAGCTACTCAAAGTATGTATTTAAGGGTTAATGTCATAAACAGTGACCGTCATAACTGGTCATCAGGTAAATGTGTTAATGTATGGTATGTTTACTTGCTGCAAAGTCAGCAGTTACTTAACAGATATAGGAGGCTTACCTTGGCCACTGGCTCTGAGCGATGCTGAGGAGCATGTCCGTTGGCAGCTTTGGCTGAAAAAGGAAAAAGAAAATGTTTGTTTTTACATTTCCTTTACATTTATATCATTTTAAGTTACGTATAGCCTCACTATGCATGTCTGCATTAATAGCTTTGGGTACCTTTTGGTGTTGGGGAAGGGGTGGAGGCGTTGGAGGTTGATGGACTTGGCTGTAGGTTCCGGTTGGTCCAAACTGAAGACAGTGATGAACTTTTTCTGTCTGCATTCTTATAGTTCTCATACAACATTTTGCCGTACTGGAGGTGGGGAAACAAAAACACACCATGGTTTATTTTTGAATAGAGGGTCATTTTTTAACCAGAGGTCTCTGATTCAGGCCTCAAAGACCATTAGCCAAATTTTGGTCCTTTGGTCCAGTTTGAGATGAGACAAGTGCTGTAGGATACTGTTATGTGATTTAGTGCTGTGTTTGTGTGCCCAGTGATTAATTGTACATTTGAACCCATGAAAGACTAGACTTGGAAAAATTGTTTTGGCAAGTGAAAACATCTCAAATCTCAATATAGTTAATAATTCTCATTATGAGACTGTTGCACAAATATTATAAAATTATTAAACCTGTTTCTAGATTTGTTTAAAGTAATTTTATCAAGTGGAGTTTTATTTTTTTGCATTTTTTACAGTGCACTGCCTTTTACATCCATACATATTGCATATTGCACTGCCACTTTGTTTATACACCCATGCATATTGCACAACTGTTGACATATCGTTTACAGTGCATAGTCACTCGGTTCATTCACTGGATGGGACATGCACCACTGCAATGTCCCCTGCATAATATTTATGCGATTTTACTTACTTTTTTGTACTGCACATTACATTTTTATGGTTGTTTTAGTATATTTTATTATATATCATCTTATTATTATGCATCTGTAAATAGTGTATGGCATTGCTCTTCACTATACTTTGTGCTGCTGTAATAGACGACTTTCCCTCTGGGATTAATAAAGTGATCTATCTATCTGTCTATTCTATTAGCAGATCATTTTGTTTGTTTCAACCATTATTTCTTCACACAAGCGAAATGATCTGCTATTGGAATAAGACACTTTCATGAGCTAAAATGACTTAAAACTAGTAAATGTCTAGAAATAAGTTGAATGATCTTATATTGTTCTTACAGCAATCTCATAATGAGAAAATATTAGATATATTGACTTGAATTAAGAAGTGTTCACTTGCCGAGATATCGTTTTCTACAGTACACTGCCTTATACGGTCGTCCACTTGTTCTAAAACCCATGCAGTTCTGAGTATATTAAAGTATTCTAGGAACAGACGAAGAGTATCGCTGCATTTTGTTCACCTTAGCAATACGGATTCCCGTCACCCACAAGGTCATGGTCCAGTGGTCATCACAGCACAGGTACTTGATGTACTGAGACTCCTTCTGGATCTGGGGATGCTGGAGAGACAATAGAGAGTAAGTAGACTGTCTACTCAAATTCCACCCACACCACACAGATTCTCTATGTGAAAAAGGTTGTTACTTCTGAAATCCTTGTCTACAAAATGCAGCCAAGTGAAAAACTGCTATTTGAACATCCATGGTTGCTGCTGTGAGCTCTCTTTAACTGGTTTGTACTTTATATACTCCATAACAACTATATTCTGCTCTTACTAGATGAAGTTAGCAGGTAGCTAATAGACTAACAGGCTGGTTCAACCAAAGATTTGACAATGTTGAGAGACGACGGGCTTCAAATTCAGATCTTGCCAGAATAGTAAAACTGTATAGAATAAATTATAGGTTAACTGTATGCCAAGCTTCACATACCTGTGTTTAAGCTAGAATTGGCATCCAATGTGATTGTACAACACTGCTAGCTTGGTGCTAACAACACTACGAATTCCCATAGGAATCCATGTGTTTGGAGAAATATCTAATTTACACAGTTTTCCACTCCACATGTAATCAACCAACCAATACACGTCTGTAGTTTATGTCTTTACTTTTGCGCTGGTGCTACGGTGCTAATGTAGCTAGTAATGGAAGTTTATACCCTATCAATTAGCATCATGCTAACTGCATGCCTAAATCATCACACTTGCATCCCAAATAGACTTGCTTGTGTGGTTTCTGTCCCCATATGCCGTTCAGTTGTCTATAAAATTGAACAAAAAGTGTGTCAAATAGCTAAAAACAAAAAGACCAAGCTAAGGAGGCCCAGCTTAAGCTCAAATTTGGCCTGTACTTGTGTCCATTTGAATTGTTTAAATTAGATTTCGAATCGTTTAAGATTTATTGCTGATTTGCAAAAAGTATTGTTGGTAATGCTGCCTGGGCATTTTGCCCATACTGGACTGAACATGGAAGCTGTGGTCAATTAGTCAGCATTTTCACTTTTTCTTGCCATCCTTGCCAAAGTACTAAAGATACAGAGGAACGATGTTACTTTTCCTTTCGCTTTTAAGTTGACAAAAACTGTGCACCATGTTATTACTGTTGTATTCAAAAAGCAACATGATAATGTGTAGTTACACAGGAAGAACAGCAGATGGCGACGTATACAATTGTTGTAAATAAAAGTAAACCATCCCTATTTGGAACAGGTTTTTGGTCTGGCCTTTTGAAAAGAATGATTTCCGAAACGCAGCGCCATGTCCCTGCTAACACATCCTACCAACATCTGGGATGAACACATGGCAGTGCTGCCATAGGCTCTGCTTGGTTTTCATCTTGGGAGGCAGTCATTTTGGTAATTACAGTATGTTAGGGCGAAGGGCGTGAAGGAGACACAAACACATTGAAATTATCATCTTGCAAACTGCAGTTAGTTGCTCGGGGTTGGGAAGTTGTATCTTCGGCCCAAATAACAGCTCGAGATTGAACAGCTGCAAGATGGAACAAATTTAGCATGTGGTTTGCTAATAACTTCTAGGTTCCAACTATAGCCAGACGGCTGCACTTCTTTGTACAAAGCAGGTCCCTCGTCATTACAGCGGGTCGGAAAATGCTCTTATTAAGTGTGTGGAGCGAGGTCATGTACGCTCAACTTCAACATGGAAACAGCTGGTCATTCTGTTCAGTGCACCAGTGTTCAAAGTGAATTTCCACCGATTTCTCAACGTTTCTGCGTAATTAGTGTTAAGATGTAAACAAAGTCATTCAGAGTGGTGTGAAATTCTGTTTTCAAGAAACTTAACAAGTCAAAATCGTTCACAGTGGTGATGATGGGAACCAGACGTCTGAAGAGTCCGATGCCTCTAAAAGCTTCCTCACAGAAAGTTATACGCTGCCTGATGTCTGAGGAATGGCTTTATGTTCATTTTGAATAGTTAAAGTAAAAACTGTTGGTTTTGGTTAGTAAATAAAATGGCTATATTTGTGTTGCTCACATCACGACCCCTGGTTCCTATCATAGCCACTGTAAAGAAATCTGACTGAATTTCTCTACAATAAACCATCTTACATCAAACCACTCTGAACGACCTTGCTTACATCTCAACAATTACATTATGCATAAATATTCCATATTTCATATCTCTGGTATTCTTCTTATTGCAGGGTTTTGGCTTTTATGTCTAACTTGTGTGTAACGCTGCTGTTGGTGCAAAGACCTTTGCAAAAAATATATATTGACACTTTCACGTCCCTAAAAACTCATCATTTTAGATCTGTCAGCATCTCTAGTTCTCAGTTGCGAATGAGCAGAGGCTAAATAAAGCGATGGCAGGAACTCTACCCAGACAGCCACAACCAGCTGAGCTTAACCAACACTTAGACGGAGAACAGATGTATGTTTTCCGTCAGTGAGCAGAAAATCAAGTGCAAAGAATGCTAAAAATGTCATGCTATAAAGAGTGTGGCACAAATTACCAGCAAGTCTCATGCAACTTTGGTTTTGTATTGAAGGTCATTTAAAGGGCCCATATTAAACTTTTTTTCATGTGTTTTATTTGTTTTCCTGAAGTCCACTTATAACATTTGGTGTTGTAGTTCGTGTTTCATGATTATCAAGCTCTACTTATTCCTTTAGAATGGAACAGGCTATTGTAGCTACTGTGCTTTAACGCTGAAAGTCCTATGTAAAGGTTTGTGAGCAGTAACAACACTCATATCACTTCAGTTTTCATACTTGGGTGGGGCTAAACTGTTGTAGACTGAATGGGTGGTCATGTGTAAATGTTTTTTTTGTGACATAACATCCATGCTGAGGCCATTGTTGCAAATTAGTTTCCATATACAATCATGTGCAAAAGTTTGGGCACCCGTGGACATGTTCTGTTGTTTTCTAAGTGATAGAAAGTGAACACATCCTCTACAGAGAATACACTTCTGCACATTTTAATGCGTAATTACTGTTTATTTGCTGAATTTAACAAAAATATAAAAAAAAGTTATGGCACATTTTATATTTGGTTTTTCCAATGTATTAAACTTAGCAAATAAACAGAAACTGCACACTAACATTTGTAAAAAATGTCATAATTCAATTGACCGGGGGTGTACAAACTTTTGCATATGACTGTACGAACCGGGGAGTTAACATGTTCTGAACTTGAACAATGTCACAATGTTTTCAACAGGTTTACATTTTCAAAAAGACTTTTGAAAGCCACTTATGGACCCTATAAGAGCCACCATGACCTCTGACAACAGGCTGGTGCAGTAAACCCACCTTGAGAATGAAGCAGAAGTCAGTAGGAGCTTTGTATTTGATTTTGTAGTCTTTGCAGTAGTACACGTTCATATTGTCGAACTGCACCAGGCACTGCAGGTCCCGGGATGACTGCAGCAGGAAAGAGAGAGAGAAAACAGAGGCAGGCAGCTCAACAAGCTGTGGATTCATTTAAAGAAACATCAGTATGCAATGCCACAGAGAGGAAGAGATCAACATCATGGTAAAATAATGATTTAGGTTGCAGAGTGGTGTATTTGTACAAGATCTGTTTCCATTCGATGAAAGAATGAAAGATGTAAGTGATTATGGCTAGCCTGTGGTGTGTCTGTGGGTAGGCCCTATTTTTAGAAAGGCTAATGGGGCGAGGACAGAGCTTTTCAGTTTCAGAGAGTACATAAGGCTGGTCATTCAATCACCGTTTGCCTTGAAACTGGGCCAGGTTTGGAACTTTTTTCATGCTTCTCATTTTGATAACTACTGAATGTATGCTAGACTGAATAAAGAGAAGTGTAACGGCAGGAACTCTGTTTAGACAGTCTACGCACATCACACAGGCAAATGGCCACTAGATTATATTTGCAGTTTCTGTTGTGTAGTTTCTATATTTATAAATAACTGTTAATAACAAGTTTCAAGTCACACTGTGTCCTAAACCACATCAACAACTCTGCACAACCTTAATGAAGGAATGGATGTGGTTTGAGCGGGTTGAGAAGTTTTTGGGATGTGTTTACAGAAAAGATTTGGGTGACTATTGACTTCTAGTGTTTGTTAGCCTCGTTAGCTTGGTAGCTCCAGCACTAAAACTAAAGCTAATTTTGACTGATCGACTACATCTGGGGTGAAGTGAGAAATTGTGTAAATTAGCTTTTTCACCAAAGGTTTCCATTAAAGGACTCCTATTTTTCATACATTTAGTTTTTCTTTTAGGTCCACTTGCAACTTTTGTGTTGTTTTATTTATTTCTTTTTTTGATGTACCAAAAACAGTAGTAATTTTCCAACCTCTCTTTATCCCTTAGAATTAAACAGGCTGTTTTTGTTGTTGTACTCCTAAGATTGATCTATCTGTGAGATATATCTATGTATGAGCTTTGTTCTAATCAGCTGCCCTATATTGTGCTTCATTCCAAAAGCAGTCCAGTCTGAAACACTCCTAATAAATAACTTCATTGTAAATGGGCAGAGCTAAACAGCTGTAGGCTGAATAGACCACTGTAGTGGTCAGTGTTATGCCCATATTAGGAACTTATGTGTCTAAGCTCGATTTCTCTATGCCAGCCTTGTTGAAACAGGAAAATTCAAACAAGAGGCTGACTTCAGCTTTGTAGTTTTAATGCTGGTAGTATTATTTTTTGGATAAGGTGATTTAAGCTATCAACATAGCCTACCTAGAGGTTTTATGTGTGGAGCTATCTATAAATATGCACTATGGTAGGACATTTAGACAAGGTAGCACAATTCATCAAGAGCTCCCTTACTTTCATGTAGTTTAGTGATGTCAAATTGATGCGCAGCAGCATTAGTTTGCATGTAGTAATATTAGTATGAAGACTCTTTAAAGACTTTGTAATTCAGAGGATCCTGTGATACAAAGAAAAATGTACACAGGACAAAACATATCAGGTTCTGATAATTTTTATTTACTGCAGGGCGCAGTAGAGGCCCTTTTAAAAACAGAGAATTTTTTAAAAGCCCATTCATTTTGGCCATAGAGAAATTGAGCTAAGACCCAAAATGACACGACTTCATGGTCTATAGTTGGATATGTTTGCGTGCGTGTGCATGAATGATTTTCCAACTACCCCAGATGTAGTCAATCAGCCAAGACATGTTTAGTGTCCAAATTTTGATTTAATTTCATTGCTTTCATTCAGAGCATGAGGCTTATATAGCTAACAAAGACTAGAATTGAAATAGCCAGACTGTTTCCTTTAAAAATACCCTAAAACTTCAAACCACATCCTGGTCTTCACTAACCACATCCTGGTCCTCACTAAGGTCAGGCGGACTTGTTGATGTGGTTTAAGACACAGTATGACTAACTGTGAGCTATTAAGCTCAGAGTTTTCTGTATTTTTGACAGTCATTGTTATAAAATATAATATTAATTTTGGCTTGTATGTTTGGCTGGTAGTTTGTCTTGAAACTGAGCCAGATTCGAAACTTTTCTCATGCCTCTTATTTTAAATGCTCTTATTTAAAATTTTTGAATACTTCTTATTTTTAATCAGTGTATGCTAAACTGAACAGAGAGAGAGGTCCGTGCTGGACTCTCCATCTAGGCCAAAGCGAGAGAGAGAGATTTTTTGTGTTGTACATGTTCACTGTCCTCTCTGGCATGCTGACCTTGGTCTTCCCTTTGGGAATATAATACATTCCAGAAGCCCTCAGCAGGAAGTAGCGTTGTTTCCAGGATTTCTTCCCCTCCTCCTTCAGATACAGCACCCCCTCTAGGTCAGGAACAATTACAGAGGTCCCGCAGAAATGCTCCTGCACACCACAGAAGACATAAACCAGTCTATTTCATTCATGATTTGTTGATCACAATCTGAAAGCATTTTCAAATTAGCTGTACTGAAACCAGTGGCACAGTGACTGGCAGCGCATGACTCATGAGTAGCTGCGACAGTAATATACTTCATCCATTAGCCTGCATTACAGCGCCAACATATTGAGACATAGCAGTAGCACAATTACAGATCACTTATTTTTATTCACTGAAAGTAAATTTTTGTATGGGGTGGGAAAGAATGGTTTGGCAAAACATTTAAGCTACAATTAAGTTTCCATTTACTCCAAGACTCATTGCATATACAAATTCTGCTTCTTTAGTTTAGCGCTGGAGCTGCAAGGTTAATGTTGCTAAGAATTACTACAAGTCATTGATCACACAAATATATTTCATAAATGCACCCTGAAAACTTCTCTTAACCTGCATCCAGATCTTTATTAAGTTTGTGCAGACTTTTCAGTTTGGTTTAAAGTATATTATGACTTACTGTGAGCTATAAAAATGAACAAAACTTCTTTGTGTAGCTGAGCACTGCGATCAGCCATCTTAGGCAGTAAGTTGTACTGTATCCTAAACCACATGAACAAGTCTGGGCAGTCTTAATGAAGATGATGCAGGTTGGGAGAGGTTTTCGATTTTTTTGTTTCCTTTTTTTCCCACTTTTCAGTTAGGTTCCACCAGCACCAGGAGATTGAAAGCTAGCACAGGCCTGAGACCTGTGAAGCGCCACCGCTTCTTTTCAAACTGCCACCAACACAGTGTCACTGCAGCTGAACGCGCTCGGAGGAGAGCGGCAACTGCCTGTTCTGCTACGTCAGCTAACAGACACCTGCACTAGCTAGCATCACACTGAGTGATGGGGGGAGATGGTGGGCCATCCTACCCACCCAGAAAAACGTGCTCTTTCAGACTCCCGGCTGCCAGAGATCGAACTCGTAATCTCCTGATGATGAGGCCAATGCTTAGACAGTGTGCCATTCGGGAGTCCCAGGATGTTTTAATGAAAAAGATTTGGCTATTGACCGCTAGTGTTTGCCTGCCGTGTTAGATTCATAGCTCCAGCGCTAACCTAAGTAAGCTAAATTTGGACACGAAACCAATCTTGATTATATCTTGGTCTATAAGTTTCCACTTGGTATAAGTGGAAACTTATAAATGTCGCCACAAAAACGTTCCTTTAGTTTTGTTTTGCACAGTTATGCCACTGACTTAAAGCTTGCATTTTCAGAAATTTCACACTTAAAAAAAGATTCCCCACTAAATTTCAGTAATAACTAATATGAACATGGATTTAATATAATTAGTGTAGGCGCAGTACCACCAAACGGTTTATTTAATGCTAACAGCCCTTCTGCAAATAAAGGAAAGCCTCTCTCACTAAAGAATGAAATAAAGCCCACACACCTCCAGAAGTAGCTCCTTTTCTTTGTCTTTCATGTCCTTAAGTGACCTCTTATCCTTCTTCCACATATAGAAGTTCTGCGGAGAAAAAGCATTTTTTAAATGTGGTAAACAATTCAATGCTCTATGTTTTCAGTTCAGTTAAGTATGTAGGCAATGAGGCCTTGTGTAGACGTATTGACTGCATTATGGCAGTGTGGAATAAACTCGTTAATTTTCAATTACAGTTTCAAAATGCAATTAAATACACGTCTCATACATTATTTAACCAACAAAACAGACAACATAGGCTGTTTTCTCATGGTTATATTTGTTAAACAATGGCAGTAGCAATAGCAGACTTGTGTACATCTGGCCCTGAGTGTTCAGACTATGACAGGTGTCTTTAATTTTCTGCCATTGTATTGTTTTGACAGCTGGGATAGGGTCCAGCACCCCACCGCGACCCAGAAGGATAAGCGGTTTAGAGGATGTGTGTGTGTGTGTGTGTGTGTGTGTGTGTGTATTGTTTTGGTATTGGTACTTAAGTCTGTGTTCTGGTATCATGACACTGATGACCTGCTGCAGCATTCAGTCATTTTAATCAGCGTTACTATTATAATTCATCTTGGTCTTATCTAGGCAGTCAGTATTACAGTGTTTAGTACCGGCCACTTGCATGGAGATTGAACACTCCATCACTTTTTCCGTCCACTCCCTCTTTCACCCAGGTCTGCAGCCACTGACAGGCACGAAAAATTAATAATCAAAGATTACGAAGCTCTATATTATGATAATAAACACAACAAGACGGCCATGTCTGCTGCCTCCTTTGTTTCCCAGCCTTCGCAAGGCAGACATATGGGCTGCAGACTTCATCCGAGAGCTTCATAATTATTGAAAAACAAAGGCGTCGACCACATGGCAGAGGGCAAGAATAATGGAAAGATAACTGTGGAAAAACAGAAGGAGGCGCCAAGAAAAATGGAATCTCTCTGAGCAGCGAGTGGTATGTTTTAAAAGACAAGAAGCCGGCTAAAGATAATGACAACCACAAATAAAAAAACAATATTAGATAAAGAAGAAAAACATCACCCACTTGGTACAGCAGATGACTCTGCTAAGTTAACCCCTTTTCACAGTAGCCCCCAAAGGCATCCCCCTGTTTTGGAACCCCTCGGTTGAACTCAGTTGAATTTATTTTCTTTAATGAATGTGAATAATTTACAAAACCCAAAGCAAACTGGATCTTTGTCTTTGTAAGTGAGCAAGTCAACGTTTATAAAAGAGTTTTGTATCAGGTTTACACTATTATTTTATATTAAAAAGCCGCAGTTGTGATGTTTGTTTTATCTTGGCTCGACTGTCTTTGTGGAGACGTGTTAATTGTTTTCACAGCAGGGGTCTTACCCCTCCCCTTTTGCACCCCCCATTGCTCACTAGCAGCTCAACACAAAGTCACAACATTCCACACACAGAGAGCCAACAATGCCCTTGTTAGCCTAGTTAACAGAATTACAGGAAAATATTGTATTTTATTATATTAATTGAAACTATAAGAGTCAACTGTGGCCACTAGGGGGGCTTTAGAAAGAGGTGATCTCTGTTAAGAGAAACTATATTTGTGTACACAAATATACACTGAAAACTGACATATTGAATTTGCTTGAATCAAATTTGTACAGTATTTCCACATGAATAAAATACATCAACCATATGTAAGTGATGTAAGTCAACTGAAAAACAAGAGCTCCTGCCTCTTTTGCCCTCTTGGTCAATACGGCTTATGGGTGGGCTTAGAGTCTGTGAGATTTACCGCTTATGGGCAACAATCAAACATAATGGCCCTTATTCATCAAAGATGCATATGGTCACATCTGATCGTAAAATGAGCACACACGGTTTTGTTATTCATCAGCTTTATCTTTGCAGTATCTGTATGATCAAACTTACGTCTGGTAGGAGTGCATGTGAATTTGAGCATAGTAGTTTAACAGTCTGAAAAAAATACTTGATTTTTTGGTTAACTATGCAAAACTGCTATCAATATCATCTATAATACCAAAAATAAAAATAGAAAATAAGAGTAATATTAATGATTTCTGCACATGGCAGTCCAGTACAAAAGTGCAAATTACATACATGGGTTAATATGAACAAATGTGTCATTTATAAAATATTACACTGTTTTTTTTAGTACTACTGATACCGGCCAGAAAATAAACAATACAAAACATAGGTAATGCAGAAACATCTCATACATTGTAATAATACAGTGTTTAAATTTAATATTCTAGAAAAATAGATTAAAAAATTCACACTACACATTATTCTACTGTATTAAAAAAAAGTTTTGTTTATTTCACATTTTATTTTTTCTAGTCGTTGTAATCTTAACAGTGAGGAAACGGGCTCAGCCATTGGCTCACGAGCCACTGAATGGTGTCATTTCATTGACCCCCTACTGAAACATTTTGAATTAGTGCGTGCTTCATGTAAACGAAAAATGATAAATAAGGTGCTGGTGCACATTTAAGTAAATTCATTGCACCACTTTTTCAGAGTTGTGATCTATATCCAAAGTACTAGGGCTACATTATTGATATGGAAAAAGAATGCGCCATAAAACATGTGAAAAGTGAGAAAATACTTTGCAAATTTGTGCTAATGACTGATCGAAGCTCCCTTTAACTCTGTTTTGCAGTATTATGGTATCTTTAAGATATGAATGAAGATTTAAGAAGAAAGAAAAGATCCGGAGAAACTTACCTGTGGGTTTTTGAAAATTTCATACTTGTCTTTCCTCTCTTGAAAAATGACTTTGTTTTCACTGTCTCGTGTCCAAGCTGACAGAGGCTCCACCAGGTTCTCATGGTCCTCAAAGCCACGCTCTGTGGAGAGGTCAAACTCAGGTCAACCCACGTTGTAGGATATGGCCTTCTATATAACTAGTTTATAACCACACAGCCCCGCTGACCTGACAGAGCACAGTGTGAAACAACTGCAGTCAATCAGCCAAGACTTGTTTGGTGTCTGTTTGCTTCTTTACTTTTGCACTAAAGCTAACAAGTCTAATGTAGTTAACAAGCACTGGAAATGTGTACCACATCAATTAGCAGTGTGCAAACACCTCAAAGTAAGGAAAACAAAATTCAGCCTTCAAAATGGCCGCTACTACTGTTTTACCCTCGGTCCACTTTCATAGAAAACTGCATGTCGTCCACAGGGTGTAAACTTCGGAGGTGGGGGAGCCCTATTTTTTCCATGGCCCGTCTCCAATGTGGGAATAATTATAGGAGATTCTCAGCACTAATATGAAAATGTGCTTGAAGCTAATAGCCTTTGTGTTTCTGTCTTAATGGCTTAATTATGTCTATTAAGTTGCTTAGTTTGCTGTTTTTGTCATCAAAATGTGATCAGTTTCCTTTCTGACAAAGATGAAAGTCACACTAAAGCCTTTAAACTAGCAAACTGAACTGCTCCAACGCCACCCATCTGACGTCAATTTGCTTTGTAACTGTATGCTTGGAGCCGCTCCTGCTGGTTTTAAGAAACTGGTAGGTGACACAGTACAGTCCACCTCTGTGAAACCTTTTAATGCCATCAAATTGGATTTGGAAACATGCTTTTCAAACTAGCCATCCTACGTTATATAACTCTGCTGATGGAGCTGATTAGACAAACACTATCAGCTAGCTAGCTAGGTGTAAACGTGTGCTTTGGTGTCCATTTAGCAACTGACAGTCATTCAGTAAACTAAAACATCATAGTTATGCACGGCTGTCAAATTCAGTAAAAACCAACTTACACGAAACAGAACTACTGTATGCTCGACTTAGTTTCCTAGCTTCCTCAGTCATGACCTATGTGACGAAATGCTTTGAAATAACTTCTGACTACTTAATGGTTGAGGCCTGACTTACATTTATTTAGTTAGCTATTTAGTTTAGGTACTTTACTTTTATGTATAATTTTGTAAAACAGTACTACACTCTTGCTGTGAAAATTGGTAGAATGATATGAGAGGGGGTGGGGGTGGGGGGTGGTGTTAAACATGGATTTTACGAAAAAAATCGGATTACGTCCACATGAACGAAAGATGCCGGAGCTCGGATCCAGTACACTCCAGCCCATTTCAAGCCCCTGGTTATAGAGTATCATAAACCATACTGGCGAGTCTATTTGAGATCAATTTTTGTTAGGACGTTTCCTGAAATGATACACCATTTTATCAGAACTACACTATATGGTCAAAAGTATTAAGACTCCTGATCATCACACCTATATGAGCTTGTTGGACATCTCAACCCAGAGCCATGGGCAAGCTTTCCACAAGAAGCTTTCCAGGAAGCTTTCCACAAGATTTTGGAGTGTGTCTGTGGGAATTTGTGCCCATTCAGCATTTGTGTGAGGTCAGACACTGATGCTGGACGAGGAGGCCTGGCCTGCAGTCAACGTTCTAGATCATCCCAAAGGTGTTCAGTGGGGTCGAGGTCAGGGCTCTGTGCAAGTTACTGGAGTTCCTCTATGCCAAACTCAACAATTTTATTGAACTCACTTTGTGCACAGGGGCTCAGTCATGATGGAGCACGAAAGGGTCTTTCGCAAACTGTTACCACAAAGTTAGAAGCATATAATTGTCTAAAATGTCTTTGCATGCTGCAGCTTTAACTTTAACCTTCACTGAAACTAAGGGACCCAAACCATGAAAAAACAGCCCCAGCCCATTATGCCTCCTCCACCAAACTTTACTGTTGGCTCTATGCATTCCAGTAGGTATAGGATAGATGATTTTTACATACACTTAAAGCCCCCACTTCGTGAGGTTACATGGTTTACCACTTTGTGGCTGAGCTGTTCTTGATACTTGTATTTCACAGTTATAACACCTACAGTTGACTGGGGCAGTTCTAACAGTGTGGATGTCTCACAAACTGACTTGTAGCATCCTATGACAGTGCTATGTTTAAAGTCACTGAGCTCTTCAGTACGAACCATTCTAATGCCAGTGTATTAAGACTGCATGGCTGTGTGCTTGATTTTATTCACCTGTTAGCAATGGGTGTGGCTGAAGCACCTGAACTCAATCAGGAGGGGCGTCCACATACTTTTGGCCATATAGTGTATAAACATGAGACCAAAACTATACGATTTGAACAAACTTCTACAGCAAAATCAAACATTTTCTCCTTTAACTTCCGTCTAAATCATACTGTGAAGTTAGAGTGTGATTGGTTTATAGTTTTAGTTACTTCACAGTAAATGTAACCCAAAAAATGTGCAGCCTAATTAGAAAGTTGGCTTTTTTGAAAAGCCACTGTAAAACTAGTGCATGTAGTTCGGTCCCTTTTTTATATCCTTAACATGGGCTAATAAATCCTGGCATGGTGATAGCAGGTCTTTAAGTGTCTTTCCCTGTTTCTCAGCGCCCCCCCCCAGACACTGAGGTCTCAAATGTAGGTGTTATAGTGCCTCGTTTCTGAATGAAAGACCACGTGCACTGATTAAAATAGGTTAGAAAGAGCTTGCTGGTGGTCTTTGCCTTTTTATTGCTGGGGTGTGAGTTTTTGCGGACATGCTTAGGCTTTTTTCCGCATATGGCAGTGAGTATGGTGCACACATGCAGGCAAACAAAGCACTGACAATGTGTTTGCACAGGAAGAGACACTGTCGACGTGTGTGGGCAAGTCCACTTCACTCAGAGAGCTGTTAGAGAGATCACTCAACAGCACTGCCCTTATGGCTGCAGCACCACATCATGACAATGTATCGAGATCAGGGACGGAGAGTCAGAGTCCAACACGTTTTGGTAAGTTGCCTGCTGTCCCACCGGATTAATCCCATGAGTTAATTGCCTGATTTAATTACCACTGCAGCCATGGACAGGATTAAAACAATGAAATTAATTACTATTACTCAATACAGAAACATACATTTCCTAAACTATTTATCCAATTATGGGCCTCTTCATTCTCCTGTTAATGTCCAACATGCACCTCTGCTCATCTACATTTTTTTTGTCCCAAAAAAGTGTTCTTTGGAGAAGTGACAACATTTCAAATAACCATTTTTGTAAAAAAAAAAGACATTTACTCCTCTTTCATAACCTAAAAATAACTCAGTTTGCATTGTAGTCCCATATATTTACAGAGTAATGCACCATAAGACAGAGTAAACCTGGGGTTTTAAACAGTACAGAACCCTCTGCTTTGTGTAAAGGTTCTATACCAATTTGTATTTTTCCCTTTCTTCATATAACTGTACATCAAAGCACTGAATTACTCTGTCAAAGCAAAATTCAGCTTGAAGGGGAATTCCACCAACTTTCAAAATTTCTGCGTTCAGAGTGGTTTGATGTTAAGTACTGTTACTGAGTCAGATTTGTTTACAGTGTTGGTGAGCAGACTTCTGTTTTGCACAATGTATTTTGCAATAGTTTTAAAAAAGATTTGGTCTAAAACAATTTTTTTAATCCATTCAAGGTGGAGAGATACATGCAGGAGGTTGCGAGGCAAAATAGTCCCAAAAGAAAACAAAATCATTTTCAAAATCAGATTTAATACTGTTTCACCATCATCAACGTTATAGAAGACTTATGTAGGTTCACTGTCTTTTGGATAGAAATAAAATGGCTATATTTGTGCTGTAGACATCATAATCCCTGGTTCCTATCAGCACCACTGTAAAGAAATCAGAGTTGCGAAGTTTCTCCACAGTAAATCGTTTCACGTCAAATCACTGAATGATTTTGCTTCAATGACTGAATTATGCAAATTTTTTTTTAAAATCAGTGGAATTCCAAATGGCTAGTTTCTCTCAAAGAACGACAATTTTTATTTTTAGCACACTGCCAGTCAGTCATGATTACATGGTTGAACTGAGTGCTTAATGTTCAGGTACTCAGTTATGCTGAGTAGTCTGTAAAGATTATGACCTTCACTCTATTGGAGCGATTGCCTGACATGAGGCAGGCATACTAATACACTGAGAACTGTCTAATTAACCGTGTAAATGGCCAGGGCCCACAGGCGGGCCCCAGGTTTTATTATACACTTCCAGGGGTGTGTAATCCCAGGCTTATTGCATACTAAGGCTTATTATTCAGTAACTACAGGGACTTCAGTGCAAACTGGTTGAGCTATTCTTAGGTTATAGAAGTGTGTAATAAAACTTTGGGCTTCAAAGCAGGTCATTTAAGGGGTTAACTTACTTTAAAAATTACTTAATTAACTTACTTTAAAGGCCATTTTTTCCTTTCCTGCAAAGTTGCCTCTTTTTTTGGATAGTGGCACTATTTAATGCACATGGGGCATTTTATTATTACACTTAAGTGCCTATAGGTGCTTACATATATATATGTATATATATATATATATATATATATATGATATATATATATATATATGTATAATAGATATGGTCTTATTATTATTGCATATCATTACCTACATTATTATTATTATTATTATTATTATTATTATTATGTAAGTAGTTACATACACTGTGTAAAAATTTAATGATGAATGGACCAATAGGAATGCTCAAAAATCACTTGGAATAAAATTTATGTATGTGTGTGTCCCTCACCTGTCTGTAGCTCTGGGTTGGTCTCACACAGGCACCAGTCCACATTTCCATCGCAGTGCGTTTTTTCGAACAGGTTGTCTATCACGTCTCTCACCATCTGTCTCTCGTCCACCATCAGAGTCTTAGAGCCGCCATCCGTTGTCTCCACCTTCACTATCAACTGACCACACCAAACAGCACTCACATCACACACGGCTCATATAAACACTGAACCACTGCAGCGCTGCTGGGCCACATACTCCAGCGTGTGGGGAGATGTTCCGTATGAACTGTTACAGATGGTTGTGGCCAGGAGCAGAGCTGCTGTTTATTTTATTTTTATAAGAAATTCAACTAAATTACCCTCATGCGAAACGATCCTTACAAATTCAGGATCGTGTTGGCATGGTGGTCGGCCCTTTATTAGAATCATTTATTACCTTTAATATAAATAAGAGGCAAAAATCATGGTTCAACCAAGAGACAGAGGTCATATCATCCATAGGTATTGTCACAGATTACTCACAGTCACCTATTTAGCAGAAACGTGTGATTTCACGAGAAAAACTTACTGGATTGTTCCTATTTCTTTTAATCTCAACTCCAAGGAACTGTCGGCAGTTCCATATTTCCATGGAACTCCATTCGGTCGCAAAATGTACAGGTTAGTTTCATTGTAGGTACTGTTTAATAACTAAAAAATAATAGAAAATAGATGTATCCTAAGAACAGGCAACCAGAAAGAGAACCAGGAGTTTACTGAACTGAAAAATAATCTTAAAAATTTATTTAAAGTTCTTATAAAGAGCAGGACAGCTGCACTGACAGTTGGGCCACAAAGCCAAAAGCCTGTGGGCTTTGGAGGAAAAGCTCAGTTCCTCTCACTGGGCAGAACATGCCATTCATGCCACTCATGCTGTGGGCTTGACGAGAACATTATCGAGAAGTAGCAGAGCCGTTACTGCTGAAAACTGCTTTAACCTTGGTTAGTTTCAGAAGGTCTCTGACATCACCTCTGAGAATAGCCAGGCCACACCACAAAACCACCTGAGCTGTTCCTCTGGTGCTGGTCTCAACACTATTTCCTGTGCGTCTATTTACTGAACAATCAGATAAGAAAATTCTTCTGTGTCACAAAGGACAAATAGACCTTTTTCCTTACTGCAGTTTAAAACTGTGGTTGGGCCAAAAAATCAAATGAGCACAGTTGTCCGGTTTCCCCAAATGTAGTCTAAGCCATGTTTAGTATCTGAGATTCGCTTCTTTAAGTTTTGCAATGGGGTTATGAGACTACATACATACATACATACATACATACATCAACCGCTTATCCTTCTGGGTCGTGAGTGAGTGTGTGAATGTGTATGTCTGTCTGTCTGCCCTGCAATGGACTGGCGACCTGTCCAGGGTGTATCCTGCCTTGCTCCCAATGACAGCTGGGATAGGCTCCAGTACTCCACCGCGACCCAGAAGGATAAGCGGTTTAGATGATGTATGTATGTTATGAGACTAATGTAGGTAAAATATGAAGCAAGCGTATAGTTTGCATGTTAGCATTGTGCAAACAGCACATCTAAATCATCACACACGCCTGAAACTGCGTCAAGTCGTTAAGTAATCTCATGGAGACTCTGATGTGGTTTCTGATACCGTATGACACACTGTTATCTTTAAGAAAAGATGAAGGTACGAACAAAGCTACTGTTTCAGTTAATTGATTTAGGCATGAAGCTTGCATAATGTTGATCTAATTTTTTTTATCTAAATTAATATTCATAACAAGATAGCTACATTAGACTCCATGCAAAACTAAAGAAGTAATCTTTGGACAACAAATGCAAAACTCATGTTGAATATTGTATACAGAGGGCAAAACAACTTTATGGTTCATCTGTATAAATGTCTTTCCTTGAATTCATGAAACTATAAACTTACAGTAGTGCTGAAAAGTCTACAATAGTGCTGATAGGCATTTTATCCTCTCTCTGGCAGCTCCAGCTTCCCCAAAATAATCCGCACTCTTCCTCTCTCATTGTGCACTATGGCCACAGGTCAACAGTCTCCACTCCATATCCCTGATATTGAGAAACTCTCCACACAGTTTTGAATGGTTGAAGGACACTTACATACAGTATTTCACCAGTCATAAGCGTTCTAGATCACTTAATTCAAGGCCCACCTATTTATCTCTAGAAATAAGGCCTGAAGGAGAACCAAACTCCAAACTCTAGAGACAAGAGGCAAATTGATCAAAAATTGATGTTTTTTGGCCGCCATTATTGCTGAGCTTATATTAATACTGTTTACCACCAGAGGATGCTTTACGGCCTATTTGTGGTCCACAACCCAGTAGTTGAGAAACCTTGCAGTAGATGATTGCACACATTTTGATTAATGCATTTCAGACAAATGGTACACGCTTAAAAAAGATTCTTCAAGGGTTCTTTAGTAAAGAAAATGGGTTTAAATGGAACCATGAACACTCAAAGAACCCTTTGCAGGATTAAGGGGTTCTTTGCGTTGTGAAACGTTTCTTCAGATTGATGAAAATGTATTGTATATGAGCCCTTTTTGAAAAGGGTTCTATAAAGCTCCAAAAAGGGTTCTTCTATTGTTACAAGTGTGACATCACAACAATAGCAGAATCCTTTTTGGTGCTTTACAGAATCCTTTTCAAAACAATTGAACCGTTTACAGGATGTTCTCCATCAATCTGAAGAACAATTCCACCATGCAAAGAACCCTTTAATCATGCAATTGTTCTTTGAGTGTTCATGGTTCTATATAGAACCGTTTCTTTACGAAAGAACCCTAGAAGAACCATCTTTTTTAAGAGTGTAGAACAACAGAATAAAAAGGATTCAGTCAGCAACAGTATGAGCTAAAAAACATGAATCATTCTGGGAAGGTTACATACAGTAGACTTTCTTTATGGTATAAATTACATGGAAAAAGACTGTTTTCCCCCAAAATGCTAACAATGAATAAAAGCTAACAGGGAAAAGTTAGCATTATTGCATTAGCATATCTGCTTAGCATGGCCCAGTAAAGCAGGAATCATTCTTGGAAGGATACATGGAATAGCCTTTCTGATTTCTATAGCTTAGCTGTGAAATCCCAAAAATGCTAAAGTGGCTAACAATGAATGGAGGCTAGTGGGGAAAGAGTTAGCATAGTTTCATTATCATATCTGCACCAAATGTCTGCTTTCATTCATGGTCCATACTGTGCAGCAACAGCATGACTTAGTAAAACATGTATCATTTGGGGGAAGTTACATTCAGTCTTTCCTGATTTGGGAGATCCATTAAAGTGCTAAAGCGGCTAACAATGAATGAGCTAGTGGGGAAAAGTTAACATGTGCCTATTGTAGTCACACCTGGTCTGTGTCACTCAATACCCTGTACATTTAGTGTATATACTGCATTATTGATTGTTTGTGGCTATATATTGTATTTATTTGTATAGTTTGATTCCTATTTGGCTTTTCTATTGTCCATTTATATAACTATGGAGTTCACCAGTACAGATTTCTTACAAATGCAGTGTAATAATTGATTCTGAATGGAGTTAAGACATAACTGAAGTTTGAGGAAAGACCACGCCTAAAACTGCTCCTTCTTAATTTCAGCTTCATATAAATACCAGTCCTTCACTTCTTCTTCTCGTGACGAAATTTCGCACCCCACCTCTTCGCCCCTGTCCATGCCTGCACTTGATCTTTAATATACAGGGGGTCGGCCTTCTCTTGACCCACAGAAGCCGTACTGAACTCCAGCCCAAAATTCCTCAGAGTTCCCCTCCTCTCATCGTCTCGTTTACCAAGGCGTGGTCTGCATTCACAAATTCTGATTTTGACAATTGCATTCACATACTCGCCCCCTGTACTGTCATTTATAATGATAACTGTGGAGAGGTGACTGGAGTGAGTTTTTTAGATGGCAGAAAAGACAAAAATAGTCCGTTTTTTTCTGAGCAAGTAGGTTAATCAGCCATTCTCCACCCTGAGATATATTTCCACAGCATGAGAGCTTGAGAAAAGATTCAAGGATGTGTGTCTCAGTCAAAGGCATGAGAGCTGGCAACCGTAATCAACAGTGTTAGCATTTTATACGAAGTGTTCTTTTAAGAACGTAGAAGACAGATGATTCATTTCTCACCTTCTTCACTTTGGCTTCTTTCAGCTTTTCCAGGGCGAGTTTAATCTTGTCTGCTTTAATCTGGGCCTCTACATCCTCCTGAGGACATCAAAGGTCACTGTCAAGTCACACATGCTAGGATTTTGGAAGTGAAAGCATGATCATACCTGATACTGTCTGACATTCATTATACATAGAGGAAGACTGCTGCAGAAGTAATGCACTCTAACCAGACTCAGACTCTGAATATCGGTCCAGAATGAATGGCAAAGAATTCGTAGACTAGCATTCAGTTTATAGTGTACTGGGTTTTCAGTACTGTGGTAGAAGCCTTGAACCCAATTTCCAGATTTTCTTTGGAACTGAATACAGTGGAACATGGTTGGTTGTCATGGTTCCATTTGCTTGTTGGTCAGCAAACAGTTCCAGCGAAACCTTGTAGTTGTAGGTGTAATCTGGGGGAGGTCTCAAAATGAATGATGTGGTCATTAGGACCAATCGCAGTCAGGGCTAGATGTCAGAATGAACAACACAGTGATTAGGTGGTCTGTTTAGTAAGCAGCGCACACCACACCATACGTTGTTTTGCTTTGAAACACCATTTTAGGTCGATGTGTATTGCTGGAATAAATGGGTGTTTTAACATACAGATAATGTACTGTTCTTGGTTAACCAGCACCAGTCTTGGATACACAAGACTTGGATACACTTGGACAAGACTTAAAAGCAGCTAAGCCCATTTTCAAAACATACAGTAAATCATGCTGTGCTGTATATTTTTGTATCATTGTTTCAACTATTTATGAGGTCCTTCAGATCTAGATTATAGATATACCAATTATTATCTCTCTTTTATCCTTGAACACCCATGATAAATGGAACACATGTTGGATTAAAGTATATTTTAATAAATAAATGCAATGCTTCATGAAAATAAAGTGCATGGAATGATACCTAAGTTTCTACTGCTGATGCCGACGATCAGTCAAAGTTTGGGCACCCCTGGTCAAAGTGCAAATTTTGTTGGTTTGATTTGCAGCGAAAAGAAGTTTTATGTCACTTCTGCATTGAACAAACTTAAATATGACACATTTCTGCATATTTTCATGCTCAATTATTATTATTCATTTTTTTATCTTCTGAATTGAACATATTGGAAAATAAATAAAACATAAAATGTGTCACAAAAGCTCATTTTAAAGCTGATTGAAGTTAATAAAGAAAGCAGCTACAACACTGATATGATCCTACACTGTAATTGTGAATAGCTCTTGTGACGTCTTCTAAAGTAAGAATGTTTTTGCATATCGGAAAACCATGTTGAACTCTTCCTAGTGCAGCATCTCCTTAAAGGGCAACAACCGGTGACACTTTATTTTGAGTGGTCCTGTTTAGAAGAAACACTTAATGGACTCTTAGTAACATGTCAAAAACATATGAGGGTTAGGATTAGATTTTGGGTTGAGGTTAAGGTTAGGGTTAGGATTAGGGCCAGGGTCAGGGTTAGGATTAGGTTTTGGGGTAACACTTTATTTGGAGTGGTCCTTTGTAGATGATTGATAAACTCTTAATAGATTATCAGTAACACATCAACAACATATCAGTGAAGTATCAGTAGTGCAGCATCTGAACACACTGAAGTAAATATCTTGTAGATGTTCTGCTAATACATTACTAACACTGAGTAGATGTGTTGTTAATATGTTAATAACATTACGCAAAACCTAACCTTACCAATTTTACCCAACACCCAACCCTCACCCTGGGCCTAATCCTAACACTAACCTTAACCTCAACCCAAAACCGGTGACACTTTAGTTTGAGTGTCAGAAGGTGCTGCACCAAGCCAGAGGGTTAAAAAAATGCGTTTTGCACAGTAAAAGCCATTTTAGAGAACAAAACTAGGAAAAAACATGCCAGTGATGTCTTGGGCGTGTTTCAAACTGAATATGTTTCAAACAGAGTATGACATGCATGGTCTGTGCACTCCCTCTGAGTAGCTCAACCCCTTCAAACTTTTAGGCAGAATCAGTTTATCCAACCAGGAATCCAGAGCTAGCCATAACAGTTTGATAGAGAAGACTATTTATGTTTTGATATGACAGAGTCCAGCGACGCATTTACATTTTTAGAGCTGGTATTGGTGGGATATGAAATACTTGATTCAAAGAAGAGAGACGACAGCACGTACGACAGCACAGACTAGTCTGTGTGGAAAACACCCACTGGGGCTCTGGAACCACTGTAAAATGCTATGATATGCTATGATTTGTTCTGAATGTTTATTTAGAGGGCTAGAAAATGAATGGAGACTATTTGAGAGGGTGACTGGTCCCTTTTAACATCAACATTTACCATCAGGTGGTATGAGTAGAGTAGACCCCCACCCCACCCTCCGAAAAGAAAATAAAAAAGCTGAAATGAAACCTACAACACTGCTGTTCAGCGTAGCGCAAAACTGAGGGAACTATAATAAACTTATCACTCTGGTCATGTGCTGCTGTGATCGCATCAGCCCTGTGTTCGTCACTCTGATAAACTGTGACCTGTGGAGGAGGTGTTATCTGGTGGAAGCATATCTAAATGTACATGTGACTCAGAATGGTACTTACCGCAGAAGTTTTGGAGCACACTGCAGGCGGGGGTGGTACTGAGGTGTTAGAAGTGAGATTAGGGGTGTTATTAGCAGGGCAAGGGGGCAGTTCATTCTTAGGCTTTGAAGGTGGTGGGGCAGCAGGGGTAGAATGTGGGACGTGAGTAGGAGGGGCAAAGGGGGCAGCAGGGGTGAAGTGAGCTGCTGGAACTGTTACAGCTGGGGGTGGCTCAGGCTTTACACCCCCTCTCTCTGCTGCAAACTTTTCTTCTGTGGCGCTCAGGTCAGCCACCAGATCGGCCATTAAAGCGTCCAGGTCATTGTCCTCCAGTTCATTTAGGGATGCTGAGGAAGAGGAAAAAGCCAAAAGAGGGGTTTTAAATTACAGGGAGTTCAGAAAGTAAAGTTTGAAACTAGACCTTGTGAAATACACACACACACATATATATATATATATATATATATATATACATATATATACATATACGAAATGCCCCTATAAGCAGCCCTAATGACACATTACTCAAATATCTCAGTTTTTATCAGCGCCCACAAGCTAGCATACTGTAAATACCCATATAGGTCGATGCTTATCTGACCTTAGCTGGTGTCTGCAGAGTAGCCAGATATGTTCCAGAAGAACAGTCAGTCCTACATAACACACTAATGCTTGTGTGCAACTTGGCCTGAGCTCCATCATCATTTTGTGCAATTTTATGGCTAATTAATGGCATATTTCCTAAGAAGAGTGGTACACATGACGAACAGGGCCTCCTAGCACAGGTTAAATGTCTGGCAGGAACAGCTTTGGTGGAGGAACAAAGCGCTGCTGTAGAATCGTGTTCCAGCACTGTTTACCATTCAGATCTGTGAAGCCGATGGAAAAGTTGAGGTCCTGCATGGAGTTGGACTTGGAGCTGGAGTTGGAGGGGGGCTGCGGCTCTGTAATTTCAGCCCCCAGACTCTGAAAGAAATGCAAATAAGAAACAGATTAGTTCACAGATACCAGCTTCATCTTTCATACTGATATTTACTTTATCAGTATCAGCCGAGGAACTTTCAGTTCTGTATTTATAAGCAGCAGCTGGACAGCCATTTTGTTAGCTTTCTGGTCTGCAAGTTCAAGTTTTATGTTTATTTGTCATTTGCACAACATGTCAGGACATTTATGCATTGAAATGCTTGTGGTGAGGCTCAGGTAATCACTCTACAGACAGTAAATAAGTAAAAAATAAAAATATAAGAAAAACAAACTGAAATATATTAAATATACACAAAATATATAAACAAGATATACACAAAATATAGAGACAGATGCAAATGCTGCTTGTGCTTGTCTTGACAATAATCCATTTTTAAAGCTCAGAAGAGCCTAGAGCCTGTTTGAGTATCAGGCTGGTGTGTATCTTTATCTTTTTTAATAAAAAATGCTGAGACAACAAGTGACTACTTCTGTGTTTTAACCTGATCTTTTCTGTTAATGTCATGCGACTTGTCAGTGCTGCTGTTGCATTTATTTTGCCATGTAAAGGAACATGAGTAAGCAAGCAGGAATAGAAATATATTTCACTCTTCATTCTCCTTTTATTGTTTTTTTGTTTTATTGTTGCTCCGATGAAACAAATTAATAAGCATTTCAATAGCGATATGAATTGCATTCTGAACAGGCCTGTCACTGTGGGTGGGCCTAATGGGGCCATGACCACTCAGTTAGATTGCTAAACCCATCCAAAATTGGTTGGCATATAAAGTCAGCATACAAGTTTTATACAGACTTAATTATCTTCATTTTACAAGAAAATCAAACATAGCTTTTTATGGCACAAACTGCATGTGCAAAGTATTAAATATTTCTTTATTCTGGCCAAAAAAAAATGTGATCAATATTTTAACGCTAAGTGCTCATATACATCACAAGATTTAGATTCACAAAGCCCAGGATGACCAAACAAGATTATTCATGATAGAAATAAAGTTATTAGTTCACACTGGGTACCAATAGTAGTAATACTAATGATGATAATAGTGCAGCTCAGTGTTACAGTAAAGAAGAGAAAACACAGGAATTTAAGTAAAAGACTATGTTATGAAACAGTTTCCAACATTCTTGTAGCTTGAATGGTTAATCAGTCTATAGAGATCTATAGAGGTCTATAGAGGTCAGTCTATAGAGGTCATTAACATCTCATTATTTTAACAGAGTGTTCGACCTGGACACAATTGTTTTCGTTTTGGCCTTTTTTTCCTAGCTATTGAACATTCCAGAAGGACAGTGTCCTGAAAATAAGTAAGCCAAATAAGATCAACAAGAACAGAGGGTTCGACCCATAGTTTAAAAATGTTTCAATAGTCTCTTTTGGATACTGTAAATGAAAATGATTCTGCAGTAAAAATCAGAGCGAGTATCTTGAACACAGGACCAAAATTCATCCACAATGGGACACACTCAAAACATACAGTGGCAAGAAAAAATATGTGCACCCTTTGGAATGATCTAGTTTTTTGTATTAATTGGTCTTAAATTGTGAAAGTCACAAGTATTGACAAACACAATGTGCTAAAGTTAATAACACACAATCAGTTATAATCTTTCATGTCTTTACACCAATTAAAAATTCACAGTGCTGGTGGAAAAAGTAAGTGGACCCTTGGATTTATTAACTGGTCAATAATAATGGCGGGAATAACCTCAAGCAAGCACTTCCTGCACAACATTCAAGAGACATATTGAACCATTCCTCCTTATAGAAGTGCTTCAGCTCAGCCATATTCTTCGGACGTCTGGCGTGAACAGCTCTCTTGAGGTCATTCCACAGGATGTATTTTTGGGTAATGTCAGGGCTCTGAGAGAGCCACTCCAAAAGACATTTTACTGTTTCTTAAAGCCATTCTGTAGTAGATTTACTTTGTTGTTTAGGGTCATTGTCCTGCTGCACCAGCCAGCTTCTACTGTGTTTCAGCTGGCAGAAAGCCATGCTGGCATGATCCTGTATTCTCCTTGATAAACTTGGGAATTTATGTTTCCCTCAATTATGACAATCGGTCCAGACCCAGATACTCCCTCCACCGTACTTCATCATTGGGGTGTTTTTATGTTGTTATGCAGTGACCTTTTTACACCAGGCACAGAGCTGTGTGTTCGTCCCCAACAATAACCTTAGTTTTACAAAATATTTTCCGAGTAGCATTTTGGATTGTCAAGGTGCTCTTTGGCAAACTTCGTGTGAGGAGTGATATTTTTTAGAGCGGAATCACTGGACCTGGATAACATCTCTGTTCATGAGTCTACCATACGAAAAACACTGAACTGGTATGGTGTCCATGACAGGACACAACGCCTTTTCAGTGTTTTTGGTATGGTAGACTCATGTTTATTTCATTGAGCATTCTGCATTGTTCCTTTGGAGTAATTACCTGGGCATCCACTTCTATGGAGAGTAGACACAGTACTAAATCATCATTTATCAACAAATTATGTAACTGTGGACTGATTAATACCTAAACTCTTTGAGATCACTTTATGACCCTTTCCAGCTTCATGCAAATCTACAATTATTGATTATAGATCTTGTGAGATCTCTTTTTTGTGCGAGGCATGGTTCACATCAGCAGATGCTTCTTGTGAATAACAAACTTAAAATGTTTGAGTGTTTATTTTATATGTCAAAGTAGCTCAAACCCACAGCTCCAATCATTTCATTGACCGGATTCCAGGTTTCCTGACTCCAATTAGCTTTGTTTTTCTTTTTCTAACCTACACTGTGAAGGTTTGAATGATGTATTTAATATGGACAAGAACAATACACTAAAGCTCCATTAGTTTGCATTGAAGTCCCTGTAGTTAATGAATTATAAGCCTTAGTGTATAATAAGCATGGAATGTTAAGGGGTTAACAGATTAAACAGATTATACTTGTTCTTTATGTAACTTAGATAAAGACCACACCACATTTAAATATGACTTTATACAAAAATGCAGGTAATTCCGAAGGGTTAACATACTTTTTCCTGTCTCTTCATGCATATATGCGCCAACTACTGTTGAGTTACATAAATTACAATAAGAGTCTTGCCAAACTTTTAATTTATACAGTAAATTTGGTGCTGCATATGTCTAATGTGTGAATTTAATATTAATTATTTGGTGTGCTGGGTTCTTTGAGGCAATGCAACCATTGTTCCACATCATGACCCAATTATGTTTAACTGTAAATTCTCCCAAAACAAGAAACTGAAAAATTAAAATATGTTTGATTAAGGAGTGGCATATAGATAATATATCTTTTGATGCAGCTCTTAAAGTGAATCTCAATCTTAAATATATAAAAAAGTAGAAACTCAGTAAAGTAAACTCTTTTTTGAGATGCTGAAATGATTTTAGACCCTCCTCAATAAAATTATCTTTCAAAATAGGTATGCTTTGAATGGACCAGCCTTAATATCGCTGTTGTCAGAAGGAAACCTGGTATCTCCAAAATAATAACTTTACAGGAGAAGGAAAAAACCTTCTAAGTCAATGGAACCAGACATTTTTCCAAGTAATTTTGGGTCATTTATTTTAGTCCATTCATCATGAAATTTACACACAATGTAAAGGGCAACAGGTATTTTCAAATTATGTCAAAAACTGAAAAAACGTCAAAAATGGAGATACAAGGTTTTCTTCCGACAACAGCGATATATAAATGGTTTATTGCTAGCAGAGGTAATTCTGACTGGAGCACTCACTCTGTTCTGAATCCATAGCATGATGACACCGAGATTGTGAACTATTTCTGTTGTTTCGCTCATTTCTACCATCACTAGCATTTGCCTAAGGCTACGTTCACATTACAAGCCTCATTGCTCAAATCCAATTTTCTGCTCAAATCCGATCTCTCTGACATGACGGTTCACACTCGTTTAGGCAAGTGATTCAAATCATTAATGTGAATGAATCGGCGTCCTGAAATGACTCACATGCGCACATCCTACTCAGTAACGCCACGTGAATGAATCACGTGCATCATCAGCAAACAAACTAACGAGCAGAACGAGCTTCGCTGAGAAGATAATTAGCTCTCAGCTTCATTATTAGAGCGAGACGAAGGTGAAAAAGGTGAGATGAGCTGCTTTTCCACCGTTTACAGGCTTTAACGTCTGTTCGGTGCTGTTGCCATGGTAACGCTGAAAGATGGTGCACGTGCAGTGGAAAAAAAGCACATGAATTCTGATCTGAGCGTCACATTAAGGTTGCATGGCCACAAATCGGATACATATTCGATCTAGGACCACAAGTCGGATTTAAAAAGATCAGATTTGTGTGTCCACACAGCTCTGAAACCATCAGGTCTGAGTCACATTAGGAAAAAAATCAGACTTGTGCTACTTCAACCTGGTAATGTGAACATAGCAGTTTTGGTTGCCCTTTTTATTATTTTAGATTTCTTTAAGTCAGTGTTTAGTAGATGTGTTTAGTAGCTCAAATGGCCAATGAGAGCTCTGCTTTTTATTTTACTCTGCTAATATTACTGCGAAACCCAAGTGCCGTAACATCCTGCAGACGTGACTGAGAAGTCTGAATGAGTGCGGCGTGGCTATCTGACAAAAAAAAGATATTTCTGTGTGCTCAGTGTTACTTCAACAAGCCAACATATTTCATCCACTGAGCAGAAAATAATTTCCCTCCATAACTGCCACCACTCTAATGTTAACCTGACTGGGTTGTAATTTAACCCACAGTGGCTAAAAGATTTCACTTCACTTTTGAGTGACGGCCACTGCTACTGAATCTGTGGCACAGCCCTGTTAGATAGATGGCTGATAAAGTAAATTTACAATTCTCAAACCAAAAAAGATTCTCAACGGTCACCATACAGAATGTAAACCTAAAGAAGTGAGTGGTCTTTTTTATTTGTTCCATCCTTTTCATGGTATAACGTCCTCAACTCCAGCCAAAACTCAGCAAGTTTAGCTGTACTGCTACACACAAGCGTCAAGTTTTTGAGCAAGTTTAGTCGTATGTACATTGTGTTTGGGCAAACTTTTGTGCGTGTGAGTTAAAACTCAACACATCGACATATTAATATGTTTTCATAACCGAATGTTTTAAAACAGAACAGTAAAATAAAAGCCTGGAGGCGAGACGGGGTGTGTGGAGTCAGTACAGCTTAGATAATATCATTTCAGTGGATTATGGTCCAGTTATGTTCCCTGACTAAAGGTGCTGAGATGTACCCTTGAGGGGACCACCCCAGTGACAAGAGGGGGACTGCCCCAGTGACAGTTTAGTACCTTTATTGATACTAAAAAAGGTACTAAATACACTTTCTGTATGTATGTTTGTAGTGTATGGGCTTAAAATGAGGTTCTGGCAATGTGGCATATCCCAGCAATACAGGTGGCTTCTTTTACACAGTGATAGGAAACATGGTTTCACACAAAAGCTCCAGTTTCAAAGAAACCAAAGGTAAGAAAAGGTTTAAGTCATCAGAAAGTCTTGATTTGTGGTTTAGAAAAATTTGCGAATGGAACGCATGGTCACTTCTTCGGTCATGTTAACCTAACAGTGCTCTTAGTAGGCCTACAGTGTGAACGATGGAGCATAGCAAATCAAATAAATCTGGATAACCTGTGTTCTTATTTCACAATTTCAAATTTGACATCTAACTCATACCTTGACTGCGTGGTAGAGGAGAGTCTATGGATTAATCCAAGCATTTCTCAATGCCAATTTCAACACTTTTGCTCAACATGCAATGGCAAGTATACAACCTTGCTAAAATTTCTGGGTGGTCTGTTTCTCTGACATGGATTAATCTTAGTCTTGGGCAAGACAGCAATGCCTCAAAATGAATCAAAACTATATGTAGTCTAGATTTAAGCCTAATCCCAGTCTGGAGAACTAGCCCGTTAAAGATCAACCCCATGGTCATTCAATTCAGCCCATCAAAGAGACTCATCAGCAGCAGCCCCTTCCTGCACAGCACAACTTGATCTCACTAGTGAGCTCATCTGTTTAGTAACAAAGAACCTCATTGTCACAAGTGGATGCTGTTTAGAGTTGGAGCAAACGCCTGTAGGCTGGACCTGGACTGCGTTGAGTCCTTTTTGATTTAATTAAATGTATGAGATGTCCACAACATGCAGAGCTTCTGGTCACCATTGACCACACACTGTGCATGCTGTGCTCATTCTTCATCCAGTGGGGTTCCTTATGAGCACTGCAGACTGCAAAAGTCAAATCCAGTGATGTTTGAGTATGATCAGAGAGTTGAGAGCATTTTAGACCAAAGTACTTTCAAGTGGACACATCGGTAAAACTTGTATATTCATTATTGTGCTTAAAACTTATTTAACAGGCAATTAAGTGCTCATTTGTTAAGAAGAACACAAATATTAGAGTAAATATTTATTTGCACTCTTCTAACTAGCTTACAATAAGTGCTTTTAGTACAACAAAGAAATATATATATATATAATATTTCATTAAAGCTATATAAATAAACATAAATACAGTGAAGTAAATAAAATATTATATTTTTAAAATGTAAAATGTAAAGAACACCTTGTAAAAAATGTTTACATTTTAAATTCAATTTAAAAATATTAGAATAAATATTTATTTATGTATTTATTTTTGCACTCTTCTAACTAGCTTACAAGATGTTAAGTACTTTTAGTACTTGTACATATATACATATATATATACATATATATATATATATACACATATATATACATATACATATATATATATATATATATATATATATATATATATACAAATAAACATAAATACAGTACTTTAACCGTATATGTGTATATAACATAACCTTATATGTATAACCTAAATCTGTATACATATGTAAAAAAATCTAATTTTAATAATGTAGTCAATCAGCTAAGACATGATTGTTGTTGTCTGACATTTGCTTCTTTAGTTTTGCCCTGGAGCTACCAGGCTAATGTAGCTAACAAGTAATGAAAGTAATGGAAGCTTATAACCCACCATGCCTCATGACACACTTGTTTCAGGGTGGTTCTTTAATCTCAAACAGACTTTTTAAGGTGATTTTACTGACTGTATTTGGGGTAAAGGGAAAATTGCATAAATTTGATTTTTCACCAAAGTATTCCATTAAAGGAGAACGAAAGAATGACAAAGTTGGGCCGGAATTCAGAGAGGCTGCTTGGTTGTAGCTTGAAAGTTAACCTTCCAAATTTAGATTATGGAGCAACAGATGCACAAAGAAACAAAGACAGTGGTGGGGAAGAGTGAATAAATCTCATGAACATATGTCTCTGTAGAGTGTGTGTGCTTTATATGTGGGTGGATATTAGCTGAAAATGAAGCCTTAGATTTGTTCATTCTTCTAGGATTGAGTAATCAAGTCAGTGGCACACTGGAAAAAGGAAATAACTCATTGGAAGACTATGACTTTTGACATGTTAACTCATACTGGAGATGCTATTAACACAACAGAGTTTTAGAAAAGCATAATTTGGATGAGAAGGAATTGTCTTACCTGTGTGAGGAGATCCATCTCCTCCAGCATGTCAGTAAACATGGCGTCAATGTCGTCCATCTGCAACAAGACACCAAACATGTGATATCATCCATACACATGATATTGCATTAACAAATGTGAGACACAGATGAGGAGAGGCAGAATGGAGGAATGGTATGAATGGTCAAACTGCAAAAAGACCAAATAAAAAACATGGAAAACATAAACAATGGCAATCGTACACAGTCTTACTCAACAGCCCTAAATACTAATGCAGGTTTGTGCATGTAAGCAAATTTATTTCTGATCACAGCCTCTAAATATAAACCTGTTCAAACTGTTTATGTAATATATTTTATATACTGTTTATTTGTTTCTCACTCAAATATCATTAAAACAAGCAATTTCTGTTTGAAAGTGCTGATTCTGAATTTATATCCAGACCAAATTTGTTTTTGTAAGTAGAAGTGGAGATATTTTATTACAATAGGAATTTGATGTTTGTACAGGTTTAAAATAAAATACAATTGATTAGTTTAAAATAAAAACGTATTCATGCTTATTAATTAGGTCAACAACTTAAACACAGTAATAAGCAGTTATAACACATGGATAAAAAGGGTAATAGTGAGCTGTTATAGTTGATGAATATGAAGATGTGATGAAGCTGACAGATTTAATGCTGACAAAGTAAGATAAGTAACCAGCAAGATCTGATCTGATCTGAGTATAGATTAGGGCTCACTTTTTGGCAAGCAACCAGTCACCATTTTTCTTCTTCTCTCTGTGTTATAACAGCTTATTAATTTTTTAGGTGTAATTAATAACCATTAATATTTCTGAACCATCCATAAACCCTTTATAAGTGTAGTCTTACATTAATTTGGTGCTCAGTCCGGTTTTGTAGAAAGACATACTTGACATTTTTGCAATGTTTTTATCATTGTTGGTTCATCAAACCAAACAGAAGAAAGTCCGGAGTGCAGAATCAAATTAATACACAACGTAAATTGAGTGTAAGTGTAATGACATCTAGCTATGGAATCAATTATGTGATTATATAATTGCATTCAAATAACTATGTAAGTGCAACTTGATTGATAGCATAATAACAATGAGCCTAGACTTCTAATGGTTGATCATAATTGCTTCAAATGGTGTCTGAGTTATTCAAATAGTGTTATTTATGTAGTTTACTTGAACCATACTACATAACACTGACATAAGCATGCCATGAACATGTCATGGCAGATATCACATGCTGTCATGAGTTGTCATGAGTTAAATATGTTCAGTAACAAAAGAGTGTCATGTTGCCATTACTTATAATTGTCATGACATACAATGTAATGTATGTGACTAGAATACACTCAGCCAAAAAGATTATATGACAACAACTACTATCAAACATTATAGCATCTGTCATTAAATTAGTGGCAATGATAACATGACACTGTAATATTACTGATTAACATGTTATGATGACTCATGACAGCATATGACACTTTCCATGACATGATGAAGATGCTTATGTTAAAGCTTAACCCTGATATAATGCCACAAACATGTAAAGCTAAAAGATATGCTGCATAAACCATTTGTAAACCCTTTATAAGGGCAATCTTATCGTAAAGTGCTTTCTGCAATGTTTTTGTTTATGCAGAATCAAACCTTTTGATACAGAATGTAAATTGAATGTATATGTAATGACAAATCTGGCTATGCAATTAATTATGTAGTTATATAACTGCATTCAAATAACAATGCAAGTGTTAAGAGTCTAGACTTCTATGGTTCGTTTCTAAGTGGACTTTTGAAACAGGCTGTTTTTTTTTCACATAGCTGCTGTAACTGTCTTTGGTTCCTCAGTCCTGGCTGATTGTCACAGATAACTGAGCTGCAAAGCTGAACAGAGTTTGTTCCTCAGCACATATGCTGTAAAATATCTAGCCCAGAGCCAAAAAATTGCACAACACCCGACGCGTAGACTGAAGATAAAAGCATCGTTTGCATAACTCTTCCAGGCTTGCATTCTTTGTCAGGACATGCAGGGCCTTGTGGAAGGCTTCCACTGAAGCTTCAACTGAGCTCAGATATCTCTGCTTCTCTGAAAAGGTACTAAACTGACACTGTGGTGGTACCTAGTGTTGTTGTCAGGACCACTTGAGGTGAGTCCAAGTCAAGACCGAGACCTGGACACATCGAGTCCGAGGCAAGACCAAGACTTTGTAGTAGTCGCATCTGAGACAAGACCAGACTACGTCATTTGTAGTTCATTGTACTTTGATTACCATTCATTATATATGATATATATTAACCCCTTAAAATCCCAGGCTAATTACATACTAAGGCTTATTGTTCAGTAACTACAGGGACTTCAAGCTGGCTGAGCTTTTCTTAGCTTAGATGTGTGTAACAAAGCTTTGGGCCCACCCTGGCCATTTAAGGGGTAAATAAATAATATTAGATTTTAACATACATCTTGTAAAATATAACTGATATATTCAAATATTATCAATTATGATTTTATTATAGTCTTAGGTCAACTTTGCACTGAAGCTTTTGGAAGCAGATGATGGCTAAAGTTCTTCTCTGTCCTTCTCTAAAACGTATTCAGATTCACCACCTAAAGTCAACTGAATATAAACCAAAGAATACATCCTTTTTTATCATACAATGAAAACATACAGCAGTGAACAGATTTTTATTTAAATAAATAGAGAAAGAATCTGATCTAGAGAACAATATGCCAGCCCACTTTAACCCAAGACCAAGACCAGATCAAGACTGGACTCGAGTACTACACACAAACAATACAAACAATGTAAATGTTCCCTCAAAGGTACAACAGTGGTTTTAAGGTCTGATTGTGAACCTTAAATAAGTTTTTCCAGGTGAAAAGAGTTTGGTACAAAAAGTTTGTATTTGTACCTTTTCATCGAATGTTTTAAAACAGAACAGTAAAATAAAAGCCTGGAGACGAGACGGGGTGTGTGGAGTCAGTACAGCTTAGAAAATATCATTTCAGTGGATCATGGTCCAGTTATGTTCCCTGACTAAAGGTACTGAGATGTACCCTTGAGGAAAGCACCTTAGTGAGAAGAGGGGTACTGCCCCAGTGACAGATTACTACCTTTATTTGTATGAGTGTATGACACTAGTGATATTCTCCAGGGCACGTCTTTAGTACCTTTAGTTAGTGGATATTTGGTTGCATTGACTCCATTCGCTCTGTCTAAAACTGTTCTAAAGTGTCTAATACAAAACTCATGATTGGACCTTAAGACCACTGTTGTATCTGTGAGGGTACCTTTGCACTGTTTGTACCTCTTTTTTTACTGACAGGACCCAAAGTCAGTTTCCTGCAAACAGCCCTTTTCAAAAGTCTACAAAACAAAACCCATAGAAATGAACTATAATTGACCCTTAGACGTCTAAACTTGTTGGCATTTTGCCATGGAACTAAATTACATTGCATTGCACTTTGTCTCACTATTGAAATGTGCGATGGACTGAATAATGAATATGAGAGAATTGTGACTCAAGACGAATATGGAGCATGAATACAAAGTGAAAATGACCATTATTGTTTGGACTTCTCCCCACTGGCAAAGGTTTCACTTCAACTTTGAGGGGATGCACTGATTATTCCATCTGACTCATCATAGTTACTCTCGCACTTTGTCTTCAATTATCAGCTTCCTTTTCTCCAATATACATACAGAGCTCTGATCCCTCTAATGCAGATCAGTGTAGCCATTAGACAGAGAAACAGAGAGAGAGAGAGAGAGAGAGAGAGAGAGAGAGAGAGAGAGAGAGAGAGAGAGGCATAATGATAAAGCTAGAATGGCACTTTAGTTACACTCTTAAAAAGATGGTTCTTCAAAGGTTCTTTAGTAAAGAAAGTGGTTCTATATAGAATTAGGAACACTCAAACATTTTTCCATTATAAATGGGTTCTTTGCATCATCACATGGTTCACTCAAAAGGTCAAGCTTCTAACAATGCAAGAACTCTTTTGGGTGCTGTTTAGAAACCTTTTCAAAAAGGTTCTGTGTAGAACCATCTACAGCACATTCATGCACATTTTCCATCAATCTGAAGAACGCTTTCATAATGCAAAGAACCCTTTAATCACGGAAATGGTTCTTTGAGTGGTCAAAGTTTAATGTCCAGTCAGCAATACCCACCAGGCACCGAACAACAAGGCTCAAAACTCGACACCTGGCAACCCTAGTTAGATGTAACACGGACACAGGTACACCTTTAGATTTAGGTTTTTCTTTCCTAGTGTCATATTATCACAGGTAGGCTGCTTAGTTTACCTCACTCTCAAACATCCCTGACAGTCTTAAACATCAGCTAGAAGTCTGCAACATGTTGTTTCACTGTCTGGGACAACAACATGAAAGATGTTGACTCTGTATGGACTACATTTCCCATCAGTCTGTGTGTGGGGATGTAAAGACGTGATGGAAAACATGCATTTGAACCAAGAATCCTCTCTTTTTAAGCCACAGTTGTTTAGATTGAGTTACTAGGGGAGGAAATTCAGACACCTTCAAACATTAGAGATGATGTCCCCCACTCCCCACATGAGTTCCCACACTAAATCTACACCTATACTTACCTATACCACTATATTTTTTATATATGCTCTTAATTCTACCTGTCTTTGATGTTTATCTTTTTAATTTGATCTGTCATTGCTTTAAGATTTTAATTTAATATTCATAGTTTCTTCTAGAAATGTTAAGCTTTCATCACCTGCCACTTTGAGCTACCACTGCTATGAAAAGTGCTCAATAAATAAAGTTATAATTATTATTATTATTAAAAATAAAGGCTTCTTAGCTTGGTCGTACCACTCTAGGAAAAACCTTCAACTTTACTTTACTTACTATATGTAAAGGTTCTTGAAACTGAAAGAAGGTTCTTCACTCCTCATTTACACAAAAGGACCATGGTTTGTTTAAGGAAACAAAAATGTTCTTCTACTGCAGGGACAGGAAACTCCAGCGCAGTGTGGTGATTTTCCTGCTCTGACACACCTACTAGACCTGGTAACTAACTGCTGAGCTGAATCAGGTGAGTGTGAGCAGGCTGATGACCAAACCGTGCAGGAATCCGGCCAGAGTTCCCTAAAAGAACCCTCATGAATGTATTCTGGCCACAGGTCTGTTTGACATGTCTTAGGTTTTAGAACAGACTTTGCTTTCCAGTGTACTGAGCCGAGACTGTGTCTAAATAGAAACCAAAGGTGAAAAATGAGTGGTCAAGCTGAAATCAATTATGTGATCTCCACCTCCCCGAGCAAAGCAGGCCTTCAGTGACGTCAGTTCTCCTGAAGAGTGACGCCTGCAGCTAATCAGCACCTCTCCTCTCCACTTCCAGAGGAGCTTTCCAGCTCACAGAGAGAGAATCTCTTCTTTTTGATGCAAGTCAGCTGAAGACACTTCATATTTCTCTTTACTTGACTGCTGCCAGGGTAGTGTGACCATATTTTGGTGACCAAAGGACACTGTAAGGGCAGGAGGGAGGCACGGCGAAGACTGCAGAAAATGAATGTCAATATGAAAGCAAAGCCAAATTCTGGACTTCTAGGCGATTTTAAATGATCCAGACTGGATACATATAATAAAGAATAAAGACTTATGGTCATCCTATGTTTCATATCTGCTGTATGATGTCCTTTTCCATGCCTGAGCAGCTCACAGAAAACTACAAAGCTTGTGTTTAGGTGGGAAAAATAGTCAGGAGGTGGAAAAGCAATGCATGAAAACTGATAGTCTCCCTTTACCTTCACTCAACCTGAGATCCAAATGGATCTTTCTCATCTTGTTAGCTCATCTCTCTGGTCATATTAAAACACAATTCTTTCATGTCACACCGTCTAAAAGACAACATTCCTGTTTTTCTGTAATATTCCATCTAAATGTAATGACTTTTGCTCCTTTAAAACATTTTCTGAATTTTGAATGCATTTTCATGCATCAGCAAGCGGAGAAAAATATCAATATCAACCAATAATATCATGTTTCCCCTCCCCCTCCCGCTACCCAAACCTCCTTCAGTAAAGGCAATGGCTATATGACAACTCAAAGAAACATCTGAATGCTAAAGTAGTTCTTTGAAGCTCTGAAAACGTTTTATTTTTTGCCTTTTCTAATTGTCCCTGAGTTTCCTTCTTGTTTCCTTCACAAGATTTTGAAGGTCTGTTATTATTTTGTCTATTGTATAGTACCTTGTATATTCATTTTTTGCTGAAGTTGAAATGCCAGCTGCTCTTTACGCTGTGTGAATTTTTCATGATGAATGTATCAGTAGAAATGCTCCAGAATGACTTGCATTAACTACCATTAAACATTTAGAATGTTTTTCCTTCTCAAATCATCTTTGATTAACCAAATTTAAGGAAACATGGTTTCATATAGCACAGGGTCTTTTTTGGCAGTACAGTATTTTTTGGGGCACCTGAGAAAATGATATTTAAAAGCTGTTCAACTGATTAATAGGTTTATTTACAGAGAAAAACATTGATAATAGAATAAATACATCTAACATTAACACAGTAAGTAGTGATTTTTATGTGTGTAAACGTGTTTGTTCAAACATTTTCAAACCTCCCCTCGAGGTAGCCCAGAATTATTTTAGTTAAAATGTAATACTTGGTTGGCTAATATACTATGTTAAAACCGGAGTGCTGCTGATGTAATTAAACAAATCGACTTCTTCTTCACTCAACTGCAGTGACAGTTCTTAATGTTTCACTCTGGTTTTCAGACTTTGGGACACATTTGCTACAAAACAGTGGGATCTAACTGCTCACCATGTGGCCATGAGGGACAGGGATGCAGCCTCACTTCCTGCTCTAAAATACAGGGGTGTGGCTAAAATAAGGCCCCGCCTACAGACCAAAACTCTTTGTGTTTCAGTAGTGACATAAAAACAAGTTTTTTTTTTACTTAAAAATTAAACTCATATTCAGTTCTTTCAAATCTAAATCTTTCAACTTCACTTTAAAAGAAATAAAAAAAAGTCAGTATTATTTAAACAAATGGAAATATAATATTTGGGACAGACACTTCCCAATAGAAAGCAGCCAATAAATAATGATTTTGTATATTTAACTTATTACTGTGTCAATTAATGCCTTAGATCAGAACCTAATCTATATATATATATATTATATATATATATATATATATATATATATATAATATATATAATAGTTATTCCAATAATAGAACAATAGTTATAGGTATTAATTATTGTGGGACCTCAGTTTTAACTAATTTGGTAGAATTCAGTCCATATACATCCTTTTTGAAAAATACATCCCTCACACATCGATAATCCAGCTGTGTTTTCCTTTAGACAAAGTGGAAAACAAAGTAAAATGTAATATTTGTAACAAAATTGCTTACAATCAAACAGCACTGCCAGAACATCTATCCACCTGAAGCAGTTGATAGAGGAGGATCAGGTACAGCCCCTGTTAGGCAGTTAAGTGAATGTAGCTAATGTTAGCTCTCCAAGGCTACGTTCACATTACCAGTTTGAAGTGGCACAAATCCGATTTTTTGTCCTAATGTGACTCAGATCTGATGTTTTCAGGGCTGTGTGGACACGCAAATCTGATCTTTTTAAATCCCACCTGAGCCACTTTCATATGTGGTCCTAGATCGGATACGTATCCGATTCAGGGCCATGTGACCCTAATGTGACGCTCAGATCTGAATTTGTGTGCTTTTTTCCACTGCACCATCTTTCAGCGTTACCATGGCAGCAGCGCCGAACAGAAGTTAAAGCCTGTAAATGGTGGAAAAGCAACACATCTGACCTCTTCGGCCTTCGTCTCGCTCCAATAATGAAGCTGAGAGCTGATCAGAGTTAATTATCTTCTCAGCGAAGCTCGTTATGCTTGTTAGTTTGTGCTGATGATGCACGTGATTCATTTACATGACGTCACTGAGTAGGATGTGCGCATGTGGGTCATTTCAGGACGCCGGTTCATCACATTAATGACAGATTTAAATCACTTTCCTAAATGAGTGTGAACCATCGTGTCAGAGAGATCAGATTTGAGCAAAAAATTGGATTTGAACAATGAGGCTAGTAATGTGAACGTAGCTCAAATTTGCATGCTAAGGTCAATTTAATAGTGCAGTCTTTTTATTTTGCCAGATGTCATTCTTTTTGTCATTCACTTGAAATCAGGGTCAACTCCAACATTTCCGGAATCCACCAGACTTACAAAAATGCATATTCAGTCAGGTGTCCAAACTTTTGACTGGTAGTGTATATTCTAATGTATTTTTAATATATCACATATTTGTTTGGGCTTTGCCATGTTAGATCAAAACCAGCTTTAAAAGGGCTGGACTACTCTCAGCTTATGATTCACAATGCCCATCACACATGCAAAGCCTCTCTTAGCAGAACAGATGTGACAGCAGGAATGAGCTACAAAAACACATGCTGTGCTTTTTCTGGCCTGTGGTGACTCACAACGTGCTCTGAGATATTTATGGATGGATGTCAGGTTTTCTAGAACAAGAAAACAAGGTATCCATTATAGAACAGTTTCCATCTGCCATGGCACCTGCATATTCTTCATTGTCCTCGTTATTGTCCATGTTATTGTGTTTTATGTTGTCCTTTTCGTTGTTTCTAATGCCTAGATTGGCCTGAGTGGTTTGAAATGTGAAATGTTCTGCTAGAAAGTAGCTACTTCTCAAAACAAATCTCTCTCATAAGTCATAAATCTATTCATCAGCAGTTTAAAAAGACCATTGTGCTTCTACAGTAGGCTATTTTGATGTCAGTCCAACTCTGCTGTCTCAGTGGAATTTCACATCCTGTATCCTGACTGTGCCCTAAAGACTCATTCTAAACGGTATTTTAGTGTTTAGTATGCAGGACATTCACAAAACATACATTTAACTTTTAGCATACTTTTTATATTTAATTAGGGCAGTCAAACTATTAAAATAGTTCATCTTGATTAATCACATTATTTTTCGTAGTTAATTGTGATTAAATGCATTTGTCACTCAAATTTCAAATGCAAAAATTTGGATTTTTCCATTTAAAAAGCAGTGCATTTTCTTATATGAGTGGACAAAACCTCAAAAGAATGTATTTATTACCTTCAACAATTCAGTAACATTATCTCTACAGAGTGAACACAGTGCAGTTTGCATCACCAATCTCCAGTGAGAGCAGCAGTGGCTGCACGTTCTACCAGTGAGCATACATATATCACATATATCATATATACAGTCAGTGATTCAACTCCTCTGTGATTGTAGCCTCTTACTCTCATTCATACAGCCTGTGTGTTCTTGCTGCAGTGGAGGGGAACTGAATCTTTCCACTGCTGTTGTTTTTTTGTTAGTTTGCTGATCATTGATTTTATTCATAGTGTTTCCTGCAAGCACTGTCCAGTGTAGCCCACTGATGGTGCATCACTTTAAAAACCAAAGCTGTGATTGAACGACAGGGCATCACAGATTCTGTCATAGCAATACACAGTGCACTGCAGCTGGGCTTCAGACTGCACTACTAAGGATGGTTCAAAGAGTCAAACGAGTACAATGCATTAACAGAGCCTAACAAAGGTTGTTGTTAATAATTGATCCCATTAATGCGTTATTATTTTCCTGTTATCTTTTACGGCCCTAAATTTTACATAAAAATATTCAACATGCATAATTACAGTCAGTCAGTTTTTGAGTGTCTTGTTAATGGAGAGTATTCCTCCTCACTTTAGTGCAGAATGGAGAAGGAAGTTCAACATACAGTTGTAACATTTTGATAAAACATTTTTTAGAACTCAGGAGTTCAAGTATTCTTTAGAAAGTGTGGTGTCTAAACTTTTACTCTGTACCACACCAGAGCTTATAAGCAGAGGAGGAGGTATTTTATTATGACATCCATACTGTCTTGCTTTGTGGAAAGAAAAAAAAAAAAGCTGGTTTTCCATTATTCTGACCATATTTAGTCATTGTCATGGTTTCGTTGACATGGATACAAAACTTTGTTGTGGATACAGTGGAAAAACAGCTTTTACTTCTTTTTGCAATGTTTACTTCTCATTGTGTGACATCAAAACAAATCTAAAAAGTGCAGAATTCAACCTGTTCAAACGGAATGTAAACCGAATATAAATCTATTTGAGTTAAATTACATCATTACTTTCAAACAGTGTAGCACAAAAGGATTAACTTCCAATTTCCATGGGTTAAATTGGGTGGTAGTTCCAAACTGGCCAAGAAGCTGGTCAAGAAGGTGGCAGCATGTATTGCCATAGCAACCTCACTTCATCATCAGCAGCAGAACTATGCTTTGAATACTAACTTGCCAACATTGTTCACTATTGAGATATTAAGCCTTTATTATACGTTTACAACAATCTACAAAAGTCTTGTTCGTATAATCTTTTGTAAAAACGTCAAAGAAGCATCTATACTAGTTTCTTTTGTGCTGTCATACTGAAACAGATGTAGCAGCAGCACCTGTGTGCTAAGCAGGCGGCCTGATTTGGGTTGTACTATAACTCGGTGCTCCAGATAATCAGTAGGGCGTAGAGCTAACGTGCCTTCTTGCTTAGGGAAGTGGTTAGTGCAACTTCCCCTCGCTCGATGTTGAAAGCTTCAGTGAAGTTTCCAACAGGAAGCAGGCAGCACTTACTAGCGCACTGCAGAAACACTGCAGTATGCTTTTCTTTATATTCTCAAATCTAAAATCCACAACATGTTGAAAACTGTAATATCTACTGCAGCATGTCAGAGATAGTAGTTTATAGACAGTAGAATCTGATCAATTCTAAAAGAACAGTATTCTGGTATTGCATTTAATGTCTAGTAGAGGGTGAAGGTTTGGGAAATGTGAGAACACTTTTTGTGTATCCCAGAGGTTAATGAGGTGAATGAAGAACTGGCTTCCTGCACACTGTACGTAGTGAGCCGTTAGGGTGCAGTCATCTCTCTCTCTCTGCTTCAGCTATTTGAGGGTTTGTTTTTCCAGTCAATCTACGGTCATTTGCAAAACAATCACAGACAACTGACATGGGAAAATAATTAACACATTCTCTAAAGGGAGAATTATTATTAATAATTAATAAAATAAACAGATAAATGAATAATACATAAAATATAAAATGTGCCATAACTTTTGCACATGGCCACATTTCATATTTCATTTTTTCCAGCATATTAAATTCAGCAAATAAACAGTAATTGTGCATTAAAACATGCAAAGGTGTGTTCTCTGCAGAGAATGAGTTAGTTTCATTACACTTCATTACATCAACATGTAATCTGACCAGGGCACCCAAACGTTCTTTAGTATCGTTCTGCGGTTGGAGTCTGAGGCAGGGTTCACAAGCAATAACCTGTTGGTCAGAGTGAAGACATGGTGAGAGTTTCAATTTGTTTCAGAGCAGAAGTGCAGGACGGCAGAGCTCACTTTGCTGCATTGTGTTCAGGCCTGTGCGTTCAGATGCCTGTGGTAACCACAGCCCTGTGCTTCTGCTGGTGCATCGGAAGCAGCCTGTACCCCGAGGCGGTGACTCTGTCCTCTCACCTTCATGAGAGGGTTATGTCAGAACCAACAGGACTCGCACTCCGTTCCAACATCAGCTTCTTTTAGCTCTCAGGAGTTTCAGTTCTCAGCAGCAATAACAAAAGCAGCTTGTAATTTCACACTTTGACATGCCTCTTCTTTCATTTTGCTCAACGTGCTCTTCTCTGTTAACAACATGATGGCTTAGTGCTGTCGCTGCATTTATTTGATCTAAAAGAATTTGGGCAATTTGTAGATTTTTATGCAGTTTGTTTCACAAACTACACTTTTGAACATGCCAACACACGAATAAGAATCTAAGGCATACATCCATTGCTTTTTAGTGTAACTCTGATTAATTTCTTCAATAATAAGCGCTTCTTGATCCAAATTATGCTCTGAATGAGCTTGCAGACTCAAAAAGCACAGTGCCTCCAACAATAAAGAAAGCCTTGTGCATCTTTTACACAGCGATAGAAAACATGTTAGCGCTAAGGACAGCTTCCCACTTGTCCTAAATACTTGAGTCCATACCCACGACTGATTCTGGGCTCATTATCACTGGTTTGCTTTCAAGCACAAGAATTCCATCCAAACTGTGGATTGATTGTGCAGTTCTGCCTGCTGATTTGCAAATTGGTAGGCACTAGCTTCATTCATTTGCTCCTGTTTATTATTTACCTTGGATACGAACAGTCAAGTGGAAAAGCCCAGCGATTTTTGTCCTTTCCCCGCCATCGCTAAACTTGAAAAGGGAAGTAACGTGATAAATGGAAGCAGTCTCATTGCAAAATGAACCAATGATGCAACCCTACACACGGTGCCTGGAGCAGATAGCTTTGACACAAGCAGCGGACCACACCAGAATTGCTAGAAGCAAGCCTCAGACCACTGATGTCAGAAGGATCCAAGATCGGTTCCCTGGATCACTCCCGGGACCCGAAAACAATTCACACTTGACCAAATGTACCGAACTTGCAGAGCAAGTGGTCCTGGGTCCAGCAAAAAAAACTCTAGTGTGAAAACATCGATTCTACACACTGATACATTTTACTGTGGCCAGTGTGGACGAAAACGCACTGCAACTCTTCTTTCAGCAGATATAAGCTAGTTTAGGTGGCCAATGTCAAATTCACAGTATTGATCACTGGCAAGACGTTCGGTTCCATAGGTTTTCTTTATTCTAGAAATCGTGCTGAGCATCACACTTAAAAATGATGATTCTTCAAGGGGTTTTTTAGTAAAGAAAATGGTTCCATATAGAACCATGAACACTCAAAGAACACTGATTAATGGGTTCTTTGCATCATATAAGCGTTCTTCAGATTGATGGAGAATGTGCTGTAGGTGGTTCTTTATAGAGCCTTTTTGAAAAGGGTTCTGTATAGCACCAAAAAGCGTTCTTCTATTGCTATGATATCAAGCTTGTAACAATAGCAGAACCCTTTTTGATGTTCTATAGAACTCTTTTCAAAAAGGTTCTATATAGAGCCATCTACAGCACATTCTCCATCAATCTGAAGAACACTTATATGATGCAAAGAACACTTTAACCATGCAAAGGGTTATTTGAGTGATCATAGTTCCATCTTTTTCAAGTAGTACCAAAATGGTTATTTGAGTGTTCATGGTTCTATATGGAATCATTGTCATTACTAAAGAAGCCTAAAATAACCTTATTTTTAAGTGTGTGCAGCTTCTAAACTTTCTATCTATATCAAATTAGTGTTCATAAGAAGAGCAGGAGATATTTTTTTAAGAGACAAGGATGAAACATCTCCATGTAGAATGTAAATGTAATCAAAATCTAATATGTAATGTAATCAAACTTGCAGCAAAATTATAAGTATAGACTTCTAAAGCAGTAAATACAAAAATGTTCATCATATTAAAATTCTGTGGCTTACTGAAGCACTGTGGTTTGAGCGCAGTGCCGTCAGCCGTATGCATTTAGACACTAAGCATATGGGTGGGAGCTGTGAGCTTGTTTCAAATACGCTCTTCATGAGCAGCCACAGCTGATTGCTCAAAAATGCCCTCAGACCACACCCTTAAAAGGACCAGTGCGTACATATTACCACAGACACATACAGGAAGTAAACAATCTGATAAACAAATATATCAAATACGCCACTATAGCCAAAGCCAAGTGGTCTGGCATTATCAGCCTGGACTGACCACTTTTGCTGTGCAGCCTTCTTTTCCAGTCAAAGCAGCTATTAGTTATTCATTTTTCAGAATATATTTCAGAGAGATTAGAAAAAAGATGTCCATCCTTCCACTGTGAGAAGACAATGCATTCCTATGGGTCTGAAATCATTCCATGGGTTTTATGGGCACGTGCCCAGAAGCCAGAGCCACTAGTCGACCCCCACAGGCAATTATGAGAAAATCTAAACAACTTTAGAAGAGCAAAAAACATGAAGCAATTTCAAATTTGTCACAGTTGATCATAATCCAGATGCTCTCCACGTCTTTCCCTGAATGTCTGCTTTGTTTTCTCCTTCAGTCATTGCTTAGCAACCATTCCAATATCCAACAGTACCTCAGAAGAGTTTTTTTATAAGCAGTAAGTTGTGTGAATGTACTTTGAAGCTTCAGATATTCAAAAAACGTGATGGAGGATCTGTAAAAGCGAGATCTGACTCTTCGACAGAGTAGAGGATGGACATTTCCAAAAGCAAATATAAATTGTCAGCCACCTAAGTTAAAGAAAAAAGTTGCATCGTCCTTGCTGGTATTGATCTGTGAACTATGAAGTTCCACACATCAAGTCACCAGAGGTAAGATATAAATGGAAAAGAAAAAGATTTTCCACTTTTGCTGCTTTCTTCACTCCTTATTATGTAAATTTCAGCTGTCCAGTTTTAATTTGTCATCTTCACTGAGGTGAATGTTTTGCTTATGGAATATTGTGCTGTAGCCATGTAGGGGCCTAACTTGATGAGCCTGGAAAGGATGTGTGGCTGCCAATAACCCATTACTGAGAAAAAGAAATAGACAAAACAAGAAAAACTTCAAACAAAGGATCTGCTGGTGTTCTCAGAAGAATAGACTCCAGTCCTCAACATCACTGAAGGTGTCTGGGGTTATTTAGATCATGAAAATCATAATTTACAACCAACTTCTAAGAACTTTGGAGGCCGTAGTAAAGCCTGGACACAATAAATACTGAAAAACTTCTGAAAAAGGCTTCTGTGAAATACATTTAAATATGTTTCCTGTTTTTTTTCCTGTGACACTCATTTATAACTTGCACTTCATGGCCATTTTAGCTAAAAATTGAAGAAATGAAGGGTAGTTTCTGACTTTTGAGTACTGCATCTGTGCAGAAAATCAATGAGTCTCTGACACATGGAATGTTCCCCGTATAGTTTTTGAAATAAGAGTCTTCTATCTCTAATGATTAACTTCCTGTCTCAAAGCTGCGCTGACGTCTGGCTTTAATTTCTAAAACCGACATTACGCTGCGGCGTTTCCAATGCTAGACCTTTCAAACAGATAGAGGACACTTCCTGGTTGTGTTTTTATGAAACGGCTGTGTTTACACAAGAGGACTTCTTCAAGACTCTGAGGCTTTGGCGTCTGTGGATCAGACAGAGCTGTCAGCCCAACCCCCTGGAGATGGAGCTACATCAACTACATATTACCAACACCAGGAGTACATAAACGCTGCGTACAAGAAAGCAACAGTGCTTTTCTTCATGTAATCTGTTCATCTGCTGCATAAAACGAGTTCGATATGAATGTTTGTGAGATTTGCTTTGATGAAAAATGTTGCTTTAGGGCCTGTCTTGCATACAACTTAGGTTTCACCTTCACAAACCTGAATGCAACCATTTTAAGAAGGTGTTTAACCCCTTAAATCCCAGACTTACTACATACTAAGGCTTATTATTCAGCAACTACAGAGACTTCAGTGCAAACCAGCTGTAGTAAGTTATAGAAGTGTGTAATAAAACTTTGGGGGGCCATTTAAGGGGTTAACAACTTTCTCTTTAGGTTTAGATGCTCAAGCTGTGATTAATCTGCAGTAAAGTATGACATTTCTGAACAGCCAAATGTGTGAAACATGAAAAGGGCTTATATTTCAAAGGAGGAAAACCAAATCATACTGTGTAAATATGTACAGAGTAAAGAAATTATATCATTGTCTCCACTGCAACCTTGTAAGTGCATATTGGGATAATATTTGATTTATATTCTTGATACCTACATAGTATGATTGTTTTCCTCTGCTAAAAAGTGACCAGAGTGGTCCATCTCTGTCAGAAGCATGTCCCTGATTGGTCAGAAGCTCACTCTGAGTGGTCAAAAAGCTGTTTATGATCCAAAATCCTGAACTTCACTGGCGACGTTTATACATGCAGCATTGGTTGCCATGGTGATCTTGCCCAGAAAGAAGTGATCCACCATTGTGAACCAGAAAATCCAGAGTGAGATCGAACTAATCTTAAGGTTAAATGCTTAGAACTGTTGTTTGGCTTTGCTTCGTTTTCATCAAAGAATCAATCTGGCTTAAATAAACCCGGTTAAGCTGTTAGTCACCATATGAAGTACATTTTTAGGTTGAATTCATGTATTGAAGTTGGAAAGATCTTTCTGGAAGGGAAATACATTAAGAGACATTTTGTTGTTGTTGTTTTGGGCCTAGTGCTCAGGCCCACAGGATGTTTTAAAGAGCAGCTGCAAAAGTGATAGCACAGCATGTCCAGAGCTGCTTACAGCGAGAACTATGCATGAGCAGAATGCTCTTGCTTCAGGTATTTGCCCTGAGACCTGGTGGTATTTCACCAAACAGGATTTCTCAGTAACATGTGGTAACTTGAGGGAAAAATGGGATTTGCTGGATAGAAACTTCCCTCAATTATTCACCAATTGAACAGGCTTGACTCTGAGCTGCTGTTATCTGGTTAACTGTTGAAATCTTGTGACTTTAAGCATGGGTTCTCTGCCTGTGTGAACCCACATGAAATGGAATTTAGCTAACTGAAGCCACAAGAACATCCCCCTTACTGCAAACGTCTCCACCAGCTCAATACGTTACCCATTTCATCACCAAGTGTTGGAGACATAAGTATATTTAGGCTAAGCTGGATTTGTTCCATTCAAAATCATTGTATCAACTTGATTTAACTATGAAACACATTTCCATTCAGTCTAATAGAGTAGAGTGAACATACTGTTGCCAGAATAAAACACTGTATGATTGTATTCCACATAATTCTGGAGCAGTTCTCAAGTTGGAGTTTAAAAAAAAGAGTTTTTTTTTCTTCCTGACAGCAATTTTATAAATACAACACAAAATGCAATTACAATTAAAGTCAACATATTTTTGTATGTAAGTCAAATAGCACCTATGATTCATTGTTTTGAGAGTAGACTGGCAGACATCTGTGTTTAAAACCCATAAGCATGTTAGTTATGTAGGTAAACCTTACATTTTCAGCCATTTCAGATCATATGAATGTGAATTTGTCAAATTTGTACCAGTTAATCTCCTTCAAACATCATAATATCGACTAGCTCACTGTTTCTTCATATCAGTGAGAAAGCTGCAGTAAGACAAGCTGGGTGTGGTGCCATTGGTGATGTTTGTAATCCATGCTTAATCATAGTGCCAGCCAGTTGTGTCCTACTGAGCTTCAGTAAATGACAAATTCACTCCACTACCCTCATTGATATGTGGTACAGGATGTTGTAATCAGATTTCCTTCTCTATTTGCACTGTTGAAAGTGCCACCGAATAGCAGTTTTATCACTCATCCGGACATGGTGCTGATCACTAAGGACCAATCCAGCTCATACCCGCATGGCCTGGACTCCTGACTCATGTCCTTGTCTGCTCTGACACACTGACCTTATCATCTATTTTTGTCAAGCATCTGTCCTCAGATGATCATTTAGTATGTGCCTCTTGGGGGCAAACATGGGTGTATTAATATGATGTGGCAACGTCAGTTTAGGTATTTCTAAAACCTGAAGTTATGCAGGTCCACAGGTTCATTTCTACACTCTCATAACTACAGAACCTTCACATTAATTTCATAATTCTTACTGAATAATGCATAGCAGCTACTGAAGAATACTGAATTCATAGTGCTTACTGAATAATTCAGAGTGCTTAATGAATAATCCGTAGTAGTTTCTAAATAATTTAAAGTAGTTACTGAATAATTCATAGTAGCTACTGAATAATTCGTAGTGCTCAATGAATAATCCGTAGTAGCTACTAAATAATTCGTAGTAGTTACTGAATGATTTTAAGTAGTTACTGAATAATTTATTGTGCTTACTGAATAATTTAAAATAGTTACTGAATAATTCATAGTTGCTACTGGATGGTTCATAATAGCTTCTGAATAATTCATAGTAGCTACTGAATAATTCATAGTTGTTACTGAAAAAATCAGTTGCTTCAAACAATCTATAATAATTACTGAAGGATTTGTAGTCTTTACTGAATAATTCATAGCAGATACTGAATAATTACCAGTCATTACTGAAAAACTCATAGCAATTACTGAAAAATTCAAAGTTATAACATTATTATTTACAACAATTACTGAATAATATGTGGTCTTTACTGAATATTTCATAGAAAATAATTTATAGTAGCTACTGAATAATAATACAAATACCTCTTGAGATCAAAAACTAAATAATAAGCCTGCAGTAAAATGATTAATAGGCAATTTAAAGCTTCTAATCATGTAGTTCAGGACAATAACTACATCACAGCACCTGGAAAATTTGATTGGAAGATTCAAGAACAGCTGTTACATACTAGGATAAACTATTTTACACCTATTGGGAGAAAATCATGGTGGACTTTGGACTTCAGGTGAGCTGATAAGAGCACAATAACAGGTTAACTACTAACACATTGGCTGGATCCTTCTTCTGGGTAATTATTAGCCGAACCAATACAAGAGAGCGAGGTAAGCAAAAGCTCATCAAGTGGCAGTGCTTTGTACACCGTTACGCCAAGTGTGGTCACATTCATCTGTTACAGAGCAGAGAAAAAGTAAACACACACAGCTTACCTTTGCTGCAATCCTTTGGACTCAATTTGTAAATGATGGGTTCATAAATGAGAATTGTCCACAAAGAGCAGGTTTTCTGCCTCGCTTTCTGCTCGCGGCCACCACCCCACACATGTAGCTGGGTAAACTGAGCTGGAGTGCTGAATCTGACTCACTGACAGTTAGCTAACTTCCTGTTCAGTGCGGAACTCAGGTCCAGACCTGTTCATTGCATTCCACAGCAGGCAGCAGTGCACCTCCGACAGCACAAACTCCATCACCATGGGCAAAACTACAGTCCCTACAACAAACAATGAAAAAAGAGGGGTTCTGGAGCAATGCCACCCTCTTAAAAACGATGGTTCTATAGGGGTTCTTTATTAAAGATAATGGTTCTATATAGAACCATAAACACTCAAAGAACCCTTTGTATGATTTAATGGTTCTTTGCGTGGTGAAATGGTTCTTCAGACTGATGGAGAACGTGTTGTATATGATTCTATATGGAACATTTCTGAAAATGGTTCTATATAACACTAAAAAGGGTTCTACTATTGTTACGAAGTCAAGCTTGTACCAATAGAAGAACACTTATTGGTGCTATATAGAACTCTTTTTTGAAAAGGTTCTATATAGAACCACATACAACACATTCTCCGTCTATTAGAACCCTTTTTAGTGCTATGTAGAACCCTTTTCATAAAGGTTGTATATAGAACCATATACAACACATTCTCCTTCTATGTGAAGAACCATTTCACCATGCAAAGAACCATTTAATCACGCAAAGAGTTCTTTGGGTGTTCATGGTTCTCTATAGAGCAATTTTCTTTAGTAAAGAACCCTTGAAGAACCATCATTTTAAGTGTGCAAAGAAGAAACATGTTTGCTTCCCTAAAGAACGTTTCACTGGAGTCTACTTTAAACCACCATCTTTGTAAATATGATGTGTGGGAGTCAGGAACATCAAAGTTTGAAGAACCTCCATATAATGTGAAGGTCAAGGGTGCAGGATATGTGGGGGATGCAACCCCCTCACTCTCACGCGCGATTCTGTCCCCCGCACTTTTGTGCATATTGCTCATGCCCTGAATGGAGCCAGTGACTGGCAACCATAAATCTCTCTGAAAAAAGTATAAAAATGAGGTATCCACTGAAATGTTGGCTGAAAATAGTCAAAAGTGGTGCTTTTGGTTTTCAACAGAAGAAGAAAAAGGCTAAAATTTTGCCCAAAAATGTGTTACCTTGTAATTTACGTTCATCACTTTTGTTCAAAATATTTCAAACCTTATTCAAAAGGAAAGTAAAAAAGGGAAAGTTGTCTTCTATCTATCTATCTATCTATCTATCTATCTATCTATCTATCTATCTATCTATCTATCTATCTATCTATCTATCTATCTATCTATCTATCTATCTATCTATCTATCCCACACCTAAGCTGCCAATTACACTCATTCCAGCCTCTAAAATAAAAGCGCTGCTGGTAATTATGCTACTGCAGGTCACACAGGGAGCTGAATTCAGCAGTGCTTGTATTAATGGGACCGTCTGTAAGGCCTACTATCCACTAATGGCCATGATTATGCTGTAATTACTGTAAAACAACCATATATGTTACATATTTATGAGAGGAAAGGATGAAGAGGAGTGGCTTACATATGTACACAGTGAGTAGTTAAAGGGCCCATATTGTGGAAATCTGAATTGTGTTTTTTTTTATTAACAGTAAGTTTTAAAATGTACTATTCACTCCCCAGTCCTTATGGTCCATAGACTGAACTGCAAAATCAGCCCATTCTGAATTTGTTCACAAACATCTTCCTATTCAGCAGTTTAGCTTTGCCCATTCATACTGAAAGTACAAAGCATATTCTAGTCCAGACTGTTTTCTGAATGGGGCACCATAGATGGCAGCCAATCAGAATAGAGATCATTAAGTGTCATTTATCTTAAAGGTACAGTACCAAAAACAGCCTATTTAACACTAAACGTTCAAGAGTGGTCAGAAAAAGGTCAAATAAAAATGGAATAATACTGTTTTTGGTTCATAACATCTTTTCTTGAACATGATGAGTGGAAAGAAGCAAAGAAAAGAAAAGAGTAAAATATGGGCCATGCACTTTAAAAGAATATAATGTTTCTCTTGTTATTAATGTTGGTGCCTATGTAAATGCACAATATAGAACAACAAATAAAAAATAAATACAAATAAATCCAATACGCTGAATAGGACAGTGCTTCTCTTTATTTGTGACTGGAACAATGGTGAGCAGGCTGTTCATCATTTCCTACAGCACAGTGCCAAAAATATGAATGTGCCATCTTTTTTGTCAAGTAACACTGACAGGATCTTTGATGTGTCATCTTTAATGTTCCTCAAAGACTCTCTTAGTTGTGCAGTTTGCTGTGCAGCCCTGATGTGGCGCCAGGAGCCGTCTAAATGTAATGTGAGCATGACTGTCGCTGTGATCTACAGAGACGGAGGAGGAGGACGAGGAGGAAGGGAAAAGGAGTAAGGCAATCGCAAGGGAAGCCAGTGTTTAGTTTCACTCGTCATTCATTCGCTAATGTGAGAATGATTTATTGCTTTGTGGAGGAAGTGAGGCACGCGTCACTCCTCTCTGGAACTGGCCAGGCTTTTGTCTGAAGCTTGTTTAAGCCCAGCAAGCACCGAGCCGAGGGAGTTCCACAGGGTCATTCTGGGGGTCACGCAGTGTGAAATATATTCTCCAAGCTAAACTCATAACTCTGTGGGAAGGATGATGCCGTCAGAGTGAGCGGGAGCTGTGAAAACACTGAACTGATTCAGTCCTGAACTTCAGGAGTCAATAAGACAAAAGAGTTACGTCATTCATGGCCTGTTTTGCTGCATGCAAGGGAGCAGGAAAGTTGGGGATGCTGAGATTTCAAGCAGCATGTACACAGTGGCATCATGCAAAATGGTTTGCCTTGTTTTGTTTTAATTTTGGATAATTTTGATAATCACACAAATCATATAACTGACACACCATGCACTCACTCTGCTCTCTTGTTGTGGATGAACTTGAAATTAACTAATGGAGACCAATCAGGTTGTTGATATGTGGCACAAAAACTGATTCTGTCATGTCCATAGTCATACACTGAGTTTCGATTTTTGAATGCACAATAAGTGGGAGATATAGCCTAATGATAAAGGATTAAAGTAATATATTCAAAACATGGGACATTATTGCATACATACATCATCTAAACCGCTTATCCTTCTGGGTCGCGGTGGGGTGCTGGAGCCTATCCCAGCTGTAATTGGGCAGAAGGCAGGATACACCCTAGACAGGTTGCCAGTCCATCGCAGGGCAGACAGACATACATACACAATCACACACACCTAGGGGCAATTTTAGCATGTCCAGTTGGCCTGACTGCATGTTTTTGGACTGTGGGAGGAAACCGGAGTACCCAGAGGAAACCCACACAGACACGGGGAGAACATGCAAACTCCACTCCACACAGAAATGACCCTGGTCGCCCAGCCGGGAATCAAACTCAGGCCATTCTTGCTGTGAGGTGACAGTGCTACCCACTGCACCACCGTGCCGCCCTTGCCGGGACATTATTGCATTTGATTCATTTTTACAATATTAGACTCTGCATGCGCTTTTGCGTGCTTTTATGAGCCAAAAACAATCACATAATTCATTTTTATGTGACCATTGTGCCTTTAAGACTGATATTTGTAATTGAGCTCACTTCTGATTGGCTACTCTGTATTGTGCCTCATTCATAAAGCAGTCCAGACTAAAACACTCCATATAACTTCAGTGTGAATGAGCTGAGCTAAACTGCTGCAGGCTGAAAAGGCAGATATATATAAATCTGCAATCAATAACACAAACAAATTAAGCTGAGAGCTCCTCTTTTCGATTCTTTCTACATCACTTTTTATTTGGCTGCATCATTGCAACTATGAATGACCACATACAGCTGCTGGTAACCCATCATCAATTAATTACAGTCTAAAACTAATGCAAGCTCTGGTTTAGTGGAACGTTTTTTCAGTTGCAAGAAGTCATAGTTAATTTAACCTCATGTAATATGTTCTCTGCACACACGACAGACATTTACATGCTTAATTAAAGTTTTTGGGGAGACATACAAAAATGGGGCTGAAGGAGGACATGATGTATGTCTGATGATGTTGATGAACGCACCTATCGTCCTTTGAGCTCTGCCCTCATGAGGCAGGTGCACCCTAATAACTCTACATTTCCACTCACATTTAGCCCAAAAAGTGTGTGTGTGGGGGGGGGTGCTCTGCTATTTTCCCAGATTTCTCTCCTGAGGTGGTGAGGCAGAGAGTGTTTAACACAGTGAGGGAGGAACTTCGTGACCAGCCTAGTAAGTATCATTTGTCACTGCTCTGGTGTAGTTGATGGGGACTGGTTCTTTGAGGGTGTAGCTGGCTGGCCTGTCTCAAGTCATCAGTTAAACCTGACTATCTTGGTCATTGCTGGTGTGTTAGAAGGAGAAAAAAGCTGTTAAAATGTGTGTGGATTCCAGGTGTGGAATGTGGTGCTAGGTGTGGCGCTATCTAAGGCTTCTTTCAGAAGAACGTATTTTTTGTTATTGTCTATGCTATTGTGGTTCTAGTGCTTCTGCGATGGGGTCACGCCTTACTTTATATTCTGCGGCTAATATAGGCAAGACTTTGGGTTTGTTGGGTGGGAGGGTGTGGTGATTAAGGCACTTCCAGTTTGATAGTCATTTAGTGACTGGGCTGTTTGCACTGCTTGGGTGCATGATAATATACATTGTGCAGGCAGGATGCAGTATAATGTACCACAACAGAGAAAAGGGAGGAGAATTTATTCACTCCTTTGAATGTTAAAGGCCTGAATCAAACGGTGTAAAGAGGACGAATAATGGCCCACTAAAGGCACTTCCCTGAGATATTAAGTTTCTTCAGGAAACCCATCTTAACAGAACCGCATACATCAAATGAAGATCTAGGTGGATTGGACAGGTTTATTGTTCCAGTGCATCCAGATCAAGAGTACCTCCTATTTATATTGAGTAGGGTTTTCCTTCTTATACATAAAAATACTCTCACAGACAGAGAGGGCAGATATGTGAATGTTGTAGGGTGAACTCTACTCACTACCTGTTACACTGGTCAATATTTCCTATTATAAACGTGTTTTCACTCAGATTACAGACATATCTCAGACTAATCTAGTTACTGGTGGGGATCTCAACTTAGTGCTCAATCTGTATATAGATCATTCATTCATCCACACTTAGAGTTGGAACTAAACTCTGCAGGAAAGTAGTTCTCCAGGACCAGGGTTGAAGACCACTGCCATTGATTGACAGATGCCTTTGCAGTGTATCAGTACTGTATTGATTTCTCTTAGATGGAGGTCCCTTCAGGGGGGTTATTGATTTTTATTCATTTAAATATTTTACTCGAGTTTGTGTGTGGTATGTTCAGTGTGTGTATGTGGTGTGTTTGTGGTGTCTGCACCTTCAAAGTTGTGTTTTCCTAAATGAATATATAAAAAAATCCAATCTAGTAGATGCCTAAAGTGCTTTTAACTTTTTAAAATTTTATTCCAGTGTTCATGATGCATATAAATGGATTGGTTATTTTATAGTGGATGCTAAGCTCCTGCACAGTGTTGGTAATGTCAATTATCTTCATATTGTGATTTCAGATCATGTTCCAGTTTCATTTTCTTTAAATTCGGAGGGTTTAACTCATCGGACTGGATAGCATCCCAAAATTTTGTGAATTTCTTAGGGCACAGATGATCTTTTTCTTTGAAATGAATGACCACCCAGAAACCTCTCCATTAATAATTTGGGAAGCAATAAAAGCATTTCTAAAGGGGTATATTGTATCATTCCAAGCGGCTAGTAAGAAAAGCAGCTAATTATTATATCTGGAATATCAAATTAACATATTACAACCAGAAAAAGGACTGTATGGAAAATGCAAATAAAAAAGAAAGCAGTGATTTCTAAGATTTACTTTGACTTGTATTTCGTTGCTGACAGTAACACAACAGAACATAAGATACACCGATCAGGCATAACATTATCTCCTCGTTTCTACGCTCATCGTCCATTTTATCAGCTCCACTTACTATATAGGTGCACTTTGTAGTTCTACAGTTACAGACTGTAGTCCATCTGTTTCTCTGCATACTTTGTTAGCCCCCTTTTACCCTGTTCTTCAGTGGTCAGGACCCCCATGGACCCTCACAGAGCAGGTACTATTTGGGTGGTGGATCATTCTCAGCACTGCAGTAAAACATGGTGATGGTGTGTTAGTATGTGTTGCGCTGGTTCGAGTGGATCAGACAGGAGTGCTGCTGGCAATTTAGGGCTAGTAATGAGGTAAAATATTTAAACAATGATGTGATTTGAAACAGGTGATGTCAACAGGTGATCATAATCACAGTCTGGTACAAAAGCAGCATCCAGGAAAGGCCTAGTCCTTTAGGAGCAAAGATGGACCGAGGATCACCAGTTTGCCAAAACACAGTTGGGGACTTGGGCACTTTTGGTTCTTTTGAACAACTCCAGACCTGGTATGGTTTACCTCCCAAACACTTTTTTAGATTTGCCCAAGTTTGAAAAAGTTGAACGCAACTGGTTTGGTAGACGTTTTAGGTTAGGTGGCAGAGCTACTCAACTCATAGCGATGCCTTATGACTCTTTAGAGTATAACACTCCTTCCACTGAGAACACTAAAGCACAGTGGGAGCAGGATTTATGGTAACAAATTCAAGCTTCTCTCTGGGAAGATGCACTGGAGGGTTTACACGCATGCTCAACTAATTCAAGGCACAGACATAGACAATTTACGATCTGGAATAGACTAAGCTTCGCAAAATCTAAGCTGGCTAAAATCGTCCCAGATGTGTCTCTGATATGTGACAAATGTGAAGCTGAGGAGTCAACACTTCTTCATAGTTACATTTTGTGCCATATTAATGCCTTTTTGAGTGGATGTCTTCACTCTCTCTCAGCAACCCTGAACAAACTGACCCACTTTTGGAGTGTCTGATGTGCTGTCCAAGCTCAAGAAACCCCAATGGCAGTTCCTATGCTCTTATTACAGCTAAGAGCCTTGTATTAAGATCATAGAAGGGGGCGAATGTTCCATCCATTAAATTATGGCTTACTGAAATGATTAGGCTCTTACACTTGGAGAAAATAAGGTTCATGCTAGGTGACAGAGACCAATTGAACACAATTTGGCATCCTGTTTTCTGACATTTAGACAATGCTAAATAATAGACCAGTGGTCTCCAACCCTGTTCCTGGAGATCTACCTTCCTGCAGAGCCTTGTTCCAACCACAATTTGCAACACTTGCTCCATCTAATCAGTGTCTTCCTAAGTCCCTGATTGGTTGGATCTGATGTATTAGAGTTAAGTACGGGGCGGGGCAGCTTATTGGATACAGTTTGGAACTAAACTCTGCAGGAAAGTAGTTCTCCAGGACCAGGGTTGGAGACCACTGTGATCAATTGACAGATGCCTTTGGAGTGTATCAGTACTGTATTGATTTCTCATAGATGGAGGTCCCTTCAGGGGGGTTATTGATTATTATTAATTTAAATATTTTATTCGAGTTTACTTTGTTTTATCTTTAAATTTGCCGTAATTGTAAGTACTGTGTCTTATCTTTTGAAGAATGGTAAAAAAATAAGAAAAGAATGAGAAACATAACCAGAAACATGCATTTTCTGAAGGAAACACAGCTTAAATGATTCCTGCTAGGTTGTTGCTAAGCTGGACGTTGCTATGGTCGCCTAAGTCCTTAAATTTCCTGCTACCTTAAATCTACAACCTTAAATCCAGTGCCACCTTAAATACACTGCTACCTAAAATCTCCTGCTACCTTAAAAGTGTGTGTGCATTTGTGTGGTCTGTGTTTGGTGTGTTATGTGTGGTATGTTCAGTGTGTGTATGTGGTGTGTTTGTGGTGTGTGTGAGGCGTGTGTGCGGTGCGGTGTGTGTGTGTGGTGTGTTAGTGTATTTGTATCATCGTGACACAAGAAAGGTGCCAAAACTTTTGCACTTCATTCATTCCAATGGGAAAAAATTCTGCAAAACTCCATTGCTACACGGAAACTGTGCGTCCGATCAAAAAGCTGTATACTAGCCCGAATCACAATCAGGCTAGACAATCTGGAGTTTGAACGGTGTTGATGTCTCATAACTGCGGGACGAGTTGCGCAGCAAAAATCAGGCAGAAAAATAAGAATAATAAAAGAGAAGAAGAATAATATAAAATGAAGAACAATATAGTTTGCAATGTGCAGCCACAATAACTTTGCAAAGTACTGTACTCCATTCATCCTAAACGCCCCTCAATAAGCAAACTATGTAACAGTTAGCCCAAAAAATTTCAGGGTTGTGCTCAGACGTGTATTCTTGGTATGAGATTACATCTGGCCCTGAAAGACTAGTTGGCAACCATCTTTCCATGGTTCCAACCATTAAAATAAAGCATTAGTAAAAATGTTAACACTAATACTAATAATACTATAATTCTGCGACTATACCACTAACGATTGCTGAAACAGCATGCTTTCTTTTGCATATTGCTAGTCTCACTATCAAACTCTGAAGAATTATGCTCTGGTCGGTTGGAGGGTCATTCACATTTCCTTACATTTCAAAAGAACAAGAATTCCATCTGTAGAGGCAGGAATTTTACCAGGAGGTTGGAACTCAGGTACACAGAGAGTGGCCTCAATATCACACTCTGCAAACCAATCCAGAAAAAATGTTGACCTGCCCATGGGCTATAATGAGGTCAGTCTGACCTCTGTATGCAGCTGAAATGCACTGAGCTCAGAGAGTGCAGACTTCTCCATTATAGAAAGAATAACTGAATTGCCAATTGACAGTTGGATTGCCTGAAATTACATCCTCTAACAACTCAATTTCTCCCTGTAAGAAAACCTTCCTTACCTGGTCAGATGGGTTTGTTTACACAGCACACGTAGTAGAAAGGGAGGAGTTTGGGGAGAAGGAGAGATTGAGCTCTTATTGGGCTACAGAAGCTTTACCTGACCTTCTTCTTTCAATCTTTCTTATTTCTCTCTGAAAAGAGGTCTTTAAACCCCAATATAAATTTTCTTCAGCAAACTCTTATAGTTTGGTATATATATTATGTCATAATTCATACAGAAATAATTATTGGGCAAAGAACACCAAATACATTTGAATTTATATAATATTACACTAAAAGATATTGTCTTTTATTTGGTTTCAGACTATCATTAATGCCCCGTTAAGTAGAAATCATCTTCTATTACGTCTAATCAGCTAAATCACTGCTACACTATTGGCTGATGTAACCTACCCTTTTATACTTACTGTAGATGACTGACATTTGTTACCAATTAAAACTTTTATATGTTCTGTTTCTTCCTCTAATTTCCCTTTTTAGAGCCCCTCTGGCGGACCACCCTGCTCGTAGTACAATGTTGTCAGCACTGTGTCATGATTTTCTCTCAGAGTCTCCCCAAAGCCCAGAGTAGGACCGGTAGTCTTTGACAATGAAGTAAACATTGAAACAAGGCATGTGCTGCGGCCACCGGCGTGCTTCCCACTGGGGATGGGGGAACGTGCACCTCCACACACACCCCCACTACCTCCTCACAGTTAACTAGAGGTTACAAGGGAAATCAATGAGTAGGAACTACTGCCCACCTGTTGTAATCTAAGTGATAGAAATAGAATCAGAGCAGGAGTTGGTTGATAAAACTCAATCTAAATATAAGGATCAGTGGGCTAACGCCTAGTTTCATTGATTATGCTGGGTCATACCCATTTAGACGGTTGCTCTATGGCTACATACATTCCATGGTTACACAAAGGCTACACCCACTTCTATGGTTATGAAGGGGCTTTACCCATTTAGATGGTTCCGCTAACGCAGGTATCAGCAATGCAAATGTTAAGAATAGCCATTTTGTCCTTTAAACAAAAATCAAACCACCTTGACAGCCACAACATTTTATGTCCATTTTACCATCTTGGCTGTAAACATGTCTCAGTATGTGCGAAGGAATTACAGGAATTTTTCTCGCATCTCAGGCAGGAAACTTTTCTGCAAAAGTGGAATAGTTTCTCGTAAAATGCCAGCACTCACCTGATTTCCTGATACATTTAATCTGCAACAAGAAAGTGTCAGCTTCTCGTTCACCAGCCTCTTGTTCGAATATTCCCGTTCTACCTTAAATGGTGCAGCAGTTACATTCTGGCGCCTCAGGCACCATTTAAGGTTGAACGGGAATAATCGAACAAGAGGCTGGTGAACGAGAAGCTGACACTTTCTTGTTGCGGATTAAATATATCAGGAAACCAGCTGAGTGCTTATAAACACAAATAAGTCTAGGTGAGATTGTTGCGTGGCTATGGTGAAAGTCTGTGCTCCAACCTTCAGGGTTAAAAGTCGGTAAATAAGCAGAGAAAGGTTAGACTAAACTTCAGCATTTAAGACCATTTATTGCGAAAACATTGTCAGAATGATTAGCAGAGCCTCATTTTACTGCAAAGGAGGATTATTTTATTGTTACATAAAAATCTGCTGTGGTGCCGCAACAGGGCAGTAAAAGAGTCGCATGTTGCCGACCGCTGTACTAGGTCTACATTCATTTCCATGCTATGCTACACCCACTTCAGTGGTTACGACAGGGCTGAACTTTTCTATAGTCAGACCAGCGCAATGCTGGAGAGGATAATCGAGAGAATTCCTGGTGGGCTATTAGCTGGTTACCATAAGCGTATATATAAACAGGTATATAAGCTCAAAAACGCTCGGACAACCTATAAATGTTACATCCAAGTGTATATCTGTACTAAGTTAGGGGTTAAACCATTTCTGTGTTACTGATGTAGCAAGTTTTCATACGTGAATCATTTGAAGATGGACAGCAGCAGCAAGAACACTAGAACGAGACAAGAATGACAAAGCTACTTAAGGAGGATGAGGACATATCCGAGCAGATGGACAGTGAGAAATACTGACCTTAATTTACTTAGCTAGCATTAGTTTGTAGCAATAGAAATACAGTTAGAGTTTGGGGTGGGCTGGTCTGTGCCATTTAACTCCCAGTCTGAAAACAAGTCCCACTCTGGCCCTGTGCCAGGGCTATACCCATTTAGATGGTTATGCTAAGTCTACACACATTTTTATGGATATGCTTGGGTTGCAACCATTTCGATGGTTATGCTACACCAATTTTAATGGTTAGATTTGAGCTACACCCATTTCCATGGTTACACAAGGGCTACATCATTTCCATGCTTATGCCAAGACTTACACCAGGACTACAGTAATTGCCATAGTTACACTGGGGCTACACCCATTTCCATGGTTACGCTGGGGCTATACCTATTTAGATGGTTATTTAGATTCTGTTAACAATGTTACAGTCCAACTTTATAATGTCCACATTTCTACAACAAAAAACTACACCCTCCACCCTCTGGACATCTTCAGATAGTGAGCAGAATGTACACTCTGACCTACTCTATCTTGCTCCACTGAATGACCTCAAACATGTATTTTCATGGCCCATTGGCACTGAATATAATTTTGCAGTGTGGTACAAACCTGTAATTTGTTTTGCCTTTCCAATAACCTTAACTGGATCCACCATCATAAACAGGGAGATATATTTGACAATCAGCCAAAGGCATTGAGTTCTTCAGCTGTCAAGCTAATTAAAGTTCCCATAAACTGAACTATGAATAAAAAATTCTTGACATACCTTCAACTCCTTGCGCAGGCACGTGCAATCAAAACAGATAACCTCACACTGTATCATATACCATCGTCATTAACCCCTTAAACTTCCTAGATATCAACATCCTCAGCCTGGCTTTACATGGTGAAGCTTTCATACAACTAGTTGTCGGTTGCAAGATGACAGTTACATGAAGTAATTAAAAATTATTAAAGTTGCTTGCAACACATGCATTTTTACACTAGTTAGCAAGAGTAGTAATTAGTATTTTTGCCATATTGTATTGTTTTTTGAATCATTTCTATGTAACTTGTAGATCACCGCACAGCAGGCTAACAAACATTTCATACAGCTGTCATATATATATATATAGCGGACTTGTTTGTTAAGCTAATTGGTCACCAGAAATAAGCAATCTTATTCTAAGAGATCATCGTCTGGTTTATTTTCTTTTCCAAATGATCAAAATTTTCTGGAAAGGACGTTTCATGTGATCATCAATGTTTTGATTGGCTAGTTTTACAGAATTGAGACAGTTGCAGCCGGGTTTCAAATGAGTTTCAAGGGGCTTCATGTTTACGCAACGCAAAGGAAATTTAGTTTCATGTACGTTTCTAGAAACTAAAAGTGTATAAAAGATTCACCATCTAAAGCACATTATTCGGTAACTATAGCAGTGAGGTGCAGACTGGTTTCTGTGAATGTCTGCGAAAGCAACACATGGACGCGATTTCCATAAACGATTTCATAGCCAGCTTTTAAAGGTGACAACATTCGACACTGTCTGGCGTATGAACTCAGAACAGGGTTACGACTGCTTTGATAGTAAGCAGACATACTTCAGCACTTGCTAAAGGAAAGTACACTCAGTTTCGAATGACCACAGAAGGCCATATGGTAAGGTGTGAGAGACATGGTGAGCACTAAATGAAAGGCGGGCCTATCTTTAAAAACCATTAGTGTTACTTTATCCTGGCTAAGTTATTCATGGGTCTGCACCTGACAGCAGCCTGGGCCTCTGCAGCAGTGACTGCAATGACAAAAACAGCTTCACTCAACTTAAACCATCATTTCAGCCTAATCAAAACGTCTCTGTGAGTCTGAGTCAGTCTTCACGATTTATAGTTACTGAGCGTGACTGTGCTATTGGTTATCCAGACATGCAACAGCACCCTCTGCTGAAAAGAATCAATACAAAGATGATGCTGTTTAAATGGGAATTTAACTTTTTTTCCCAAAATGTCTGTGTAGTTCAGTTTTGGGATGTAAGCAAAGTCATTCAGAGTGGTTTGGTGTGGAATGGTTCATTGAAAAGAAACTTACAGGCTCTGATGTCTTTACAGCTGTGGTGATGGGAACCAGGGGTCACAATGTCTACAACACAAATATAGACATTTTGTTTACTATCCAAACCACCAGTGAACCTACATCTGTCCTTTGAGTTTTATATGTATGTTGATGATGTTAAAATAGTGGCAAATGGTTTTTATGGACTACTTGACCTTATAACATTATGTACTATGTATTATGTAAGTCATGAATATAAATAAGCAAATGTGTTTCAGTCCAAAAACTTGTCATAAAACTATTGTACTGTAAGTTTCTCTAGAACTCTAGAATAAAACTTTTGGCCCATGGCTTGTTAAGGAGTTAAAAGACCATGTACAACAGTTTTCTATAGAGAAGAACCATGTAACCATGCAAAGAGCCGTTTATGCATTTAAATGGTTCTCTGAGTGTTCACAGTTCTGTACATAACCATTGCCTTTACTAAAGAATCGTTCAAGAAGAGTGTAGTTTTAAATGCTATAAGCTAGACATTAGAAGGTATTTCACTATGTTTTATTCAATGTCAAGGCTGTTGGGTATATTAAGACATTATGAAATAATAAATAATAAACTGCTATAACCTATTTATAGACATTTCTTGATAAGTTGTCTGAAATTTGGTCGCCAAGTTTCAAATATGAAGCATTCAGAATGTTGATTTTCAGGATGCTGACACTTTCAATGTTATCAGCTTTGATTTCTGTAGAATCATCTGCAGCTCTGTTCATCATTATGACATTTCTGGATTTTTACATCTTCATACAAATGAGTTGAAATCTGTAAAACCATAGAGTCCCATCATCATTTTACACATGTATTTACAAAACATGTGGTTCATCTGTGGTACATCTGTGAGACTTTGATTGCTTTTATTACTTAATATATTTTGGTTATATTTAAGTCCACTTTAGTGTGCAATTCAAACAAATACACACAAAAAAAGAATGAATACAATTTTCATTTGTGTCCAGCTGGACTTAGATGAACACTATGGGTGCCAATTCAACACTGTTGGAAGTTCATTCAACACCATCAGTACACTTTTCTGCCTCTAGGAATAGTGTGATAAATGACTGTGTTAACTGTGTTGCACCGATTTTAACATATTAATGTGGCCTGTGCAAAAGTTATAACAAATTGTATATTCTGTTTTATTTTTTCCAATATGTAAAACTCCACAAATAATTAAATTGTTTCCAAACAATGCAGAAGAATGCCATATTTAAGTGTGTTCTCTGTGTTAACTTACTTTCAACAAATCAATAAAATGTCATTTGACCGGGTGTGTTCAAATTTTGCATACGACTGTGTATGTATGGATCATTCTACTGAGCTGGTTCAAAGTCAGAGTTCAAAACACATCTCAGGGCTTTCAAATGACTATGAATTTGGATGGAAATATTTTTGCTTTTGAGTGACTCCATAGCGTAATTATGTTTCTTTTATTTAAACATCCACTACCAATACTACAATAATCAATCCAAAACTTGAAACTTCTTTAAAAGTCTTTAAACTTCAATTGTTTCGGTAGTGACAATTGTAGCTAATTTGGAGCATAATTGTGTACATGAATAGCAAACACACAACCCATAAAATTATAGTATTTTTCATTAAAACAAAAAAAGTTTATTTTTGCAGAAAATATGTGTTTTGGTAGTGATAAATCTCAATATTCCACACTGATTTTCAGATTTTTGGGACACATTCGCTTCGAAACAGTGGGATCTAACAGCTCACCATGTGGCCATGAGGGACAGGGATGCAGTCTCACTTCCTGCTCTAAAATGCAAGGGCGTGGCTAAAATAAGGCTCCACCTACATACTAAAACTTATGTTGTTTCGGTAGTGACATGAAAACGTGGGGCAGCATTCTTTGAATAAAGTTTTTTTCCCAATAGAAACCCCGACACCTCCCAATAGAAAGCACCCTATAAATTATGATGTGTGGGTGTATATATATATATATAATATATATATATATATATATATATATAATGTGTGTGTGTGTGTGTGTGTGTGTGTGTATAGCTTATTACCATCTCTTGGGGTTAATACAACAGTGATAGTTGATTATATTGTTGAGGTAAAAGCATTTTTGGTGTCACTCAACTTAAACTGTGCTATGTAATGTTAACATAACCATGCCATAAACATGTCATAGCAGATGTCATGTGCTGTCAAGAGCTCTCATGAGAGATTATGTCTAGTAATACAACAGTGTCATGTCACCATTACATTGTTTGCATTAAAAGCATTATATAAATAAAGATTTGACTCGTGTTTGTTTGAATGTGAGGGAGGGCTGTAGGTGTTCTCTCAGCACTGTGGATGCTGTAGGTCTCTGTAAGAATGGGAAAACCGTGGCCTCCACTGAAAACAGTCATGACGGAGATTTGTGTTCTCAGCATGCTTGTATGAAAGGTATGCATGCCTTGCTGAACTCTGACAAACAAACTCTGACCTGGACGTTCACTGTGGCGGCTTTTGGCTAAAGGACAGCAGCTGTCCAAACAAGCAAAACCCTCAACAAAGCCTATGTCCCATAATGCCCCCCGGAGCCCCTAATGCCCCAGGGGGTCGCTGGCCGAGCTCTGGTCTCTGAGGGGAAGAAGAGTTTTAAAGTTTTTCTTCAGTCTGTGTCGAAGTCACTAAACTGAAGGAGAAATGTAACTTGAATAGAGGAGCTGAAGAAGAGAGAAGGGGGGATTTGGCAGGAATCCCAGACAAAACGTCCCCCTCATTTCAGTAACAGCCTCCTGTTTGTAATACAATCTGCTTCGCTTTTAACAGCGAGATTCACCGTAGTAAAAAAGCAAAACCTACAAGGCGTTGTGTTGAACAGAAAAGTAAAAAGAATGAAAGAGCAAGAAAGAAACTTCAAAGGAAGAGCTGTAGATGAGGGGCAGGAGGAGGAGAGAGAGAAAGAGAGGGAGAGTGAGGGGTTAAAGCCCCAGCAGCTCAGGGAAACCTGATGCTAATGAAGTGAGTGTGTGCATTTGTGGAGCGCCAGCAGCAGTCTGTGTTTGTGCTCCGCAGCGGCTGCACTGGGTCTGTTGTAGCCGGAGAGGATGCGCGCCTCCTGGGGCTCAAACAGCACACAGAGCCGCGCGCAGTGAGGACCAGCGGGGACCCGCGTTAGAGGTAACAGACTGATACTAATGACTGATAGATGCTCAAAGAAGGAAATGAGCGAGGAGAAAACTGACGAGCTGTGGCGAGACGAGTCTCAGTAGGTGTGTTAGGGAGAGATGTGGAGAAATGTGCCGAGCTGTGGAGAGATATGTCACGATAGGTAAGTTGTGTGATAGTTATTGAAATATATGGTGAGTTATGGAGAGATGTGGCAAGTTATGGAGATATATGGCAAGTTGTGGAGATATATAGGGAGTTATGGAGAGAAGTGGAAAGTTAAGGTAAGCTGTGGTGAGTTGAGATTTATTTTGAGTTATGCAAAGATGTTACATGTTATGGAGAGATGTGATGAGTTATTGATATACATATATATATATATATATATATATATATATATATATATATATATATATACAGTGAGTTTTAGAGAGATATACAAGTTATGGAGATATATGGCAAGTTATGGAGAGATGAGGCGAGTTATGGAGATACATGGCAAATCATGAAGAGATGTGGCGAGAAATGGGGATATATGGCAAGTTGTGGAGATATATGGTGAGTTATGGGGATATATGGCGGGTTAAGAAGCAATATACAACTTATGGAGATTTATGGCAAGTCATGGAGATTAACGGTGAGTTATAGAGAGCTGTGGTGAGTTGTGGAGATTTATGTTGAGTTATGGAAAGATGTGGCATGTTATGGAGAGAGGTTATGCTGAGATATGTAGTAAATTATGTGGCGAGTTAAGGAGAGATATATGGTGAGTTATGGAGAGATATACAAGTTATGGAGATTTATGTCAAGTGATGGAGAGATATGGCGACTTTTGGAGAGATGTGGTAAGTTATTGAGACGTGAGTTATGGAGAAATATGGTGAGTTGTAGAGATATATGGCATTATGCTGTGTTGAGATTGTTGTGAATTATTTCAAGCTAAGCCATGTTAGACAGATGTTTCAAATTATGTCAAGTCCTGCACAGATATGTCGAGATTTGGCTCGTTATGTTAAAGTATGCAGTCAGAGATCTTTTAGAGGTCTTTATGTCTAGATTGAGTGATAATTGAAAGTCTGGCCTTAATCTAACTTGTATTCATTCTGAATGAAAGTGATCATCTGTCTCACGAAGTCTTTCAGGCCAGAGCCACAAAGGCTCTTTAATGACTCAGTACCCTGTCTGCTTGACTTTACTGCCATTCTAGCACTAACTTCTCTTTCTTAACTGGGCTGGTCTTTGTCCATGTGTATGTGTGATAGATAGACAACAGTACAAATAATAAAACAGCCATGTCTATAATGTGCAATAGATATAGATGCCACATGCATTTTTTGTCATTTTGGCTATGCTGTTGTGCACCTTTGATTTCCTTTTGGAGATTTTAAATCATATGATATAGCAGCATAATACAGTACAATATTCTTTAGGCCCTTAAACTCTGAGGGCTTGTTTTATTAACAGGTATTATGCCAAGTCCTGGACTGCACAGCATTTTGAATGGAGATTCTCCACTGAAATAAAAAAACATAGTTCAGGGCAAGGCTAATCTTTGTCCAGGAAACTGACCCTAGGGGTCCATATGTGGTCCCACACTTCAATTCTTCACTCTCACAACTTGCATATTAGCTTATAGAAGTTACTGAATAAGTTATAGTAGTTATTGAATAACAAGTCTTAAAATCAGTAACTGAATAATAATGTCTGTTGATTTTACTTCTGTTTATTCAGGGAGATGAATGACACAAAAATGCCGTCACCTGCGGGAATATTCCTGCTGCTGGTGATTGTTCTGTGTCCCTATGTGACGATGGCGAGTGGTGGTCAGGCTGGTGATTCCGGCCCATGCTATGGAGGGCGCTGTAGAGCATCACGCCAACATACCCCATCATTACAGAGCAAAGCTGCGCCAGCTTCTTCCAACCACCAACATGCACTTCCTAACTCTCCTCCAGCTGAACTGTGGGAATCCCGTCCAGCTGTCCAGTCTCAGCATCTGCGAGAAAGCACGAGGACACGCGTTGCTGAAGTGTCCAGTACAGGGTGTGCTGGGCCAGACTGTGTTACTGCTCCTGTCCCCTATAATAACGACACCAGAGAGTGCAGAGGGCTGGAATGCAGGCTGCCTTTGAGGATAAGGCCAAAACCCAAAGCGAGACCGTGCTTAGCGGACGGCTGCACCTCCGATGGCCCTGCCCTGAGCCAACCTGCTCTGATACACGTGCCGGACCGAGCGGCTCAGTTTCTGGCCGAGCTTCCAGACATGGGATATCCTCCGGCGGACCTGGGAGGTGCTGCATTGGGAGTGCAGCTCACGTGTGACATCAAACCAGGTGAAGAGAAACTGTTGTGTTGTGGCCTTTTCTGGGAGGGTCTTGTCTCAAATCTTGTGTGGCTTCCCCAAATAAGCCAATAGTGTTTCACTAGTCCAGCGGTCCCCTTGCACTGCAGATTTTAGTGCTGTTATAATCTAAAGACCCTTAAAGTGATAGCTAGGCAAAAACTTTTCCCCTAAATATAGTCATATTCGGTGTCTGAAGTTTGCTTTACTAGTTTTGCACTGGAATCAGGAAGCTAATGTAGCAAACAGCACTGCACATACTCAAACCACTGTGTTATTTTGGCCAAAAAGACATTGTTTTCATGTGAAGTATGCTGTTGACTTTAATTGTAATACAGTGTTAAAACTAACTCCGCCATGTGGAGGCTGTACTTTAGCCTGGCTAGCTCTTACTATGAGTTGGTTACATGCTTGCTATATTGTAGGCCCCAAGATTGTGGTCAAAAAAGTATAGAAATTATACTCATCTGTACTTTAATACAGGCGAGTTTAAAACTTATGATGAACAAAGTTACTTTCATGGTACCAAAACCGTCTTTGGGGTGAGTGCAGAGAAAAGTCGGTCTGATTGTTGTGAAAATTGGCAGATGAAGTTCCTTTGGGAATACAAGAACGTGACCGAAAGCATGTTCTACTTCAATCTGTTTAACTACATAAAATATCCATGTTACATTTTTCCCCTGCTTTAGTTTGGGCCCCCCATTCTCCTGTACTACAAAACTAATATGTAAGTTATGTAGTTGTAGAGTGAGGAGGAATTCTGGAACGGCCCACACGTTCTGGGAATTTAAGAGGTTAATGAGCCAGTGAGTTCAGTCAGGTGTTTTAGAGCAGGGAAAACACCAAAATCTGTCTGTGGGGGAGGTACTCCAGGTTTAGCATTAGGACACACTGCTATAGTTATCACTGCTGTAGGAAGGCACTCCTTATTAAAAGAGAATGAACTGGCTGGCTGGCTTAGTAGATGAAGTATTGGAAATAATTACACAGCCCAGTTCTTAGATACTTGGTTTAGTAGCATGATTAAATAAATGAATAATCATTTCCATCTTTAATTGGAAAACAAGTAGCTTTTGCTCTTCACATCTGTTGAGCTTCACTTGAAAGCATTGTGAAAGTGCGGAAGAGGGAAAAAATCTGGCAGTCAACTGTCTGGAATATTTAAGCTGCTTTGATGTCTGTCCATGCTACTTTCATAGCCTCAAATTGCAGCTTTGACAGGAAGAGAAATAATAGCAGTTAGTTTTAGAGACAAAAGTCATTCTAAACTACATTTAACAGAGCACGCCATCTACCCAGACAGCTTCAAAAACAAAGAAAAAAATACACAAGAATTCATATATTGCATTTGCATGTTACAAAGGCTGTGAAAGTGTTTCTTTTAGGATGCAGTGACATGAGGACACATTTCACACTGTAAAAAGTGGCTCGTCAGGTCTACTTAAAAAAATACTTCATGTGGTAACAAGTAAATTAACTAGTTTTATTCAACCTAAATAAATACTTTGAATGAACGATTCTTCCAAGTAATTTTTGAGTTAAATTAATCTAGTTTAATTGCTTGTTACCACACTTTTTACAGTGTACTTCAGGCTAAATCAGGTTGGTACTACTTGTCAATCATCTGTGTTTTTCCACAGAATTTTGTTTAGAATTTACTGGGGCTACATTTCCTAATGTTTAGGCTATATAGAGAGAGGCAAGTGATTCTCAATGGATTTTATAGCAGTGATTGTCCTTTAATGCTTTTGGGAAAACAAACTGGCCTTAAATGACATCATACAGTACTGTGCAAAAGTCACCCTTAATTTAATTTCCATTTAAGTACAAGTTATTAAGCAGACACTTCTGATATGCGATTACATATAAAACAATCAATTTGCATAAGTAAGTGGGGGGAAAGTCAAAGGAACACAAATGAGTTTCCAGTTTCCAAAACTGGAGTTCCAAAAATAGTAAAAAGATAAAAAGAAAATGTGGCTCCCAGCAACCATGCGAGACCTGGTAGACACCAAAACTGCCCCCATCAGATAAACAGCACTTAAAGCTTTCATCTCTGAGAGAGAGGAGAAAATCAAGCTGCTTCAGATCTGAAAACATCCACAGGTATTTCTGTCCATCCTTCCACTGTGAGAAGACGACTCAGCGCTGTGGGTCTGAAAGGATGTGTAGCTGTCAAGAAGAACCTCACTGAGAAAAGGAGACGGACACATCAAACAAAGAAGCTGAACAATGGACTGACCACCCCAGAGTCCAGACCTCAACATCACTGAATGTGTTTGGGATTATTTGGATCGCGAGAAACAGCAAATGTAACTAACTTCTAAGACTGAAGTTTGGAGGTGTTAAAATATCTCTACAGATTTCTTTGAAAAAACTGAAAGCGGGGCTCCTGGACGGGATGGTAGCTGTAAACAAGACAAAGTGTGGACACACTACGTACTGAAAAAATATCATATTAGTTGTTGCGGCTTCTAATTTCCTGTTAATTATGTTTTCTTCTTTTATCCTTACGCTGAAAAAAGATTAACTAAATGAAGGGTGGTCTCTGACCTTTGTACAGTACTGTAGGTCCTTGTGTTGTAGTGTAGTTTGTGGCCTGTAGAGGTGAATGGAGTCTAGCTATATGGTCAGTAGGGTCTGTAATGTACTCTGTGGTATGTTTGAGGAGAGAATTGTTTTCTGCTCCGTCACAGGAGAGAATAAGGTCTGAAATGTCCATTTTCTGTTTTGGACTGGGAGGACTGGGTTTGTGATGTCTCCCAGAGAGAATGCCATCAGTATAGCGCAGTGATCTGTCCTTAGTCCAGAGGGAGATTGAAGTCATCTGTACTTAGGACACTGAGGATAGAACTGGATATGATGTGTGCTTTGAGAACAGGATCCATAATGTCTCAGAGAAAAATGAGGCTCTGTAGTATTGCTTGTGAAAGTTATTAGGATTGTGGGCAGTCATCGGCTGGAGGTTAGGGAACATCAACAGCCAACAGTATGTGACTAAAATGCCCTTGAGCAAGGCACCCAACCCCCAACTGCTCCCCGAGCACCGTGCTCCCTAGTGTGTGTGTTCACTAGTGTGTATGTGGTGTTTCACTGCACTGGATGGGTCAAAATACTGAGGTGAAATTTCCCTGTTGTGGGACTAATAAGGGTCACTTAACACTTGCACTGGAATAGAGTTAATTAGGCCATCAAAGATGGTGTGGCAACTCAAACAAAGGCAAACGTGACATAATTGCAAACAGGATATACATAGACTGACTGGCCACTTCATACACAGCAGTGCTGCTGGAGTTTTTAAACTCACTCTAGTCAGAGATAGTAGCTCATCTGTTGCGGTTCAGTCTGTGTTGGTCATCCTTCATTGGTGGTCACAGGACGCTGTTAGCTGGATATTTTTGGATGGTGGACTATTCTCAGTCCAGCAGTGACACTGAGGTGTGTAAAACTCCAGCAGCACTGCTGTGTCTGATCCACTCGCACCAGCGCAACACACACTCACACACCACCACCACATCAGTGTTACTGCAGTGCTGAGAATGACCTACCACCCAAATAGAACCTGGTGGTGGTCCTGTGGAGGTCCTGACCATTGAAGAACAGGGTGAAAGTATGCAGAGAAACAGATGGACTGCAGTCTGTAACCTATATGGTAAGTGGAGCTGATAAAATGGACAATGAGTGTAGATACAAGGAGGTGAACGTAATGAAGCGGCCAGTTTGTGTGTATGTGTTTATTGTGAGGTGATGTCCACGACAATGGAAGATAAAGAAAGTGAGCTATAAAAGTATTAGAGATGCCACTAATCCGATAGAGGTATCCGTATCCAGGCGATATCAGCAGAAAATATCCTGTAACAAATCGCTGCTGTCTGCAAAAAAGGGAAAAAAAATCTTTTAGTAGAAGTTAATGGAGAAATTATTATTTCCAAAAAAATGGAAATCAAAAATGGAGACGAGGTTTTGCCCCAACAGAGACGAAATCTATCCTGAAATAGCACCCACTCACACTGTGTGATGTGATGTTGTTAGCCTGTAGTTCTTTCTGTGGAGTATTGAGTACTTTCAGCATCACAGAGTACTTTTAGATGATCATCTTAAATGAAATGCTTCAAGTTGGGAACTTTAAAGTTTAGTAGTTTTTAAAGAAGAAAGATCAGAATAAGCCATAACTCAAGGTTTGTATCATGCTGATACATGCTGGTATCATGCTGTCTCTAATAAGATAATTAATTCATCCTTGAATGAAGAAGCCAGACAAATCATGGCATCATCCAGTCAGCCCTGACAAATGACCCACAGAACAAAGTAGAAAGGGAAAGTTTGCAAACAACTGTAAGTTGGCTTGACAAAGCCATTGCAGAAATCCCAAGTGGTTGCTTAGGTGTTGCTAGGGTATTGCTATAGTATTCCAGGTGGCTGTTAAGGTGTTGCTTGGCCATTGCAGTGTTATCCCAGGTAGCTGCTAAGGTGTTGCTAGGCCATGGTTGTGGTATTTCAGGTAGTTGCTAAGGTGTTGGTTGGCCATTGCAGTGTTATCCCAGGTAGCTGCTAAGGTGTTGCTAGGCCATGGTTGTGGTATTTCAGGTAGTTGCTAAGGTGTTGGTTGGCCATTGCAGTGTTATCCTAGGTAGTTGCTAAGGTGTTGCTAGGCCATGGTTGTGGTATTTCAGGTAGTTGTTAAGGTGTTGGTTGGCCATTGCAGTGTTATCCTAGGTAGTTGCTAAGGTGTTGCTAGGCCATTGCAATGTTATTTCAGGTGGTTGCTAAGGTGTTGCTAGGCCAAGGTTGTGGTATTTCAGGTGGTTGCTAAGGTGCTGCTAGGCGATTGCAGTATTATTTCAGGTGGTTGCTAAGGTGTTGCTAGGCCATGGTTGTGGTATTTTGGGTGGTTGCTAAGGTGTTACTAGGCCATTGCAATGTTATTTCAGGTGGTTGCTAAGGTGTTGCTAGGCCATGGCTGTTTTATCCCAGGTGGTTGCTAAGGTGTTGCTAGGCCATTGTAATGTTATTTCAGGTGGTTGCTAAGGTGATGCTTGGCCATTGCAGTATTATCCTAGGTGGTTGCTAAAGTGTTGCTAGGCCATTGCTATGTTATCCCAAGTGTTGGATGGGTCTGTATGTATTGTGTGTAAGAGACAGTATGAGAGATTTCCTTTGTGACATAATTTGTGGCAGATAGATCTGAATTTACTCATCATTCTGCCATTAGTTTTCTATGGAAAAAAGACGTTTCTATATTTCTAGAAAACTGTACAGTCCCAAAAGCACAAGTACACTATTCCCATATAGGTTCTGTGATTTAAAAAAAATTGTGGCTCTATGTTGAAAATCCAACCCATAAAACTGGTACAAAAAGAATGTGCAGAATAATAAAACAAACAAAAGTATGTTGGCTTTTTCAAGCCAACTTCATAAGAGTATCAGATATATATCAAATTGCTCAATTAAGCTGATCACCGATGCTGCCTGAAAACACTAGAGAGCGATTCTACACTACCTGTAGTTTTTACTGTTCTGTGACTGTTTTTGTGAAGGGGGATGGGTATTTTTGGGCAGTGGGTATCACTGTTGCCATAAGAAAACATTGGTTTAGTTTTTTACACTATTTGATGCAGCTGCTCTTTACATTGAGTGAATATTTATTAGGGATTCACAGATATGGGAACTGTGGGCTGATGCCAGTATCTGATTTTTTCATGTACTTTCCTGTTGATGCATATATGAATTTATAAACTGTAAAATTTGGGATTACAAATTTCCTTAGGGTCACAAATGCAATAAAATTATTTAACCTTTAGTACACTGCAAAAAGTGGCTCGTCAGATCTACTTAAAAAATACTGTATTACTATTATTTGTTATTGCAAATTACATGTGGTAACAAGCAATTGAACTAGTTTTATTCAACTGAAAAAATTACTTTGATTGAAAGAATCGTTCATTCAAAGTATTTATTTAGGTTGAATAAAACTAGTTAATTACCTGTTTACCACATGAAGTAATTTTTTAAGTAGATCCACTTTTTACAGTGTATAGCAGTTTCAGATATTTTAAATATCAGTTTGAAATATTGATCGAATCTAAACATCTGTTGATGCTGCTCATTTTTAAATGGGATACCAAAATGAATCATTGTGTATCCCTACATTTCATATTGAATGGATCAAAGTCGTTCACTCACTTTTGAGTTACATTAACTCCTTTTCACAGTAGCCATAAAATGCATAACACAAAATGTTCCTCAGTTCTTAGGCCATGCTTGTGGTGCAAGAAGTGCTCTTAATTAAACACACCAGCAGAAAGGCACATTTACAGCACTGAAACCGCAGGGTAAATCACCAATAGCCACCAGCTTCAGTCTGATGGTGACCAACCCAAAACACAAATACACTATATGGCCAAAAGTTTGTGGACAGTCACCCAAAATCAAGAGTATTAAAAAGGAGTTTGTCCCCCTCTGCTGCAGTAACTGTCTCTACTCTTCAGGGAAGGCTTTAAACTAAATGCTGGAACATTGCTGTGAGGATTTGATTGCATTCAGCAGCAGGAGCACTAGTAAGATCAGGTATTAAAGTTGGATGATTACCTCTGGATCACAAACACCACTCCAACTCATCCCAAAGGTATTGGATGGTATTCCATCACTCTAGGGAATGCAGTTCCATTGCTAGACAGCTCAGTGCTGGGGGGGCTTCATACCCCTCTAGCCTATGGGCTGCTCCAGAGCATCCAATTCCATTGTCAGTGCTTTTTCTATGGAGAATATACAAGCTGTGTGTGCATTTGAACTCCGGTCTCAGCAGTGAGGGCACCTCAATGCAGCTGAATTCATTCAATAAGTGAAATAAGGGGTGTCCACAAACTTTTGGACATATAGTGTACCTACACAATAGCCCCACTCCCAGACACAGAAAAGCTCAATAAACACATATACAGAACTTAAACTAACAACAAGCAACAACACAGCTAGTCCTATTGTCAGAAGGTGCAAGTCGACCATGGGCTGTCTGCATAGCCACGTCTCAGAGTCTCTCAGAGACGCAGTATTTTGAATTAAATAGTTTTATTTGAGTTTCAAACAGCACTTCTCAAAAAACACTCAGATCTGAAACACTTCAGCTTCAGAATGAATTCAGCTAAACTGCTGTAGCTTGAATAGGTGAATATATGTAAATGTGTTGGTTTTTGTGACAACACAGAAACCGTGAATTCAAAACAGGATGTTTTTGAAACGTAGTTTCCTCATATGGACTGAATGGACTGGGAAGTGAATGGTATGCTTTGAAATTTTAACAGAGTTTACATATTACTTCAAACTCCCTAATATGACGAGGCAAATTCGGTTTTCCATGACGTGGGCCCTCTAAGTTAAGAATATTTTCTGTTCTCCTATAAAGTTACTGTTTCTTATGAAGGTGACGTTATGCACAGCAGTGCTAAAAGTTGGGTCTGTGATCTTCTTTCTTCCAGGAGAGAATGAAGTGCCCTCAGAGGATGCACTGATCCTGCACCTGCAGCTGGCCAAAGGGCAGGAGAAGCTGGTGGAGGCCCTGCGAGCCCAGCAGGTGGTGATCCGCGATCTGCAGCAGCGGCTGGTGGATCAGCAGGGGGCACTGCTGTCCCAACAGCGCGAGATCCTGGAGCAGCAGCGGCGCATGTACGAGCAGATGGACGTGGTCAAAGCGCAGTATGGCCTGCTCTCCGAGACCGTCAAGCAGGTGTCCTTCCAGGGCCTGCAGGGGGAGCTGCAGAGCTACTTTGAGAGCCACCTGGCAGGCCTGCAGAGCCAGGCACGCAGTCACCTGCAGAAGTCCTATGCCGTGCACAAAATGGACATGGATGCCAAGGTGATGGACGTGGCTGGGGACACTGATCACCCCCTGCTTGCCTGTCAAACTGCCTGCGGGCCTGAGGAGTACTGCAACTTCCAGAAGCAGCCACCGCGGTGCGAAACTTGCACCATGTGCCCACCTGGGTTTTTCCTGGTGTCCCAGTGTTCACCCAATGCTGACAGGATTTGCCAGGTATCATCACTAAATCTGAGCAGTAGAAAGTTAAATCAATTTTAGAGAAATATCAAATGTAGGGCATCAGCCAGTTCAACATCATACTGATAACAATAGTAGATAATCGTTGAGAGACGTCAAGTTTTGACTGAGTTCTCTTTGAATGCTTTTTCAACACGTTCGCAATCATCAGATTCATCCAGTCGGGAAAGGGCTCACAACAAACATTACAAAATGTTCTACCACACGTTGAATGCAATTACACATTACACCAGAGACGTCTCCAACTCCGTAAAACGTACATACTGTAGGTTTCAGGCCTTTTCACACCGAGTTTTTACAGACAAACAAAATGCACCTCAACAGACGTGCATATTAATACCGTCTTTTAAGTTGGAAACCGGCATGCCTTTTTTTATGAATAAACCTAAATGATCATCAGATAGCATTGTGCAAACTGCATTCCAAAATCATAGTCAAATAAACAAATTTTGTGAAGTTCATTTTTGCCAAACTATTGTTGAAATGCAATCAAACCAGTCACAAAGTACATTTAATGCATGCCTTACTAAAGAAAAAGTGTAGGTGGCATTTTATTGGGCTTAATGTAAGTGTAAGTACTTTTTGTAGACTAGGACTAGTCTTCATTTGCATGTGGAAAACTACCTTCAATTTCTGCGAAGTAAAAAAAATATATTATTATGCAGGACAGGGATGAATGCCTGGAAATCCCAAACCTGTGTGGCGAACGAGTGAAATGTCTCAATACACCAGGTGAGTAAACTTGAACCTTAATGTTGTTAACAATAAGTAAAAACTACTTGTTATCATGACGTCGTTTTACTGCACTGCACTTGGTGTTCAAACAATGCAGTTACATGCATAATTACTAGAATTCCCATTCTAGACGATGCATTGTTAGATCTCCATGATGCACATTGTCACAGTTTTACATTGCAATATAACAATATCACATTGCATCGTTACACCCCTAGATCCAGGGATGCAGTAGGGATGTGCATGGGTACTTGGGTACTATGTTAACTGAGGTACCAGTATTCTAATACTGAAGTCATTATTCGGATATGCATTACATTTCTTTATGGGAAGACAGAGAAAATAAACAAGCCACTGATTCACAGAACTGTGACGGTTTTGTGAGTATGTTACGTTATACTTTGCAACTCAAACATAATTCAATGGCGAATAACATGTTGGCACTGTCCACTGATGTCCACTGAGAAGGAAATACCTTGTGTAGAAAATAGCGAGTCCATGACAGCATCCATCTTGACACGGGTCCACATTGGTGGCTCATCTGAAGAGGCAGTCTCTGTTACTGGTCCAACACAAAAACCTACCGATGTCCGTCAGCTATTTTTTAACTAAGAAGACATGTTTCCCTGCATGCTGCTATATTTTGTGCAGCACCTGTTCTGTCACCTAAAATGGTAAGCCTACATCCCCACATTATTTCTGGACCATGGGCCTCATTCACCAACCCTTCTTAAAACCCACTTATGCCGTTTTCACAAAGATTCTGACATTCACCAGTGTTTTCTCATTCGGGATGTGTTCTTAGTTAAGAACAGATTCTGCGCACACTTAAGAGAACAAAGGAGTGAACAATTCTGCAGTTTAAGAACCTGAATCTGATGTAGGCTTTTTCTTAGGACCTTTTCCAAGAACACATTTAAGAAAAAACTTAGGAAGATCTTGGTGAACAAGGCCTGTTGTTTTGCCTTCCCTGCGGTTAACCAGATATGCATTCATGAACTGTTACAGATACTCGAATATCAAAATTCGGAAAAGTTGGAATGCACATCCCTAGTTCCGGCCAAGGTCCTGGAGTACCCCTGCCCTACATGTTTTTGTCATTTCCCAGCTTTAACACACCTGGTCCAACTAAACAGCAAATTAACAGGACCTTTCTGAGTTGAAGTGGGTGTTTGAGCAGGGAACACACTAAAACGTGCAAGACAGGGAAACTCCAGGACCAAGAAACAACTGCTTTAATATATACCATGTACTTTTCTGTGTAGGTGGGTTCCGATGCCTGGGTGTGTCTGAGAGAGAGATCTCTGCAGGCCTGTGTGGCCATGAATACTTCTACAACCAAGAGCTCCAGGAGTGCCAGGCATGCTCGGACTGTGATGGGGAGCCAGTGGCCGTCCCGTGCACCCGTACCAGTGACGCTGTGTGTGGTGTGCTGTCAGAGAACACACTGTCTCAGTCCTGGTCTGCATTAGTCACACTGCCCCCAGCTCGCTCAAAGAGCAGCACAGTGTTCCCAGGCTTACAGTTGAGCATCAGGGGAAAGGGGAGCAGCGACCTGTTGGTCAGCCACAATGGCTCCCTAAGCCTGCTCCAGCACGGCCTGCTCTGGGTGGACCACAACTTTGCCCTGAAGCACAGCTGCAGGAACTTCCTGCAGGTAGGAATGCGGCTCAACGGCAGCGAGGAGGAGGGCCTTGACCTGAGCGGGGTACGAGTGGAGCAGCCAGAGAGGAAACACTTCCAGGGCGTGACGGTGAGTGCGGTGGCAGAGGTGGAGCCCAACCAGACGCTGTCCCTGGTGCTGAAGAGCCCCAACCAGCACTGCAACCAGAGCAAAGATCTGCAGCTGTACGAACTGGGTGCCTCCGCCTTCAGCCTGCTGTGGCTGTCCCATGACACCGGTGCTGTGGCGATGACGGCCCAGATGTCCACAGTGGCTCACTATCAGGGCAACTATCGGCCAGCCTTCCGTGTCACTGCTGTCTCTGACTCCTACATGGTGTCGCTTACCCATGACAGCCGTGGTGTTCGCTTTACAGAGAGGGGCGTGGTGAAGTTTGTCCTGCAGCAGGCGCTCTACGCCATGGGCCACACCTGCATACGTGAAGGCTTCTCCCTGGTCGCCTACATCAACGCTAATGGGACAAACCAAGAAGTTGTACGCTCCTTCAAGTCTGGGGTAAACTACCGGGACACGTCCATCACTTTGTCCGCTGCCACCACCGTGGATTCAGGGGATTGGCTGAACTTTGAGATCTTCACCCCATCCCAGTGCAACATCCGCTATTTTGGCGATAGCTCTGGGATTAGTATGCTAAGTCTGCTCTGGATCCCGAGCAGCGTTTCCTCATCTCTCACGGCCACCGTTTCCAGGACGGGCCTGCCGTCCGGCGCCGTGAGGAACAAAGCCCTGTTCTTCCAACAGGTGGGTCCGAACGCTGACCATGTTCGGCTGGCAGGGACAGGAGAGCAACATGCACGGAGGAACTTTGTGTTCCGAGAAGCCGGGATAGCCAACGTGGCACTAAATGTAAAGCTAATCCACTCCTGTAACGTGGTGAAGCTAGTGCTACATCGCCAGGGCCGAGAAGGGGCCCATTCGACTCCTCTGGCGCAGCAGGTTGGGGGTCACATGCCCGAGGGCAGTGAGTGGGCCAGTGTCGGACTGAGGGCGTCTTTTGAGGTGCAGAACAACACCGCTATCTACGTCACTCTGGACTGCGTACGCGGTCGCATTAATCAGATCACGCATGAGGGCGGCACCAACATCTCCATTCTTTGGGTTGCTGCGTGATCCTGGCTTCTTCTTCTTGCATATGATGTGGAGAGGTGCTTTCAGAAAATGGTGCTTCCAGAAACTGTTCATTGCCAAAAGTGAACGAATGGTTGGCAGCTTGAATAATCATTCATTGAGAACATTTAAGTACGACAGCGGAAATGCAGAGGAGCTGCTTGAATTTATAGAAATCTTCTCCATTCGTTGAGTCATTTTATGTTTACTGCAGTATTCTTTGTAAGAGTTTGTTCTGCTCTCTGACTCACAGAAAGACACTTTCAGTTTAACTTCTCTACTGAATCGATTAAATATTACACAGCAATTCTAAGTACTGATCACTTTCCAAGTACTTCGGCTGGTTGAGTAGTGACCAATATTTCCTGAGGGAGAGAATGTTTTCTCTTTGTTTTATTTTAATGTCCGTTCAAGTGTGTGCATGTGTGTGTTCCCTGAAGAGAGAGAGAGAGGAAGTAAGAGAGAGTGAGGGTGTGCTGGCATGCTTGTAGGCTGCATTTTGAGCTTGGCTGTAGCACATCGACCATTGTACAGTCATAGGTTTAGGTTGAATGTGTACAGCACTGTGCGAAATTCAGAGATCACCCATCATTTATTTAATTTCCAGTCAAACAGCCGTTAAATACAAGTTATTCATATTTCAGTGTCAAACTAGCAGGAAACTTTAACATAATTTAACAGAACACTATAGAGAAACCTCAACAAATGAATATAAGATCAGTTTTTTCAGTGTGTTTAATGTGTCACCGTATCACTAACCTTACCTTTATTCCAGCTTCCATTCTTTTCATGATACTCACTTTCAGTTTTCGAAGAAATCTGCAGGGATGTTTTTCCACATCTCCAAAGTTCAGTCTTAGAAGTTGGTTGCATTTTCTGCTCCTCAGAATCCCAGTAATCCCAAACACACATTTAGACTGTTAAATTTAGATGTCAGCCCATAAAACTTTACTCCACCAATGTCCAGTTTCAGTGCATGTTACTTTTTTCTTTCTTTTGTGTCTGTTTCCTTTTCTTTGTAATGGTTTTCTGACAGCTACACATCCTTTCAGACCCATAGCGCTGAGTCGTCTTCTGACAGTGGAAGGATGGACAGAAACACCTGTGGATGTTTTCAGATCTGAAGCAGCAGATTTTCTCCTCTCTCTCAGAGATGAAAGCTTAAAGTGCTGTTTATCTGATGGGGGCAGTTTTGGTATCTACCAGGTCTTGCACGGTTTTAGGAGCCCCAATTATTCTGTATCTTATCGTTTTTTGAGCTGCAGTTTTGGAAACTCTTGATTTTTCATTTATTTTCCTTTGACTTTCTCCCCTTACTTATGCAAGTGGACTATTTTATATCTTATCTCTCCAGCAGCTTTTAGGTTTTAGGATTTTAGGATCAAAGAGCTGGCAGGAGTGTGCAGAAATGTAAACAGTGGACTGACAGATTTGATATTATATTTGGAGGCTTTGGCTGGAGGCCTTTTTGTAATTTTCTGTTAAATATACATTGTCAAATATACATTACATTTCTGACACTGAAAAAATGAATAACTTGCACTTAGTGGCTGTTTTGGCTGGAAATTGAATAAACAAAAGAGTGCTCTCTGATTTTTACACAGTATTGTATGTCTCATTTAAAATGTATTTACATTCAAGGGATTTATCTATTTAAACATGCATTATTTGCCTAATTAATTATGCAGGCATATTTTATGTGGCAGGATTTTTAAAAACATACTAGAATCCCTTTAAAGCAGGGGTCCCGATCCCAGTCCTGGTGACCCCACACAATGCACATTTTTATGCTTTCGCTCATCTCAACACATTAATTAATTAACTCACTGTGTGCTGGGGCAGGTGTGATCGAGCATGGAAAACACAAAACTATGCAGAGTCTAGGATCACAAGGACTGGGGTTGGGAACCCTTGCTATAAAGTATTTAAACAAAGTGTGTTTATGCACTCACTGGTCACTTTATTACTTTGTATCTACACTCATTGTCCATTTAACCAGCCCCACTTACCATATAGGAGCATTTTTGTAGTTATACAATTACAGCTTGTAGCCCATCTCATTCTCTGTACAATCTTAGCCCCTCCTTACTCCATACATCAATGGATAGGACCCCCTCAGGACCACAGAGCAGGTATTATTTGGGTGGTGGATCATTCTCAGCGCTGCAGTAACACTGACGTGGTGGTGGCATGTTAGTGTGTGTTGTGCTGGTATGAGTGGATCAGACACAGCAGTGCTGCTGGAGTTTTTAAACACTGTGTCCACTCACTGTTCACTCTATTAGACACTCCTACCGTGTTGGTCCACCCTATAGAGGTAAAGTCAGAGACGATAGCTCATCTGTTGCTCCACAGTTTGTGTTGGTCATCCTCTAGTCCTTCATCAGTGGTCACCAAAGTAATCATGAGGTATGAATATTATTGTTTTTAAGCATTGAGGACGAGTATTCAACCACTTGTTTGGAGTATTCAAAGGATTCACTTTACCATGTCACACATAAATAATATCTCCCTACTGGGGGTCCTGACCACTGATGAATGGGAGGGGCTGACAAAGTATGCAGAGAAACAGATGGACTACAGTCTGTAACTGTAGAACTACAAAGTGCTCCTATATAGTAAGTGGAGCTGATAAAATGGACAATGAGTGTAGAAACAAGATAAGTTTACCTAATAAAGTGGCCAGTGAGTGTGTAAACAAATATGAACACATTATTTGTTGTGCTCACTGTAATTTATATGGGAAAACGTATACACAGGACATATTCTTTGTTTGATGTAATTCATTATGCTGCTTGTGCAAAGAGTTGACTGTAAACTGCATACGTCTTGTGTTACTCTGAATACTGTTGCCCTGTGGAAGTGCTGCCGCTGCATACTGTACTTAATTACTTTTGTATGTGCTCTGCTCTTCCAACGATTACAAATAACCAAGTCACAGTCAAACTGCTGGCAGCATCACAGTCGCTCAGACACTTCTGCTTTGTACTATGCATTGACTGCTAATCTGTTTACGCTCCAAGAACTGTAGAACAAAATGGAGCACAAGTTTTCCTTTTTGTATAAAAGCTGAATAAAATTTGTACGTTTTGCCAGAACCTTTACAATGTTTTTGCAGATTGGCTGTCGGCCTTTCTCTGTACGCTGCAGTCTCGCTGCTCTACATCAGCTCAGGCCTGTAGAAACACATGAAAATGTTCAGGTGGATTAGATTTAAATGGTGCAAGCTATGCACCATCTAACCCTGTAATGGTTTACAATTTCAGCCGCATTCTTAACCTGTTGCTTAAGAGCAAAAGGCCTTTTCTTTTTTTGTATTTTCTTTGCACAGAGTCCAAAGAAAGCATTTGATAGAGTCATGTCTTGGTTAATGTTCAGCAGCTGTTGCCTGAGCACACCTTTTCAGAGGAGTGGGAGTTTGCTTTTGGAGGGAAGGTGAGTGCACTCACAGTCTACAATAAAACTAACCACAGCTGCAGTAACTACAATAAAAACACACACCAGTGGTTCAATGTTATTCTGACTAGGCCTTTGCTGGTAACAGAGTCCTCTTATTTAGGCAGTTTTGTGGTAAATAACTGTAGTAAATGGTTAAACTGGGTTGGTGAGGGTACTTTTTCCCTGCCTAACCATTTCGTCCTGTAATTTACCAAAGGAAAGCGGACTGAAGCAGAATCGAGAGTAAACACAGTAAAGTAGTCTAGTAAATGTTGTGGTTATATTAAATTGCCATCTTTAAACTAGTCACAAAACTGATAGTTTATATCTGTTTAGCTCAACAATTTGCCTTCTACTCTGAAGCCATTTGAAACAACCCATTTCGCCTGATGAATGAGAGCTGAGACGTGTTTTTACTTGTGTTTTTGTGAGACTGAAGTCACTTTTCAGTCTGAAACCTGACACCGTGGTGTGAGGATTCGAAAATGTACAGCATATGGCGGCTTTTTGGGCAGGCAGCTTCCCTGCATCCCTACAGCTATCTCATCTATACAAGGTATAATAAATGTGGTATTAATGTAAGATCTCAAATGAAATGAACCTTTTTTAGCCAACTGTGTCTCAACACATCGGAATTAGACCTCTGCATTTAACCCATCCGTGCAGTGAAACACCACATACACACTAGTGAACACACACACTAGGGGGCAGTGAGCATACTTGCCCGGAGCAGTGGGGGTTAGGTGCCTTGCCTTACTGTCAGCTGAAGGAATCGAACCGGCGACCTTCCGGTCACAAGGCTGGTTCCCTAACCTCCAGCCCACAACTGCCCCGACTAAGAGAGCAAGAGAGACCATTCATGCTCTTTAAGACTCCTGGCCACGGATGGCTGTAGCATCACCAGGGATCGAACTTGTGACCTCCTGACGAAAGGGCCAACGCTTAGACGGTTACGCCACTCGGGAGTCACATCATCCAACAAGTTTTAAAGTTCAGTTATGTTTACATTTGTGAATAGTGCTGTCTTGCTATATTGCGCATAAAGTAATCAATGAATTAACAACTTTTTTTTTAACTGATGGTAAATGAGATTTTACTCTCAATTGGGGGCTTTTACTGCAGGCACAGGCCTTAAGGCCACCGCACACTGGACCAAAAATTCCAATGGAGGTGCACACACCCTCTGCGACTCCAAGCACTGTTCAATATCTCAGCACTTCACAGCGCGCCACTCAGCATTTTATCATTACTTCATTAAATTGAAGCCACATTGAGATCACAGAAAGCCAAAGTAGATCACATGTGGCTTGAAATGTACACAGAGAAAGGCAGTCAGTTGGTCTGGTAAACAGAAAAGTGCTAATGGTCTGTTACCTTTTTCATCTTCTATGCTTCAATTCATAAACGGCAAGTTTGTGAAGACGTAGTAAACTGATGCCAAGCACAACAAATGATGTTGGAAGTTTTATTTCAGTAAATTTATATGAGTATAGTATAAAAATGAACATGAAATTGATGTTTATCAGCCATCCAATTCTATACTAGCATTCTGCTACACACTATGCTCTGCTATACTGCATGAAACAATGCAGTGCATCCAGCGTGCGGTGGCCTTCAGTCTGACTAAGACTGCTTAGCTTTTACCATGTAAACAGTGTTTCACTTGTCATGGTCCGATTAAGGTCTTAGTCGACCTAAGCTTAGACCAATTAAAGTGTCTGGTCCAGGCCTATATCCACCGGGCTATTAGAGAGAAATTTGAATGCAAATGCTTAGATTGCTCCACGGATTTGTACATGGAGCTTTTGCAACATTTTGCAGCTTTTTCTTTTGAACCACGTGTGATGAAACATCAAAACAAACACAAGTGACAAAAGAAGAAAGCACTGACGTCCTTCATGTTGAACATTTTGTCAGGAGTAGACATCACTTGGTATTTAAATGAAATGACAAAAAAATGGAAACAGATATTTTGATATTTGAGATATTATGCTGAGACATCTGTGCATATGGAGAAACATAAGTGTATTCTTAAAGGGTTCATTCACATGATGTAGTCAGTCTGTGCTGGCGAGCATGTAAACAGAACTATGAATGATTTTTTTTTTTTCAGCTCATGTAAATCTGGTGGTTTGGTTCAATTTCTTAAGACACTTTCACACCAACATTGTTCAGTGAGGACCAATTAACATTTTCTGTAGTTTGGGTTGTTTTGAGAAGTGTGAACACAGCTGAATTGTGGTCTGCCCAAATTGCGGGTCTTGGTCCATTTCGAAGTCAGCAATGGTTCTGTTTGCTGGTGGGCTCGCATTTTTATGATGGTCCAACACCAGAATTCAACACTATTTACATTATTTGGCAGACGCTCTTATCTAGAGCAACTTACAATATCATCATCTTTACACTGGTAGGTGAAGGTAGTGTTGGGAGTCTTGCCCAAGGACTCTTATTGGTATAGTGTAGGGTGCTTACCCAGTCTACAGCATAGAAGGCAGAGGTGTTACCCACTACACTATATTAACCACATGCTTTGCTCAGTGTATGTCAGCGCTGTACCTGTTACATGATCTGCATGTTTTAACATATGACGCTTTACAGATGCCCTTGTCATTCTTGATAAGCAATAATGAAGCATTTGATTTTGGCACATGGACTATGAAAAGTATTTCTGAAAGGTTGGGATTCATTAACACTTGGTCACATAATGGGAATGAGACTATATTTTATCAGGAACATAAGTGAAGGATGAATCTGGGTTTTATGCTATAATAGGCTAGGGAAAATTAAAATAAAAATTGGCCATTTAATAAAGGTATATTCTTTTTTTATATTTTTGACCAAACAAAGAACACAAAGAATACCCACGTGCATTATTTGGTGAATTTCGGCCATTGCAGTGTGAAACCAACCAAACCAAATGAAAAGATGTCACAAAAACCCAAACTCTGGTGCACTTAGTTGGGCTATTGTGTGCATGTAAACATAAGAGTTGTCTTTTATGTCTCATTTAAATAATGACATGAAGCCGAGATCTAAAGTAGGTATCTTCCAAAAATGATTCATTTTACTTGAACTTGATTTGTTCAAGTCAGGAATCACTTGTCATTTTTGTGACACCATCTGAAGTGCATTTACTAAAAAATCATGGGATAGAATTCAAGCAACAGTCCATCGAGAGATAATTATTCAGTGACCAAATGGCTGTCGATTTAATACCAATTTATAAATAATTAGTAAATATAACAAATAGAATACATCATGCATCATTAACATCAGTAATAGTCATTTCCTAATAGCAAAACTGAAGTCTTGATATTTTAGTGTATTCTCAGCTCTAACACACCTGATTCAACTCAGGACAGGCTTGTTAATTAGTTAATTGGTTGAATCTGGTGTGATAGAGCAGAGAAAAGCTAGCATGTGACTATAAGGACCAGAGTCTGGCATACTTACAGAGCAAGGCAGCTTTTCTAGCCACAGATTACATTCAGGCAAAATTGCACTCATTTAAAATACACTGAGGATTCCCCATTGAAAGTCCTATTTGTCTATGATTAGGCTTGGGATGTGTCTGGAAAACCGGAATTTAAAGTGCAGTCAGTGGAAAAACATTCCGGACTCATTAAAACTCTGGCAGACTGAAAGATACAAGTCCTTCGATTTTTTTAACATAACATCGCAGATACGAAAGACGCAGGCCTATCTCTGTCTAAACAATTCAGATTTCCTCATTGAACAGGAAAACAATCCGGCCTTTGTCAAAACATGACTAATAGCACTTGAATTAGAGGGAGCGCTCACTGATTGTGAAGAACTAATAGAATGTTTCTGTCTGCGCTGCCAATTGGAAACAGGTGTGCAGTGTGCTCCGCCACACATGTTTTATGTTGTAGATCAAATGAGATCAGAAAAAGATCCAGACAAAAGAAACTCCACCGCCAGGGAGGGACGCAACCAGAGAAAGAAAAAGATGCACTGTCGTAGAAATTCACAGGTCCATTCATCAAATCCTTCCCGCATGACCAGTGCTGATATGAAAGTAAAGACATCCTCTGAATCACATAGAAGTGTGATGGTACATATATAATGAGACAGTAGGCTAAATTGCAGTTTGTGCAGTGTTTCATAAACATGTTACCCATCACTGACACTCCAGCACTGCACCTGTAATTTACCAGAGAGCTTAATGATGATAAGCAAAAGATCCCGACCAGGCAAGGATGCTCAAACTGAACACAGCGCTAGAACCTGCTCAAAGGAAGGCACTCTGCTGATGAAGCGCTTCTCAAACATCCCGTCTCTCAAGAACCTTTGTGTATGACACCTGAATTTATTTACATTTTTCTCTTTTCTCTGGCTGTCAGACAGAATTGCTCCAGTGTTATTTAATGTAATGATGACTGATGCACACCAAAAATCGATGTAAACAGGAAATACATCTGTAAATGTTTATCAGTGTTATGTTCTCGATTCTTAATGACCACCTCAAACCGCTTATTTTCCTAAAGTGTGTTTTCTGGCCTGGAATCTCAGACTGTCTTATTGGAAAATACAGTCCTTTTTCAGTGGTTTTTTCAGTAGGTGAAGGAATAGATCCCTTCAAATGCATCAAAACAGTTGATAAACATCAATGTAGGTGCATCTTCAGCTATTCTATTTCATTTGCCGGTCCATGTTTATTTATGTACAGCATACGTATTTTATTTCTTCTTCTGAGGTCCACTTAGAACATTTGTGCGCTTTTACATCCCAAAAACAGCCATAATTCCTTTTTACCTGATCATTTTCCAACTTCTCAATCTTTTTGAATTAAACAGGCTGTTTTTGTTAGTATGCCATTGAGATTGGCTGTCCTGTATTGTGTTTAATTGAAAAAGCATTCAGACAAACACTCTGAAACACTCCTTATAACTTCAATGTGAGTGGGCAGGGCTGAATTGCTATAAGCTGAACAGGTGGATGTGTGTAAATGTGTTGGTCTGATGACATCACAGAAACAATGGATTCTAAACAGGCTGTTTTCCATGATTAGGCCTTTTAAATGTGTTTCAATCAGCCAAAGTGAAGACAGTGAGACATTTAGTTAAGATTGTAGGGACTAAGACAGAGAAGAGCAGAGGAGGCTAAAGATAAGGACTAATGCTTTCTGGAAGCTAAAAATATATATATATATATATATATATATAAAATATACATACATATATATATATATATATATATATATATATATATATGTATATATATATATGATTTTGAGTTAATTTTTATTTAATAAAAAGCTAATTCACACTTCTGGAAGTCCTAGATACAACACTGACTGTTCATCTGACCTGTAGCCTAAAGTCTGCATCAGGGGTGTTAATGTGTTTCATCTAAAATAACCAAAATATGTTCATGTGACCCAGTGTTAGTTACTTATGTAGTATAGGAAATCCCATAGAGGTGCTAGTAGAAACTGGCATTATCATAGAGGCTGGGAGTGTTTCTTGTTTTCTTTTTTTTTGAAGTTTTGATATTTACGGCCCAAACCGAAGGCCGAACTCTAATAGTCATGGTTCCCAACTGGCTATTAGTGATGAGAAATGTCCATCTTTGTATTTATTTCCATCTAAAACTAAAACAGGTAGCTGCAGTTTGACAGGCGGCAGCACAATGAGAGCAGGACAGCAGTATTTAGAAGTGAAAAGGCCAAATAGATCAGCCTGTGGTTACTGATGTTTAGAAGCCAGTCCCAAAGGTAGACCATTGATCAATTTTTTCAACAAAACTATGCAATTAAAATGAATTCTGCCTGGACATTGCAGCAAGCGAGGACAGAAAAGACTGGAACAGCATTCTAGTAGCACAGGACAAAGAGCCGTGAAAGAGGACGAGAGGATCTATGATCCAAAACCTTTCAGCCTCTCTCTGAATGCATCTCTCTCTTTCTTTCTGCTCATTAGAAGGTTTACTGAGGCATGCTGAAAAGGACTAGTAGGTCACTGTGCACAAACACAGAGAAATCCACTGTCAGTGGTGCATAAAAGATTCACCCCCCACCCCCAACAGAGAGTAGAAACTACAGTAATCACTCATATAATACAGGTCCAAGAGTTCTGTCCACTGTTGACATTTCTACTAACAAAAGTTTGCTTAGGTCAGTTTGAGCAGCATGAATGGTTCGATAAAAGAACGATTTCAGCCACAAGCTATGGCTCCACATCAGTCAGAATTCAGACCGATCTTTTGATTGCCAAGAGATTTGTTTCAGTTTGGCTGAAAAACTTCAATACTTGTTTCTATTTGCTGTTAAAAAGAGAGCCAACCGGACTGGACCCAGTCTGTTAACAGGAGAAAAAGAAATGCTAATTTTGCTCCAGAAAATGTTGATTTTTTTTAAGCAGTGCAGCTTGTTGGAGTTCCTGCAGTGCTGGCTGGACCTGAGCGGCTACCCTGGTGTCATTTCTAAGATCAGAGATCAAACTCATTCCTCAGTGAACAGCCAAGTTAACTGCTTTTTCCAGCAGGCGCAGGACGAGTCATTGTTATGAAAACAGCTGCACGCAAATGAGCTCGGCTGCACTGCAGATTCTAAACCAGGAACACGGACTGTGGTGTCAAAAATACCTGCTTCATTTTTACCAAATAAAACCATTGTTTAGAAATGCTATCCTCACTATTTCTACACAAAAAATGTCCAGTGCTCATCAAAAGTTTGGGGACACCTAGCTATTCAAAATGTTTAAATGAGCTTGTTTTCTTTGCTGGTTCATCCCCTTGCTGTGATGTCATCACTGATCAGCACTCAAACCTTTCAGATGTTTGACGAGAACTGTCAGTTAATATTGTCTTCTGGGTTTGTCAGACACTAGGGGGCGCTCATGGGTGTGTCCAAAATGAACGGGCTGCTATGGAGTTTTTGTGCTCAGTCATTTTTACACAGAAAAATAAAATGCACTCAATTTTTTAACATAGAACAACAAAGTATTTCAACACTGCAGTTACATTTTTGAGCTTTCGAACTCGTCATAAGACTTTCTAACAGTGTCTCACGTACAATGATAATATTAGTGGGTGTGAATCACTTTACTCAGTGATCAGCTCACACACCAATCAGCACTCAGTAGCAGTAATGCTAGCATCCTATTTCTCAAAACCTATTTACTGTAGAAAAACCTGCTAAGTTTCCTTGAGTATTTTTAATCTAATATATCCTCACACATTCCAAAATTAAGTTGCAGTCATGTTTTTGATATAATGGGAGAAATAGGAAGTGGCCAGGTTTCCCATAAATGAGCTCTGGTTTAAACAACCTTTGGACTCAAAGAGTTTCAATCAACACTTTAAACAAAAGTTTGGAAAAGAAATCTGTCAGATCATTATTTACAAAATCTGCTCTTCCTACCAAAGTGCTGAACACAAATTAGTCCTTCCACAAGATTTGTTTAATGCCAAGAAATCACTTTTTTGTCATCCATAGTTTTAGTTACTTATTGCTTTTAACAAAAATCACAGTAAACATTTTATTTGTTTGTTTGTTTGTTTGTGTCAAACAACACGGAGTAGTCCGGAGGGGAAACATGCCCAAAGGATTAGCAAATTGCTGTTTTATCTTAATAAAACCTTCAGCGGGTATTTCGTTGTTTTTACTTTATCTGAAAGTAACTGCAAAAATGTAACGTTACTGGGAAATTAAAATACAAATGAAGTGTTTAAATACAAATAAAAATAGCAAAATGTCTTCAAACCTTTGTCTAGGCCCACCTTGCTCTTCAGAAGGCCAGAAAAAAGCCCTGAATGGTCTGAACATGCCCTAGAAAGGGTCAGCACTCTTACACTTCACCTGCTGCCTCTGAAATACATCACTGAGACTCTATTGTAGGCTGAAGTGTTGTTCAGTCAGAGAGCCAATTAGACGGTGACCTGCACACTCTGAGGATGACACAGCAGTAGATATACTGCAGTTGATTTGGTCCTTAAGGCTGTAGTTGGACCCATGAGATGCCTGAGACATCTGCTTTTGCTCTGCTGCCCTGGGGCAAACGCTAGAAGCAGATGTCTTCATCACTGGGCTGCTTGACCAGGTTGTTTTTCCTTACTTGGTCAATACTTAGCCTCGTTGGTCACTTCCTCTCTGTACATCTATCATTTGAAACTGTTATTTCTCTTGAAGTGGTTGACAGTCCCAGAAAGCCCCCCCTGCAATGCACAGGTCTGTGACTGCAGACATTTCCAAGGATGAAGTGACCTGTGAGAAAATTCTGATGTAGCTTTTTGAGAAACATGATATTCTAAACTGAGTCCTTCATCACCTGAAGAAGCAGAATTAACTGAATTTTAGTTACTATTGTGCTCATACAATGTAAAAAAGTAATTCATTAGTTCAACCTAAAAAAACATCCGTAATGTAGCAAGCAGTCAACTGAACGCTTCAAATAAAACAAATTAAAGCAATACTTTAAGTTGGCTTCACAAAGTCATTGGTATGGAATTCCAGGCGGTTGCTAAGGTGTTGCTAGGCCTCTAAAAAGAGCATTAGGCATTTTAGAAATTTCTTGACATCAAAAATTTAATGTTAACAAAAATACAATTAAAAGCAATACAAAATGAAATTTGAAATATAACCAAATTTAATTCTAACATTAAAAATTTATGTTCTAACGAGTACAAATTCAGTTAGCGTTGGCAAGAATTGGTGGCTTTTTACAATTCATTCGAATGGAATGAATCAACTTTTACTTGCAAGAGTTTTTACGTGCACAATTGAACGGACAAATGTAATAAAAAAATGTTTAACTGATATTATAAAATAATAATTATCAAATAAATCTCATTTTTTTATTGAATTCTTTCGAGTGAAAATTAATCTTTTGAATGTTCAATTTTTATTCTTTCACGTTAGCAGGGGTGAAAATTTGATCCCAAGTCAGGGAGGGGGCAACACCAGGAGGCAACAACCTACATACAGCAATTCAAACAAAAATTGGTGAAAAAGTACACCTACAACTAGAGTTATCATAATGATATCTAATGCTGTATATGCGATTGTTAAAAGACAAAAACAAATATTATTATTACTAGGAATAAAATACATATCCAGTGAAATATTCTGAGATTCAGTTCTGTTGTCCATTGCATTGCCGTGTTGTTCTTACCATCGCATTATGAACATTCTTAGTCTGATCTGCATGTTGTTATGAACATTTTAGCGAAATTCCCCAACCATGATAAATATGATGACAATTCAGAAGAAAAAGGAAAGACTATTAATTATCTTGCATGATTTTGAAAGGTGGGGTGGGAATTTGCACCAGTGCATATTAGAATGGAAAGTGTGTACATGCAACACTTCAACTTTCCACATGCTGAATAGGCTACTGGGGACTTTTAAAAGAGAAGTTGTTTACTATAAATCGACACTTGAGGGTGTTTATGTAAATGAGCCTAGCCATGCACAAGCAGAGCAGTGTAGGGTTTATCATCGTTCATTATGTACAGCTGTGCTTACGCACATTTGAAAAATAACAGTTTCTTGTGTGTTCTAGCCTCACTGCCAGTGGCTATAAACACTTCAGCGGCAACGGACAGCAATGACATTAGCAAACATAAAGAAAAAGAAACTAATTTTCACACTCAGAGTTTTTAATGAATGTTCTGCTGTTAACATTATTACATTTGGGTCCCATTCATGGGTCCCAGCCATTCAAGGTCCCATTCATCACTTGCAGATATCCGAAACTAATGTTGGAAACTTTGTGCTTTACACAGGAATAGATTTTTTTCAGAATATTATTTGATTACATATAAAGTCTGGTTCCATTGAATTACAATAAAAGTAAAGCATGTTTTTTCCTTCTCCTGTAAAGTTATCATTTTGGAGATACAACGGTTCTTCTGACAACAGCGAGATATATATATATATATATATATATATATATATGTGTGTGTGTGTGTGTGTGTGTGTGTGTACTTTAATGAGTGATGATGAAAGAGCAAAGACTTTAAAAAGATCTAAGAAGGACTGTAGTTTCAAGTCTGACGTAAACAGCTCTAAAGGAGGGGAAACCCATTATGAGCAATTGGTTCTTATGTTTAATACACTGTGCATGTATAAGACACAACAAAAACCTTTCAAATAAAGGTCAAGTGTACTCATTTCCCCATCTCTGTTAGTATCTAGCAAGTTTCAGAATTCTGATAAGAGGTAGCCTTGCAGAGTGGAAAGGGGAATTAATGGTTATATGAAAATAGATGTGAAGATCACGGACTACAGTGCATGAAACACAAATTCAATCAGCCACATGAAAGAACGTTCAAGGTAAGCGGAAGTCTGATATAAAACAGAGCGACAGAGTGACGAAGAAGACAAACTTCATACTTGACTGTTGATAAGGCAAAGATGAAAGAACTCTAGCTAATGCGCATTAATTCTTATTTCAACATTGGCATTAAATGGACTGATTGAAAATCATAACTGGGCTTTTAATCAAACATGAAACATTCCAATGCATGTCTGAGACGCCTCAAACACTAAGTTTGTCAATGAGATTTTAAATATCCAATCGCACGTAAACAGTGTAAACAGTCAGCTTTCACTCAGTATCCTTCATGTTCCATCATATAGTGATTTGGATGAGCATAATCAGTAGATCTAGCTGGTTACTGTCCAGTTGGTGCCATTAACATGTAGTAAGTAATAAAGGGTGATTTAACTACTGTTCCTTCACATAGTGATAAATTCACCTCCTGAGCTGACAGAAGAAGACATGTTTTGTAACATGACTTTTTTTATTAGAAAATCTGATTTTGAGGTTAGAAAGTAAAATGTAACATCTGAATTATAGCGTGATCTGCACTCTTTAATGTAGGGTGACGTTCTCACTCAACCCACTCAAGCAAGGTCAACAGACATGTAACTTCCTACATAGTCTGCAGCTTTTTTTCTCTTAAACTAACGCACATGCACAGTGTTGTGTGTTTAATAGGTTTGTTTAAGTGCCTTTTTTTGCTTGTTGAACCCTTTTTGGTGCTGTTTTTAAAAGGGTTCCATATAGAACTATGTACCTTTTTATATAGAACAGCACATTCTCCATCAATCTGAAGAAAATTTCACAATACAAAGAACCACTTAATCTTGCAAAGGGTTCTTTGAGTGTTCATGGCTCTATATAGAACAATTCTTTACTAAAGAACCCTAAAGACCCATCTTTTTTTAAGAGTGTAGTACCAAAAAGGGTTCTTCTATTGTTACAGTGTCAAGCTTGTAACAATAGCAGACCCCTTTTTGGTGCTATTCAGAACCCTTTTCAAAAAGGTGCTACATGAACCATATACAACTCATTCTCCATCAATCTGAAGAACGCTTTCATGGTGCTAAGAACTTTTTTAATCATGCAAAGATTCTTTGAGTGTTCATGGTTCTATATAGAGCAATTCTGTTTACTAAAGAACCCTTGAAGAACCATCATTTTGAAGTGTGTACTGTGCTTGCCCAGGGTGGGAACTGAACCCCAGTCTACCATGTGGTTGGCAGCCATGTTTGTCATTATACTATATCAAGTGTTTTGTCTGATCCAGCACAGCTGATGCAGCTCATTAACTACTTCACAAGCTCTTTGTGGCAGGTTCAGCTGTGTAGAGTGAGAAAACACAAAAATGAGCAGAGCTTGTTTGTTTCCTGCTCTGATTTTATGAAGAATAAAATCTTTTGTACTATACCTGTCATTACGACCTACTCCTGTAGCAGGGCAGGTTGTAACAATACAACTCAGTGTATTTGAACGTATTTGAAAAAAAAGGTTCTATATAACACCAAATGGGTTCTTCTGTTGCTATGATATCAGGCTTGTAACAATATAAGAACCCTTTCACCATGCAAAGAACCATTTAATCATGCAAAGTGTTCTTTAAGTGTTCATGGTTCTATATAGCTGGTTACTGACCACTTGGTGCCATTAACATGTAGTAAGTAATAAAGGGTGATTTAACTACTGTTCCATCACTACAACACATTCTCTATCAATCTGAAAAACTCTTTGATGATGCAAAGAACGCATTATGCAAAGGGTTCTTTAAGTGTTCATGGTTCTGTAGTTATATAGAACCATTATCTTTACTAAAGAACCCTTGAAGAACCATAGTTTTTAAGAGTGTAGTACCAAAAGGTGCTACATAGAACCATATACAACACATTCTCCATCAGTCTGAAGAAACTTTCACCATGCAAAGAATGCAAAGATCACACAAAGTGTTCATGGTTCTATCTAGAACCATTTTCTTTGCCAAATAACCCTTGAAGATCCATTTTTATGGGTGTAGTACTAAAAGGGTTCTTCTGTTATTACAGTGTCAAGCTTGTAACAATAGCAGAACCCTTTTTGGTACTACAACACATTCTCCATCAATCCGAAGAACTCTTTGAATATGCAAAGAATGCGTTATGCAAAGGGTTCTTTAAGTGTTCATAGTTATGTAGTTATACAGAACCATTTTCTTTACTAAAGAACCCTTGAAGAACCATATTTTTTAAGAGTGTAGTACCAAAAGGTGCTACATAGAACCATATACAACACATTCTCCATCAATCTGAAGAAACTTTCACCATGCAAAGAATGCAAAGATCATACAAAGTGTTCATGGTTCTATATAGAACCATTTTCTGTACTAAAGAACCCTTGAAGAACCATCATTTTTAAGGGTGAAGTTTGCTCACCCAGTGTGGGAACTGAACCCAAATCTCCATGTTTGTCATTACACTTTAGCAAGTGTTTTGTCTGATCCAGCACAGCTGATACAGCTCATTAACTACTTTACAAGCTCTTTGTGGCTGGTTCAGCTGTGTAGAGTAGGGAAAACACAAAAATGAGCAGAGGTCACCAGGACTGGCCTTGGTTTAATCATCACAGCAGAGACGAAAGGAGGTGCACTTCTTTATTCATCTCCTCTCCTGTTTTTAAGTCCATCTGGTCTAAACGTTTCTAACAGCCCTTATATTTACCTGAACAAGGACTCTCGGGACATATTCCGTCTGAGAACAAACGTAGTGAGAGACTGACGTAGTGCTGGTCTCTTCCTCCAGCCATGAAATCCGATCACATACAGTCACTTGAGACACATGGAAATGCCAGGTGTAAACGGCTATACATCTCGCTATCCATGTGTGATCAGATGACTCAGAACGGATGTTAATACCCAGAATGAACGGAGCCCGAGACTGATCAAGGTTTCCTCCCAACTCAAGTGGGAATCAGAGACTTTCTTTGATCTCTTCTGCTTCCTGAGTCAGGTGGCATGCGGTCATCTACGGGCTTAACCTGCCGGATTTCTCTTCATGGGTCTCTTTGATAGTTGTATAAGTAGTTTCCCTTGCTCGACTTCAATGGTCTTGTATCTAGACCTCTGCGAATTGGATCAAGAGAGCTGAAGCAGAGGAAATCATCAAACCATGGACCTCCAGGACCGTATTAGTAACAGGATATACACCATTCATAAATGCATGACTCGTTTCTTGACTCAAGCGTCCACAAGATTACAGAGGGAACCGATCCGACCCAAAACAACCGCATCTGTCTGGAATATATTTAGCATCCTGAGCTTTGGAGAGTGTTCTGTAACGTGGATTGCCAAGAATGTCATGGTCATGAATACCAAACTAGTTTAATGTGTTACTCACTCAGCTTCATTCGCCAGGCAGTAATGAAGTTGTTGCATCCTGAGTGTCCAGATCATTAGCATACAAGATCGAAGTAGAAGTGCTGCTATTTTAATGAAGTAATGATCCCAGTAGAATTAAAAGTAGCTATAAAACTCAAAGTCCCTAGAGTCTCACTCTAGTTGTATAGTCCATTATAGTCCCCTATAGATCATCTACAGATGTTCAGATTGTTAACAAACTATCTGTTCAAACTCCGTTGATTCTAAACAGTGGTGGGGTTTAGGGTTAGGATTTGGACCAGGGTGAGGGCTGGGTTTAGGTTTTGGGATGAGGTTAAGAGCAGGTTTAGAGTTAAAGAAAATGATGGTCAGTTTAGTAGATATTTACTTGATTGTAACTTGACAGTAAATTAAGTATCTACAAAGCATCTAAAGTGGACTCTCCAAATAAAGTTTTACCATCTTCAATCCACACAATTCATCTTGGGAACTGAAGTTTTTTAGACTTTTTTAGACTTTTTTAGACTTTCTTCTTTCCTTTTTTTCTTTTGGGGCCCTTTGGTCTAAAATAAACCTCAGAGGTCAGAGGTGTGAGAAATTCCAATAGTGCTGGACCGATTAAATGAACCCCTACAGAGGAATTGGAAACTAAATGTGAAAGACTAAAACTGAACTGGGTAATAAGTACAACTAGTTACTCACCTCTGATTAAGTACTGTGAAGTACTGTGCTCAGCTAAGGGTCTCCTAAACAGCAACAATAAAACATCCTAATTTCTGACATTTTACAACACATAATATGTACCAAAGCATTTATTATTTCTAAGATTATTCAAGTTGAAATTAACAAAATGTAGCAGAAAAAAGTATACACTTAAAAATGGTTCTTCAAGGGTTCTTTAGTAAAGAAAATGGTTCTATATACCACCATGAACACTCAAAGAACCTTTTGCATGATTGAAGTGTTTGCTGCATTCTGAAAGGTTCTTCAGATTGATGGAGAAGATGCTGCAGATGGTTCTATATGGAACCTTTTTGAAAAGGGTTCTATATAGCACCAAAAAGCATTCTTCTATTGTTACAAGCTTGACATTGTAACAATAGAAGAACCCATTTTGGTACTACACTCTTGAAAAAGATAGTTCTTCAAGTGTTCTTTATTAAAGAAAATGGTTCTATATAGAACCTGGAATACTCAAAGAACCCTATGCATGATTAATGAGTTCTTTGCGTCATGAAAGGGTTCTTAAGACTGACGAAGAATGTGTTGTAGATGGTTCTATATAAAACACTTTTTGAAAAGGGTTCTATATAGCACCAAAAAGCATTCTTCTATTGTTACAAATTTGACATTGTAACAATAGAAGAACCCGTTTTGGTACTACACTCTTGAAAAAGATGGTTCTTCGAGGGTTCTTTGGTAAAGAAAATGGTACTATATAGAACTATGATCACTCAAAGAGCCCTTTTCATGATTAAATGGTTCTTTGCATCATGAAAGCGTTCTTCAGATTGATGGAGAAGGTGCTGTAGATGGTTCTATATAGAATCCTTTTTGAAAAGGGTTCTATATAGCACCAAAAAGGGTTCTGCTATTGTTACAAGTTTGACATTGTCAGAAAAGAAGAACCCTTTTTGGTACTACACTCTTAAAAAAGGTTGTTCTTCAAGGGTTCTTTAATACATTAAATTGTTCTATATAGAGCCATGAACACTTAAAGAACCCTTTGCATGACTAAAGGTTTTATTTACATCAAGAAAGCGTTCTTCAAATTGACAGAGAATGTGCTTTTGTTCTATATAGCACCAAAAAGGGTTCCACTATTGTTACAAGCCTAAGGAGCCTATTTTGGCACTATACAGAACCCTCTTTGCTAAGAATGTATGTAGGACCCTTCAATAAGGTGCTATATGACACCATTTTCAGCACATTCTCCATCAATCTAAAGAACGCTTTCATGATGCAAAGAACCCTTTAATCATGCAAAGGGTTCTTTGAGTGTAAAGAACCCTTGAAGAACCATCTTTTTAAGTGTGTAGTGCCACATTAAGTCTATGAAAAACAGGTTACAATCACTTTTTTCATTCCTTCCAATCAGCTACTTGTTACTATGCATTTAATGCATCTGTTATACACTGATTGTTGTTGTTTACAAGCTTTTGTAGCTGCTATAAATTTCAAATTTATTATTTATGATACATGCAGTTGTTCAGTGTCCTGGAAGTACTGATGATACCCATCGTATACTCTGAAAAGAGTACTGTGATGTAATTTATCATGTTATATCAGTGTCATTTTGTCCATTCATACATTCAGCCTCCATTAATGAGGCTTCACTGGAGCGATTTTGATTCGTCTTTAGAGAATGAAACCCATGGTACAGAGAAAAGCAGAACGCTAGAGATGAGACCACCATCTGGAAGTGTTTCACTGTGTTTGACATGCTCTAAGCTTGGGTATAAGCTCGGGTGGAGACTGCCTCACTGTTTCACAGGGCACCCTTGAAACATTAGCAGCACAGAAAGCTGTGAACACACAAATTGAGTTATGCTTTGCCAAAGTAATCAATTACTTCTGTACAAAGACACAGCTTTTGAACTGGATCTCTGCTGAGTAATGACAAGAGAAACTTCATGGTGGTCTTCCACACTTCTGGGAAGAGAGTGCCCCCTGTAGGGGTAAGCAGGAATAGTTATAACTCTGGATCCATTATCCCTGCAGAATCCAGCGCAACTCAATAGAAAGTACTTCCTCTGGCCCCTCACAAGCCAGTGACTCATGTAATGATGGTAATTTTGATTATTGCGATCGGTATATAAAAAGACTCCCACCATCACACATCATCGTTAATCTCAGAGTGCAGATGTCTGCTTTATATACTGCACTCAGAGGAGAGGTCATTTCAGTCCACTGCTGACCAGATGACAAGGAAAGTCCATAGAGAATAGCGAAGGCACATGGTAAAAACAAAAAACTGTGTTGATCAGATCAGCCACTGGTGAGTCAAGTTCCATATATGACAAGCTTGTTTTAGTGATGAGGTAAGTGACACTGCGCTTTTCCTCTGCATAAAGTAATGGAATCCTTGGCACTAGAAACCGGAACTTTGCTCCAATCTAGTACCGAAGGTTTAGGATTTCTTTGGCTGCTCAGGATTCATACAACAGGATATGATAGTACTCAAGGATGTTCTCCCTGATCTTTGGTGACACTTGCAGATGAAGCCAACGATGATTTAATGAATTCTTTACTCTTAAGTAAAGATAAAGGCCCAGTCCCATTTCTTATTTTTACCCCTACCCCTTGTATTCGACTGTCATCTTGCCTCTTGGAACTGAGTTATAAGGGTAGTAGTTAAAATCTTCCCCACGAAATGGAACAACCCTGTAATAAAGAAGAACGTCACTTCATTAACAGCTACTAGCGCTGCTCTGTAGGCGACCCTGCCAGTCTGCAGTGACAGCAGAGGAGGGTAAAGTTCAGCTCCTCACTGCTGGGCTTCAGTTACATTTAGGGCATCATATGCCTTCAAAGCGGCAATTATTTATTATCGCCAAGCACTAATTCTTCAGTGATATGAAGCTGAAGTCAGATATTCACCACCTTCCTGTTTGAATTTTCCTGTTCCACTTTAAATGGTGCAGCAGTTACATTCTGGCGCTGCAGGCGTCAGAACTGCTGGACTATTTAAAGTGTAATGGGAAATTTAGCTAGCTAGCTACCGAGACATCAGCATACTATTAATGATTTTATGCTTGTTATGAAGAAAACGACCATAATACACTGAAACAACATTAAACTAAGGAAATACAGTGGTTATCATAATGTTTTAACAGAGAAAATTCTCACATTTGTGTGTTTCTTTGGTCACTCGTGCAGCCGTCTTGCCAGTTTTTCTATTGTTCTCATAACACTCTGCCATGCGGCCCCAACAATTCCCTCTACCCCTTCATCTCAACAAGAATCGGGACACCCTACCCCTAGACATGAACGTGTAAAATGGAGGGCTAATGTCTAACTATGTTGGTGTATTGATTACAATGTTTAGAATTATTACATTGTAAAAAGTTCCCGGAAATGAAATAAACTGTTTTGGACGTTGACACTACTAACATTTATGCTAGCCTCCACAGAATGAGCTCATATCTGCTCATATTTTTATTCAAAAGAGAAAAATATTAGCTTTATTTGATTCTACATATTGCTGTTGTCTGAACAAAACCTTGTACCTTCATTTTTGTCGTTCTTCAGTTTTTGAAATAATTTGAAAATGCCTGTTGCTGTTTACATTGTCTGTAAATTTCATGAGGAATGGGCCAAAAGAAACAGCCCAGAATGACTTGGAAAAAAAGTCTGGTTCCATTGACTTACATTAAAAGTAAAGTAGGTTTTTTCCTTCTCCTGTAAAGTTACCATTTTGGAGATACGAGGTTTTCTTCCGACAGCGATATGATTCTGTGTAATTGTAGACAGTTGTTTGGGAGCAGAAAAGTGCACTATATTATTACCCACCAGCACAACTACACTCTTAAAAAGACGGTTCTTCAGGGGTTCTTTGGTGAAGAAAGTGGTTCTGAATAGAACCATGAACACTCAAAGAACCCTTTGAATGATTAAAGAGTTCTGTGCATCGTGAAATGGTTATTCAGATTGTTGGAGAATGTGCTGTAGATGGTTCTATAATGGGCCTTTATTAAAAGCGTTCCATACAGCAGCTAAAAGGGTTCTGCTATTGTAACAAGCTTGGCATCGTAACAATAGATGGACCCTTTTGAGTGCTATATAGAACCCTACAGCACATTCTTTAAACTCTTTAATCACGCAAGGTTCTTTACGTGTTCATGGTTCTATCTAGAGCTATTTTCTTTACTCAAGAACCCTTGAAGAACCATCTATTTTGAAGAGTTAGCATTAAGCTGTAGTAAGTTAGCTTGTGCAGTATATTATTTCATATCAGCCAGTAGGTTAAGCTAACTAGCAAACCAAAGTTGATTAACCAAATTAGACGCTTTAGAGTGGCTATTACGAGTAGAAGTAGAACTGTAAGTTCCACTGGTCCCTGTTTGGGTCAGTTCTTGTTTTCGATTGTACAGTGAAGCAGAAAACATTGATGTGAAAATGCAAACTCAAAAATATCCAACCCCCTACATGAACTCTACGGTGACTCAGCTTCTTATTGTGCATATTCATGATAAACAAAGCAGTATTACAGATAAAATATCACAAAAGGATCAAGACTCATTTGACTTTCAGAGAAAATATGGAACTTTTCCCATAATGGAACAGAAGAGGTGTGTATTTTTTATGAGTGGGTATGAAGTGCTTTCATCTTACTGGTGAAAGGACTAAAATAGAGGATCAGAGTGGTGCTTATCCTGCATTGAGGGGGCTGTTTTCAAATGGGGCAGAGAATGGCAGTACTTAGTGGCACGAAATCTGAGAGCTATGTGAGTTTTAGCATAGGGGGCAGAAAGCCTGTGTTTTGTGTCCTGCTGTAATTACAGATCCACTGAAGTGGCGCTCGCCGGAAACCAAATTTATGCAAGCACACTTTATTGGATGTATGTTTTTTTTATTTATTATATAGTGTATTGGAAACTGGTGAATGCTGAAGAATGCTTTGTGGCTTTGTGTTGGGCTGGAAAGAACAAAACGTACACCAAAACAATGCAGGTTGCAAAGACGTTGGTTCTAGAAATATGACCGTAAAAAATATCTGTTAAACACAAGCAGAAATGCCATCCTCTCAATTCTCCTACATTGTAATTTACATATTACGAGATGACAGATTCCTGCTTCTTTCACCGATGACTGTATTTTTGCCATATTTTGCCTTTCTACAGAAAGCATTTGGACTACAACCAGTTGGCTCAGGTCCAGCTTCTTTCCCTCCACCATCATCCTGCTGAACTCCACACCACTCCACTAATACTCCTACTTGTATGTTGCACACAATATATTTAGTTATTATTTATTATCCATAGCATTTCCATACAACAGACTGCTCACTGTACAGGGTATCCCAAAAAATGGACATAATTTGAGATGTGAATGTCTGAGTAACTACATGTCCAGGCAAACGAAATTAAATAGGCTTCATGTTCAACAATACAAGATTTATTTGTCAAAATTCGAACAAGAAATTCAGAGGGATGTAGATTTTATAACCGATTTCACAGCTTCAAAAATGTAGTATCTTCTGATACTGGTGGTCGTTCAGATTCCTTTGTCCTGCACAGACAGCCTTCCTCTTTGAATCTTTTGTGCTGTCCAAATCTGCTCTCCAGTTGGTTCATTTTTATTTAATTTTTTTTCAAAAACTCACGCTGCACACTCTTGTTTGACTGTGTTCAAGCATGTTCTAACACACAAAATGCCTTTTCATTTCTAGTGCATGCCATTCTTCAACCTGAAAAAAAACATTAAAAATAAAACTTGTTTTTACACATTTTGTTAAAATTTGAGATCATTTGAGGGAGAATTGGCTGTTATTAGACTACGAAATGATGTCAATACATTTGGGACACCCTGTAGATTGGATACAACACATAACTGCTTACTCTAACAGTATGTACCATTCTGTCTATATTGTGTTTATAGTATTATATATCATATTTATAGATATATTTGTAATTGTGTATATATTGTTCATATAGTTATATATTTCATAGATTCATATTTATGCCTGTTATTGCACATTTGCACTGTCTGTTTTGCACTATTGCTACTATTTGCACTTCTGGTAGCTGCTAACTGCATTTCCTTGCCCTGTACTTGTACTGAGCAATGACAAAGTTGAATCTATCTATAACCACAAGCTTTACATATTATCTGATGGTATGTCACACTCAGATGGTATGGTATGGGAAACCACAAGCAGAGACAGTGGAGAGAATATGCTGCACTGTAGTCTAATGGTATCCAGTTACATTGCCCAGGCCTTTTGCACAACACACACAAACTCAAATATGGCATATATTCTCCATTTTATTCAAACAGATTGGTTGAAAATTGAACATGAATGTATGCTTTGAGATAAAAAGGCCTTCAACAGTGGTCAGTTTCTGACCATACCCTGATAGCATGAGGATAGTGGACCACTGTCGGCCTGGAGGTCCACTGGCGTTTTGCTCAGCGTTTTCTGGGCGGCCCACTGGTGGTTAAGCAGAATAATAGACAAAAATCCAATTTTTCATCGCTCATTTTTCCCTCACAGTCAAATTTACTGATTTCTCCTTCCTTCCTTTCTTTAGTTATACTTGGTAAATTAGTTAAGTAAATAATTTTAATCTAGCAACAAAATTTTTTATAAAATCATTTTATATCAGGCCTAGTCTTTTTTTTTGTCTCAGTTTTTTGTAATATGAAGTGTAAGTTTATTTTCTAAAATAAAAGTCTCTGTGCATTTAAAATCTGTTTGAGGAGATTAAAAACTAGTTAAAGCTTGTATGCAGGACAGTAATCTGGGTGGTCCAAGGGTGGACCAGCAGTGGCGTACAGTCAGTGGGGTTCCAACCTTATCAAGCCAGTGGACCGATATATGCTCGCTATCGGTAGGTCCAGAGCCAGTTTATGAGGAGCCTGGCCACTTCCTATTTCCTCCATTATATCAAAAACAGGACTGCTAAACAGCAGAGGGCGCCCGCGAGTGAGTCCTCAATGAATGGGAGTGAATGGAGCTCAACGGCTAAAAACAAAAAGTTAAAATAGTTTCTATTCACTCGCCCAGAACTTTCCTTTCATTTTAGAAAGTAGAAGGATGCATTTCACTAAAAAAGCAAAGAAATCTCACCTATATATTTCCTTTTTTCTACACTAAACGGGTTTTGGGCAGCAGGAGGCGGGCGTTACTGCTAGAGAGTGATGATTGATTGGTGAGCGGAGCAGCTCATTGGCTGTTCGTGCTCACTGACGTCATGGACGTACATGAGGCGCTGTTTTAAACTCCTATAACTCGAGTTTAAAAGCTCTTAAAAATATAACAGCAGTGTTAAAGTGTTTTATGCTGTTCAGTGTTCAGGAAATGATCGAATTCTTTTACATTAAAAATGTTTGAGCATTTATAAACCATGATTTTGCTCAAATGCTCCATATCAAGCCATTCATTTTGGACTCACTCGGTAGCGCCCTCTAGTGTCTGAAAAACCTAGAAGACATTGCAGAGCGGTAATTCTCCTCTACACAAGTTCTCTGGTAGGACCACTGTTGGCTGGATACTTTTGTTTGGTGCACCATTTTGAATTAGCTGAATATGCACAATGATTCTTTAGACAGTCTTTAGACATTATCTTAGAATTTAATACTTATATTTAATACTAATATTTAAAACATGACATTTTCAGACCTTTTAATGGAATTCACATCCAATTACATGCATTGTTTGCCAATTCTTCAAATTCTTTGAAAGGCTGCGTGTGGTTTGTTATTGTTCACTTAAGCAGTGCAAAAAAAATTACATTGTCATAACTTTAATTAATTGTCATTAACTAAACTAAACTTTTAATTCATTATGAAATAAATGTTAAACCACAAGTTGAACTGCTTAATAATGAACAGTGCTAAAAAGAGTGGAGCTAGTTATGCTAGCGCTAGCTAGGCAGGATATTAACTTAACTCAACAAACCACAGAACAGGTCAAACTTTGCCTTTCTGCCACTCCAACCCCAGTCACTCGACTTCACACGCTCAGATCTGAGTCCTTAACCTCTAAACTTGTGTCAGTGGAGCACCAGTGAGCTGGAGTTGTGGTGCGAAAGGTTTTAGACCTGCTAACTAAGCTAATGCTAGCCTTTAATGCTAATGAGGACAGTGTAGTGGAACCAGAGAAGCTTAGCTAACAGCACCACATACTAAAAAGGTTCTGTGCGCCCTCAGATTTGAGTCTTTATCTAAACTTGTGTCAAATTAAGCTTCTGTGAGCCAGAATTGAACGTGTGCTGTGGAGAGTGAAGCTGTAACATGCTAAGCTACTGCTGCCTTCTTCTTGGACAGCTCTTCACACATTCAATTAGATAGTCAAGCGAAATGGGGCAGTAGTTTTCTCTGAGGAGGAACTTGTTCACCCAACATGCGTGTTAATGTGGTTTATGTGAGAAATAAACAGAACACTGAAGTTGTGAAATGGGTGTAGTACTGTAGCCAACAGGCCTCTGTCGGGTTCAGCCTGTTTTACTGGTGTTTTGAACTCATATGGAGCAGAGATGAAATATGGGTTAACTATACATGTTTAAATGAACTTTACCATTACTATTATATTTGAACCGTTTATCTGATTGCTTTCCATTGTTCGACTGCTCCTCCAGCATGATTACAACAACAGTGACGTGAAACTCTTGCTAATGAAACTTTATGCTGCACTGAAAATTTTGATGTACCCAACTTCATCATCCAACTTCAAAGGGTGTTCATGTGGTGGCTCCTGATGGAAAATGGAGACCATTTGAAAGCAGAATTAAATCCATGCCATCATAATTTGATGTCATCATAATTTTAAATACCATCATTTATCATTTTAAGCTACCAGCTGGCTGCACAGTCAAAACATCTCAATTAAGTTACCTATACTTACTGAGCACTTTTATTAGGAACACCTCCTTGTTTCTACACTCATTGTCCATTTTATCAGCTCCACAGACTGTAGTCCATCTGTTTCTCTGCATACTTTGTTAGCCCCCTTTTACCCTGTTCTTCAATTGTCAGGACCCCCACAGGACCACTAAAGAGCAGGTATTATTCGGGTGGTGGATCATTCTCAGCACTGCAGTAACACTGACGTGGTGGTGGTGTGTTGGTGTGTGTTGTGCTGGTACGAGTGGATCAGACACAGCAGTGCTGCTGGAGCTTTTAAACACTGTGTCCACTCACTGTCCACTCTATTAGACACTCCTACCTTGTCGGTCCACCTTGTAGATGTAAAGTCAGAGACGATAGCTCATCTGCTGCTGCACAGTTTGTGTTGGTCATCCTCTAGTCCCCACAGGACACTGTTGGCTGGATATTTTTGGTTCTCAGTCACTGAAGTGTTTAAAACTCCAGCAGCACTGCTGTGTCTGATCCGCTCGTACTAGCGCAACACACCCCCACCACGTCAGTGCCACTGCAGTGCTGAGAATGATCCACCACCCAAATAGTACCTGCTCTGTGGTGGTCCTATGGGGGTCCTGAACATTAAAGAACAGCATAACAAAGTATGCAGAGAAACAGATGGACTACAGTCTGTAACTGTAGAACTACAAAGTGCTCCTATGTGGTAAATAGAGCAGGATGTAGATACTAGGAGGTGTTCCTAATAAAGTGATTGGTGAGTGAATATTTTCTGTTGCTAATTCATAATACTCTCATTTGCATATTTAGCATATTGGACCATTCAGGCTTTTTAGTGATGTCCAAAACTAAGCTGCCACAAATCCATTTTTCTTTCTTTTTTGAGAGACGTACTGAGAAAGTCTGTGTTTCTATTGAGAAAATATGAACTTTATGTGAGCATTATTGGAAACACCCACTGATCTAAAGCCATCCATGAGGAGTTAACCATTTAAAAACCATGATTTTGAGTGTGAGGGGTCTTCAATAACTCTTATAACGTGATATTGTTGATAGTGACAGCCCTAGATGAGACACAAACCAAGACAACCTGTTTCTCAAGAATATTTATTTGTGATTTCCCAGGAAAGTCACATACAGTAATTTCTGAGAGAACTGGAGGCCGGCGTTCAACACGCTCAATAATTAACATCGTTTGTTTTTAACACACTGGCTCACAAATGTGCTCTGAATTCAAGTACGCAGACACTTTGACCTTCGACCACTTTCAGCTGAGGGGAAACAGGAAAGCCACTGGCCTTGGTGTTGACCACGTCCTGTCGGACAAAGAAAAAAAAGCTCCAGCCGCTGTTCTTCTGGCGCTAGACTGCTAAAACGTGGTGGGCGGCCGTGACACAGCGAGCGCACGCTGCTCTTAAAGGTTTGTTTGCTGCTAACAGGGGCAAAGCTTCGAGGAAGAGAGAGAGAAAAGAGGTAGAAAGAGCGCAATAGAGGGAAAGTTCAAGACTACAAAGGTTCTTACATATAGGCATGCTGGAAAACTACACAGACTAATATCAGAGCCGCGTCGAACGAGGAAAGCGAGAGACGAGAGAGATAGATAGAGATCAGATCGCCAAAGCAGACAACTTCTAGCCATACAGAGCATGCTTGCTTAGCTTGATTAAATATGTTTCAGAAAGCGATAACTACCACACAGAGCGATGAAGCCAGCGACAGGGCACTACATTTAAAGCTAAGCTATACATTCTGGCACTAAGACTAACACAGAGCAGCACTAGATAACTGGGGGATTGTAATTCACAAGCTTGGAAAGAAGCAAGGCGTTCATGCACGTGCAAAAAACGAGCAGGCCCAGTGGTAGCAGCAGCAGCAGCAGCAGGGGAAGAAGGGACAACATGGCGGACGCGCCGAGACCCAACGTTGTGGTCTGCTGGGATTTTTTCAAGCTTAAATGCCTGTTTTGTGTCACGGTAAGCTTGCCAGTTCAGAACGAGGACAGACAGAACACATAACCTCAGGAAAATAAGACAAAAATTAGAGTATTGTTTGCCCGAGTCCTATTTTTTGGCGAGGATAAAGGTATAGGTAGCGTCTAGGAGTTTAGCAAATACTTTAAATACTACAAATGCAACTGAATAATAGAAGCAAGTTCCAATATCACACCCGAACTTTCATCCAGAAACAAAGTCTGAAGCGGGGGGACACATTCAGACGAATCACAGTTTCGCAAAACAGATAAAACTATGAACATCCATTGGACAGGTAATCTTACATAGAATCTAAAGTGCACAAACTCCCCTTTGAGGAGAACTAGACAATACTGGCAATAAATACTAAGGCAATACAGTTACAAACGCACAAAAATACAGATTGGCACATAATGTCAAGTATATCACTTGGGCACAAAGACAACCGACTTCGGTTCAGAAATGGCTTTCCATGACTGATGGAATTTCATCATCATTGGAGTCTAAAATACGCTTTTTTTTTCTTGAATTATTCTGATGGTACTTCAAAATGCAGAATGCTTTCGGTTAAATTAAAGCCGGTTCCTTCACACAAATATCTCCGCAGATAAACAAAGTCATCATATACACCAATTTGAGTCGTATACACAAGCAGAATGGATATATATATAATTACAATTATATGTTACTCGAATAGAGAAAATAATATTTTACCGCACAAATAGACTCTTTTATATACAGTACATGGACGTATTCACATAGATATGTACTCAAGAATCTTAAAAGTCTATTTACAAACCATGATCAACAGCCTTACTGTGTCATTTTTTTTTCCATTGGAATTTCTAGATAACACTGGCCCAGAATACTACTGAAAAAAATCACATATGTTAAACTAACTGCTACAAAAGCTGAATTCAATGTATTTTATTCAGCTCAGTTAGTTTGACACCAGTGATTTTACTGTGGAAAGTGCTACTACTACTCAGATGTTCTACTCACTAAATGTAAAAGCGATTTAATTCAGCTTTACACTACAAAAGGATGACTTATAGGAGGATTCTTGATATTCTAATGATGAAACCTTTCCTTTGGACTAAATACAGTAGTGTCCAACCACATTTTCATCCACAGATTCATCGCTATCATTAATTCACCGCTATAGGCTCGAACAGACTCATTCCTCTCAGTAATGATCCTTTATGTGTAGCTATTTGTGAATGAATCACTCAGAGGAACAGGGCACTGCTCCTGCGCTGAGAATGAAATGTTTCATCGCTGAGCTGCTCTGTGCATATTAATATCCAGCAGAAGATTTGAACGAAACGCTCTGCTTTCAGCCTCTCTGCAGTAAACAAAGTCTCTGCTCACTACAGTGAAAAAAGTGATGCACTGAATTTACGTGATTTAAATATGTGCATCATTTTCATATTCATAACATCTGTTACATCACTAGTACTTCCAAAGTAGAAGACCAAACTGGGTTGATGAAATATATTTTGTTCAGGCGGAAATGATGCACACATTTAAAGGAGAACTCCTTGTCTGCATTATTCAGCTACTGAGATGTGAAGTCATTCAGAGTGGTTTGATATGAAATAGTTCACTGTAGAGAAACAGAGCCACTCAGATTTCTTTACAGTGGTGGTGATAGGAACCAGGAATCATAAACATAGCCATTTACTATCTCAAACCACCAGTGGATGTACATGTTATGTTGATAGTGGTAGAATAGTGGAAAGTCTGAAAAATGATGGGCCTCATTCACCAATATCGTCCTACGTTTTTTCTTAAATGCGTTCTTGAGAAAAGCTCTAAGAAAAAGTCTTCTTTAGATTCATGACGTGTTCTTAAAGCGTAGAACTGTTCTCACCTTTGTGCTCGAGTGTGTGTAGATTCTGTTCTTACCCAAAAACAAATCCCAGATAAGTAAACACTGGTGAATATCAGAATCTTCGTGAAAGTGGGTTTTAAGAGGAAATTTCTTCTTAAGAAGGGTTGGTGAATGAGGCCCTATACTTTCTTTTAGGACTAGTTTGCCTGTATGTATCCATTCGGCATGAATGGCTTTTAAAAATGCGTTTTAGATTAACTATCGTAAAAGAACGTGTCAGGGAACAGGCAGTGCATTCATATCCATTTCATGTAGTAACTTTCTGTGAGGGAGCTTTTAGAGGCATTAAACACTTCAGACGCCTGGTTCCTATCACCACCACTGTGAACAGTTCTGACTCTAGAATGGAGTACTTCACATTAAACCATGCTGAATGACTTTGTTCACAATTAAATTATGCTGAAATTTTTTAAATCTTGTGGAATTCCACTTTAAACGAAATATATTCAATGCATCACTTTTTTCACTGTACTGCAGAATTTAGATGTTAAGCCTCACATACTCAAACCTTCCGCAAAGATTTATCTTTGTTAGCGTTTCGGGCCCTGAGGCCTTCATCAGAACCTGCTAACATCTTTTTGCTGTAGATAAAATCCTCCAACTCACCGCTGTAGATAAAAACAGTCTGCTTTCTGCTGTCTGGAAACAGACACTGTCTGCTCGAGATACAGCTTCTTTGCTTTTTTGGCTCTGAATAAAGACTTGCTATCAGCTCTAGATGCAGCACTTCTGCTGTCCACTCTGAAAAGAGCTCCTAGAAACTCTGGATATAACGCCGCTGTCTCTAGACAAAACGTTCACTCACAAGAAAACCAGCATGCAGACTTTGAATCAGCAGACATACAACACTACAGTGCTAAAAGAAAACCGCGTACCCCGTGTATTTCCATAAAAAACGTGAAAGCACTCAAATGCTGCCTGTGATTGTAAAGGCAAGAGTTGAGGTAAGCTAAAGTGCTCTCTCTATTATATATCTATATCAATAAAACCTTCTTATATCTATATTGTGGTGACTGGCACTTAGAATGTCAGGTCAAATAGATTCCATATAAAGTTATATATGACCTATTGCGCAGGACAGGAGCAAATAATTCATCACACTCGCACCAAAACACATGTAGTTATATCAGCTATGCTTACGTAGACAGGAGCGGACATGAACACTTTTACAGGGCTCTTGGACCAAGACGTCCACGACATTGCTACAATACTTAAATATGGGTTATATTCACATAGTCTTCTTTTTCGACATATTCATCTATATTAGATTTTGAAAGAGAGGAAAAAAAAAATAGAAAGAACGAAATTACCGTACATTCACAACAAACATTTCATCCGTCTAGGGACATGTGAACGAGAGTGTGCTGCTGCGAGTCTTACAGGTCCTGTCCGAGACGCTCGATTTCTTCAATGAGGAAGTCGATGTCCTCGAAGGTGGCGGCCGGGTTGGAGATGACCATGCGGAAAAAGTTGACCTTGTCTCCCTGCGGCTGGTAACTCACCATGGTCGTCCCGTACTCCATCATCCTGGCTTTGATCGTAGGAGCCACCTGTGAGAAAAGAAGTTGAAGGAAGAGTTTGATCAAAACTTGTTAGTGTGGCAAACATTGACTGGAAATGATTAGAGACCTATTCACATGATGTCATTTGCATAATGCTAAGGTGTTACTAGACCGTTGCTACGGTATCCCAGGTGGTTGCTAAGGTGTTACTAGGCCATTGCTATGGTATCCCAGGTGGTTGCCAAGCTGTTACTAGGTCATTACTATGGATATATATATATATATATATATATATATATATATATATATATATATATATATATATATATATATGTGTGTGTGTGTGTGTGTGTGTGCGTGTGTATATATATATATATATATCAAAAAGTATGTGGACACCTTTACATCGCAACTATGTGTGTGAGTAACTATGTGAGTTGAAGCTCACTTTGTGCACCAGGGCTCAGTCATACTGGAACAGAAAAGGGTTTTCCCAAACTGCTGCCACAAAGTCAGAAGCATAATATTGTCTGAAATGTCTTTATATGTTGTAGCATTAACTTCACCTTTCACTGGCACTAAGGGGCCCAAACCCTGAAAAACAGCCCCAGCCCATTATCCCCCCTCCACCAAACTTTACTGTTGGAACTATGCATTCTGACAGGTAGCATTCTCCTGGTATCCATCAAATCTGGATTTATCCATCAGGCTGCCAAATAGTGAAGCGCAGTAAACCACAAAAACATGATTACACTGCTCCTGAGTCTAGTGGCAGCGTGCTTTATGATTAACACCCACCCCCCCACACGCTTGGCACTGTGCTTAGTGATCTTAGGCTTGTGTGCAGCAGCTCTGCTATGGAAACCCATTTCAGGAAGCTCCCAACACACAGTTCTTTTGCTGATGTTGCTTCCAGAGGCAGTTTGAAACTCGTTAGTGAGTGATTCAGCAGAGGATAGACACTGTGCGCTTCAGCACTCAGGGGCCAACTTTGTGAGTTTGTGTGGTCTACCACTTCATAGCTGAGCTGTTGTTGTTCCCAGACACTTCTGTTTCACAATAATAGCACTTATAGTTGACAGGGGCAGATCTAGCAAGAGAGAAATTTCACAAACTGGCTTGGTGGCAAAGGTGGCATCCTATGACAGTGTCATGTTTAAAGTCGCTGAGCCCATCAGTATGACCCTCTACTGCCAGTGTTTGTCTATGGAGACTGCATGGCTGCGTGCATGAGGTTATACGTCTGTTAGCCATGGGTGTGGCTGAAACACATGAACTCAATAATTAGGAGGAGTGTCCATATAGTTTTGGTTATACAGTGTATATATGCTAGTCTGTATGTAATGTATACGAAGGCAGTGTGAGAGATGTGCTTTGCTTCATTAACATTACATTACATTACATAACATAAATGGCTCTATTTGTGTTGTAGACATCATGACCCCTGGTTCCTATCAGCACTACTGTAAAGAAATCAGTCTGTATGTTGCTCTACAATGAACCATTTCACACCAAACCACTCTGAATGACATCTCCAACACTGATTTATGCAGAGGTTATGAGAAAGAATTTAACAGTGTCTAACAAAGTACAACAAATTCATTTTAAAAATGAAAGAAAAACTTGTTTTCCATTATATCTGTACTGTAAGTTGTATTTGCCACTGATAGGGAAAGTTCTGCTTATTTCCCCCTTCAGTATATGATGGTGATGGTGATGTATGATGATGCTGACTTTATTGATTTCAGGCTGCAGGCTCTTTCTAGGTGCACTGCCCCTCTGGTGTGGCTGGAAACCTGCCGATTACTGGCAGGGACAGCGAGGGAGATGACTAAATTCAGCAGCTGCAGGGCTGACAAGCGCTGTAGCCGCAGAGTAAAGAAGTGATTTAGCAATGAACTGGTGAAAGCAATTTATTCTGTACTGAATTTATTCCATCTCATACTTTTCATGTCACTGCTGCGGCAGGAAGGCCTCCATTTCTGACAGTTTTTTAAGCATTTTAGAGCTTTTGCATTTCACAAAATGAATTCCGACTGTCCTGTTTGTGCACCCTGGGCTTTAAAACTCTGAGACATTAAAAACTATGTTCTCCTGTCTTGAAAAGCTGCTGTTGTTTTTTCCTTTTGACAGCAAACACAAATGTGCTTCTGCCTTTCATATGAGACTCTACTGCAATCCCAGTGTCCCATTTTCCCTGAGTGCTCAACCATTTAACAACCTATTGTTACACTGTAGTGACAAAATTATTATCCTGTTAGAGCAAAAACACACCTAATGCTTTTAAATTCCATTCAATCTCAGCAGATTTGTTGTCCTTTGGTGCTCTAAAGAAGCAGACAATTTCCTGTGCGGTACTCTCTGGGTTAGATGAGATTATTAAGCATTTTGAAAATGACCTCTCCCTTTCTGCCACCACTGTATTTCAATTGTAGCAACTATCACGTTTCATTGTTAAACAAAGCACCGAGTTACAGACTGAAGACTACAAGTCAATAGGTGTCAAATTTAAACCCGATCGTTTTTTTTTAAAACTAAAATATGGCCACTGTCTGAAAAAAAAACCTTGTCTCCATTTTTGTTGTTTTCTTTTATATAATAATTTAAGATTGCTAAATCCTCTTTAAATTACATGTAAATTTCATAATAAATGAAAAAGTACAAAATTACTTTCAAAAAAGTATTGTTACATTAACTTCTATTAAAAGTAAAAGACTTTTTTGCTTCTCCTGTAAAGTTATAATAAATTAATCAATAATTGTTGATTTGCAATGATACGTGAATCTTTTATATGTCAAGTTTTAATACTTCTTTTTAAGCGGTCAGAATAACAGTATTACTATGGTCAGTTTAGCCCTTGCAGCGCCCCCTCTGGTTCAACTCTGCTTTAGGCTGGCATATCTAGCTACTTTTCCATCCACTTATTTATTGACATTTCGGAAAACGCTTGTACAATCGCTTGAGGTGGACACATATGACTGATCAAATGTTTCCGTTTGTGCCTGACCACAGCTACAGAAGGCAGCAGGTGTCAGTGGACAGACAAAGAAATTAAAACGTGCATTAGTACATTAAAACATAAAGCTTACATGGCAAACAAATTAACGGTGCCTGTTGCTGATTAATGGTCATTTTTCCAGGGCCGTTCCTGTTTTACATGAGTCTCCAACTGATCTAAAACTGAGCCATGAAAGTGAACTATGCAGCAAACAGAAGCTGCCTACCAAAGATTTCTCTGTAGGTCTAGTCCACGTTCCTCAGAAGTGTTTTTATGAATGTGACATACACACTTAAAAATGGTGGTTCTTCAAGGGTTCTTTAGTGAAGAAAATGGTTCTAAATAGAACCATGAACATTCAAAGAACGCTTTGCATGATTAAAGTGTTCTTTGCGTCATGTTTTTCAGATTGATGGAGAATGTGCTGGTGTCAAGACTGTAACAATAGAAGAACGCTTTCTGGTGCTTTACAGAACCCTTTTCAAAAAGGTTCCATAAAGAACCATATAAAACACAATCTCCATCAATCTGAAGAGCACTTTCATGAGGCAAAGAACCATTTAATCATGCAAATGGACCTTTGAGTGTTCAAGGTTCTACATAGAACTATTGTTTTCACTAAAGAACCCTTGAAGAACCATCATTTTTAAGGGTGTAGCAAGTTTTATTCTCTGATGAAAATGATTCATTTCAGTTGTTTGCTTGAATGTAATTCGACAGCTGGAATAAAAACCTTCCGATAAGAGACTTTAATTTGCATGATTAAAGGGTTCTTTGCATTGTAAAATTGTTCTTCAGATTGATGAAGAATGTGTTGCAGATGGTTCTATGTAGAACCTTTTTGAAAGTGGTTCTATATAGCATCAAAAAGGGTTCTTCTATTGTTACAAGCTTTACATCGTAGCAATAGAAGAACCCTTTTGGGTGCTATATAGAACTGCTTTCAAAAAGGTTCTACATAGAACCATCTATAGCTCATTCTCCATCAATCTGAAGAACAATTTCATGATGCAAAGAACCCATTAATCATGCAAAGGGCTCTTTGAGTGTTCAGATCAATTTTCTTTACTACAGAACCCTTGAAGACCCATCTTTTTTAAGAGTGTATGAAAACACACACAAACATCATCTTAACCGCTTATCCTTCAGGGTTGCGGCAGGGTGCTGGAGCCTATCCCAGCTGTCATTGGGCGGAAGGCAGGATTGTATGAAAACACAAAAACAAAAATCTACTTTCACTTCACCTGAGCCACTGTAAGGCCCAATCCCATTTCACCCCTCGACCCTACCACTGAGCCCTTAGCCCTCTGTTTTACGCGTTCACGTCTACGGGTAGTGTGTCTCAATTTTTGTTGAAAAAAGAGGGGTAGGGCCAAGTGTTGGGGCTACATGGCCCTCCAAACGGAGGTTTTTCAGAGACACTCCAAACAGAGGGTTACGAGAAAAATAGGAAAACCGGCAAGATGGCTGAACAAGCAACCAAAGAAACCCACAAATATGAGAATTTTCTAGTTAAAAAATTATGATAACCACTGTATTATCTTAGTTTAACGTCATTTCAATGTATTATGGTCGTTTTCTTCATAACAAGCATAAACATCGCTAACAGTATGCTAATGTCTCGGTAGCTAGCTAGCTAACTTTCCCGTTCCACCTTAAATAGTCCAGGAGTTCTGATGCCTGAAGCGCCAGAATGTAACTGCTGCACCATTTAAAGTGGAACAGGAAAATTCAAACAAGAAACTGGTGAATATCTGACTTCAGCTTCATATCACCAAAGAATTAATGGTGGGCAATAATAAATAATTGTCTTATACCCCCTCTTTGAAGGCATATGATCCTAAATGTAACTAAAGCCCAGCAGTGAGGAGCTGAACTTCACCCTCCTCTGCTGTCACTGCAGACTGGCAGGGTCGCCTACAGAGCAGTGCTGGTAGCTGTTAATGAAGTAATGCTCTTTTTATTTGAGGGTCCCATTTCATAGGGAAGATTTCAACCACTACCCCTTGCAACTCAGTTCCAAGGGGTTAGGGTGACACTCGAAAACAAGGGGTAGGGGTAAAAAAGATGTAATGGGATTGGGCCTAAGAGTCAGCATAGGCAGATTATGTGCTCTGTGAGATTTTAGACTAATCATGAGGTTTGGTCTGAATAATAAGCTTTCAATCACATGCTGTTTACACTTTCCTATCCAGTCTGCAGCAGATGAGGTGATGGCCTGAGCACGAGGAGGACCATGAGAAACAAGGAAAGCTTTTCTGTCTAAGAGCAAAGCCTCTGTAACATCCATCTGCCACATCACTGTACACATGCAAGCCTGACTATGTAAACAGAGCTTCCATCACAGAAGAAGTTCAGGATTTTTCAGTGTGCTGCAGAAACACTGATTGAGTTAGGGAGGAGACCTTGGTTCTCTCTTTTATAGCCTTTTCCTTCTAAGCCTTTCTGCACTGCTAATCTTGTCTGGGTGTCCATCTTTTTTCAGAAACGTGGAGTCGTGTTAAAAGCCTGTGTGACTGTGTTACTCCAGCGTCCAGTCTGAGAAACAGGCAGAGCATGACGGCTCTATTTCAGGAGCGCCGTATGGGCAGAGAGAGAATGAGGGTGGTGTTTATATGGCTGACGGCGACGCCATCTGCTTTCTCTAATTGTCCATTAGAGCTCTGCTGCTGTCTGTGGGCGTGCGCCAAGCTGAAAGGCTGCCGTGGAAACAGCTGCTGTCCAATGACAGGAGTTTGTCCTGATCCTGGCCCCTCCCCTCTTCCCTGATGTAGTGTCTACGCTGTGGAAAAAACCTTACCAAGTAATACCATCATAAAGCTACTCAACGTCTGTAATGTTTCTCACTATGAGATTGTTGGAAGAATATAACATGGCTGTTTAACTTAATTATAGACATTTTTGCTTGGTTTAAATCTGGTGAACGGAAAATAATTTGGCTGAATTTTGCTTATTAAACCCTCCTGTCATGTTCAGCTGTAAGGAACAGCAATAACCTTCCTGGGTCAAACTGACCTGATGCATGTTTTGCTGCAATTTTTTTATATGAATGTCTCTCTTGGAGTTGATGGCTGTGACACAATACCCTCATCATCATGATCAGACACAATACCCTCATCATCATGATCAGACACTGTCATTTTCAGACTCTTCCTTCTCTACTTCACTATCCTCGTCAAGGATGTCTCCTCCTGGGCTGGCGGTCATTTTTCTGCTCATATTGCTCATCTTTTTTGACCTCAGAGAGAGTATAGATGCATAATGTTGGTAGAACTACAGGACTACATGTATAGGACATTTGTGTGTAATATAAATATGCAAGGGGGTTGCAAACATGGTCATTTAGTTCCATTTACATGTTCATTACACTAATTAACCCCAGCAGAAAAGGTTTCATCCTCCCAAAATTATTTACAATATTTTTATTGTATTTTTAATCTTTGAAATGGGACAATTTGATCCCCTAACATAACAGGAGGGTTAAAAAACCTTGAAATAGGTAGACTGATCTGCCAATACAACACTTTCACTTTAAATTACTTACAACAAGTAAAAAACATTGACAAATGAGTTAATTAATCTTATTATAAACTTCCAACTATCTCAAAATGAGAAATATTAGATATTTTGACTGGATAAAAGACGACGTCACTTAGCCAGATCATTTTTTTGCAGTGTACTGCTCGCTTTGTATTTACTTCCTACAGAAATATTACGCTACTTATACACTATCTATATAGTGTGTCGGGCATTCTGTGTGTTGAATTCTAAATCTTTCAGTCGTTCCATGATTGCTCTCCAGTTAGTACTACAAAGCAAAAGCAATGTAGCGAATAGTGAATGAGTGAACTATTCTAAACACTGTGTATGATTTTCACAAAATATTTCCTGAAACATCCTGAAGGTGCAGATTTAATTACTGTCCTGTTTTTTTGGGTAAAGTCTAGAACACAGTCTAGCCATACAAAAAGAAAGTTTTTGTTATTGACTTATAAATCAAGTCTATTGATAGTCCAATATCTACGCTGCCAAAACGAATGTATTAAGTAACTTTTCACACTAGATTTTTATTTCACATTCACACAGACGTTTCCCAAAACTGAACTGTGTGAGCACAAACAAAGGCTACGTTCACATTGCTAGCCTCGTTGCTCAAATCCAATTTTTTGCTCAGATCCGATCTCTCTGACACGATGGTTCACACTCGTTTAGGTAAGTGATTCAAATGAGTCATTAATGTGAACGAACCGGTGTCCTGAAATGACCCTCATGAGCACATCCTACTCAGTAACGTCACGTGAATGAATCACGTGCATCATCGGCAAACAGACTAACGAGCAGAACGAGCTTCGCTGAGAAGATCATTAACTATTTAGAGAGACGAAGGAGAAAAAGGTGAGATGAGCTGCTTTTCCACTGTTTACAGGCTTTAACGTCTGTTTGGCGCTGCTGCCATGGTAACGCTGAATGATGGTCACGTGCAGTGGAAAAAAAGCACATGAATTCTGATCTGAGCGTCACATTAAGGTTGCATGGCCACAAATCGGACACATATCTGATCTAGGACCACATATGAAAGTGGCTCAGGTCAGATATGAAAAGATCAGATTTGCGTGTCCACACAGCCCTGAAAACATCAGATCTGAGTCACATTAGGACAAAAAAATCCGATTTGTGCCACTTCAGCCTGGTAATGTGAACGTAAGTCTATTAAAAAAAAGGATATAAAAACTAAATACATGATAGCAAACACTTTACAGGACCACAATTAAAATCTTATAGGAATATAGGATGAGTGACTGAATATATATACACTCTCACACACGCATACAGTTGTATGCAAAATGTTTCTCTCAGAAAAAAACTGTCACTTGGGCAGTGCCCCTCTTGTCACTGGGGTGGGACCCTCAAGGGTACATCTCAGTACCTTTATTCAGGGACCATAACTGAACCATAATCCACTGAAATGATATTTTCTAAGCTGTACTGACTCCACACACCCCGTCTCGTCTCCAGGCTTTTATTTTACTGTTCTGTTTTAAAACATTCGGTTATGAAAAGGTACAAATACGAACTTTTCACCTGGAGAAACTTATTTAAGGTTCACAATCAGACCTTAAAACCACTGTTGTACCTTTGAGGGAACATTTACATTGTTTGTACCTTGATGAACGAAAAATGTACCTGAACAGAACCTTTATTTCTAACAGTGTGGTCAAATGATATTTTGTTAATTTGTCCTCTACAGAGAACATATGCTGTGCAAACGTTATGGCACATTTTATATATATATATATATATATATATATATATATATATATATATATATATATATATATATTTAATTCACCAAATAAATACAAATTGTGCACTAAAATCTGCAGAAACATAGCGGACGGGTTTACTTCACTAAGAAAATCAATAAAACATGTATTTTGACCAGGGCTGTTCAAACTTTTGCATAAGATTGTATTTACTGAAGTACAGAACTGTGCAAAGTGTTAGGCACCTGAGGAAGTGACCAAAAGCGACTTCCTAAAAGTATCTTAGCTTAGATCATCTTAAGATGTAGAAGGACAGTTCAGTGTGTTTTTCTCTCTACCATTTAAGAATAATCTCTGAACTAAGATGCTTTTGGAAATCGCAGCCTGGGTCATTAAGCATTTATTTGCTCAGAAAACACTTGTATTACTATAAATACAAATAAAACAATAAGCAGTAATTTTACACCTCAGTGCGTTTGTTGAACCATTTCCAAAACTCTTTTTGAGGAAGCCTAGTATTATCTGGAGCCGGGGTGTCAAACTCAACCACTAAAAGGGCCATATTAAAAAATCTAAGCAAACCAGTGGGCCAGCTGTGTTTTTATTCTATGACCTGAATGGGCCATTGTTTATTCAAAATATGCCAAAACTGCAAAATGCGCACTGAAAACTTCTTAAAAATAATTCCAAATAAAAATATATTTTTAAGTCGTTTTTTAAACTGCCTATTTGCTTGAACTGGACACGAGGCATCTTTTCTTTTTGTGTAACCGCTGGCTCATAGATTGTTGTTGGGGGAAGGGGGTCAGAACACACACTATCTTGCAGTGCATGCTGGGGACTGTAGTGCATCTAATAAGAATATAAAATTAAGGGCCGAATAGGACTGTGTCACGGGCCTGACTTGGGCCATGGGCCTTGTGTTTGACATATGGGATCTGGAGTTATCATCATGCTAAATGGTGATGAAATTTAACAAATCAACATGACTGCTGGGGGCACTGAGAAGAAATCAAGAGACAAATTTCAAACTAGCTCAAAAGATATGAACTGCTTTTTTCAAAGTAAGATTTTTTTTTGTTACTTTTTACTGTATTTATTTATATTTGGGTTTTTGTTAATGATCAAGCATCGTTTTTACAGGCAAAAATGAATTTATTGCCAAGATAAATGGTTTTAACCTCTTATTGACCAGGATATATTTTGGTTTTTCCATCTGAATTTACATGACCAAATCATAGGGGAAATTATTCAGTAACTGCATGTAAATGTAAATTTTTATTTATTTTATTTTTTTGTAAAAGTTCCCCTCAAAGAAACAGAACATGTGTTCTATGATCATACACATATTGCTATATGCTTACAATTAACTGCTGAAAGCCAAAAATCTTAGACGCTCTTTGTATTATTTTATAAAAATAATTTTTACAGAGCAGATCACTGAAGAGACGCCATCTGTTTATAGTTTATAGCCCAGATTTGTGGAAAAATGGGTCGACTTTCAGCAGACAAAAAATTGAGTTCAGCTTCTTTTATTATAAGGGTTTAAAATTACATCACCCATCTATTTGACTGGAGAGAAGACAGTTACAGCTCTCATATGACCCCCACCTTTAGAATGTAGCTTATGAAATATGAAAGTTATGAAGAATATGACGAAGCGCGTTTTGGAACCACCGGTGGTCTCAAGGAGTTGAAAAGGTTAAACAATGTGCTTAGGGGCCTAAGACTTTTGCAAGGTACTGTAGTTCTAAGAGCGATAACTGATGTGTGGACCCAGACACAAGCCCTTGCTGTTTAAGTGGGTAAAATCTCAGTAAACGTTTAGTACGCTGGAGGAAACTCAATTAAGGGGAAGACCTTGGCGTTCTCTCTTTCTTTCATAAACACTTTCCTTCCGAAACCCTTTTTACACCACTCACCTTGTGCAGACGTTTCATCTTCTCCACTTTGTCCTCCACGTAGCGCAGGCCCGGCGGAAGGTACCAGAAACACACGTTGGTGTGCTGCGGCTGCAAGGACACACACGGATGGTAAGGGTTGAGCAGTTTATCATTTCGACCATAAAACACATACGTCCATCACTCCATTAAGCAGGAAGCTCATTCAGATGCAAACGCGGGCTGGAAAGGGCCTCCGCCAGGGAGCCCATTAAGGCAGAGACTGCGTGATTAGCCTCAGTAGTGACTGGCTGGGTCATAATGAGAATAATTGTCCCTGTCAGTTTTGGAAGCTGCCGTGTAATCTGTTCAATCAAAAGGCCAATTCATGCACAGACAATGCAGCTGGCTGCTCTGGGGTGCACGCATGTATGTGTGTGTGCTGTTAGCAGGTAGCTCATAGAGAGGCGCTGAAGTCCATTATAGCCACTCAGCCCTATTGTCTGTCTCCAGAGGGCAGGAGAGAGGCCTTCTCGCACCAGTGAGAGCGCCCCATTACGCACTAGACTGACTACAGACGCACACAGATGCAGACCAGACTCTATTATTTATCATGGCTGCTGACTACGGGTACAGAAAAGCAGTGAGGCACCGTGATGCATTGATCTGGAGGTGGCAATTCAACTGCATCAGTTTTTTTGATGATAATTGATTAGAATACCATTCAGTGGAACCTGAACGTATTTTCAACCAGTTTGAGTATTTTCAAATGCAAAGAATCCAAAAGAACAGCTTATTGTATTGTTTTACATAAGTGAATAATTTTTATATTGCACCAAATTAATTATAATGGATCATTCTTTCCCACTGCTCTGAAATAAATAACAAATCTAGAAGGGTGGGGGGCATCTGGGGGGCTGGGATAGTAATATATACAGATATCCAAATTATTTCAGTATTTTTTTTCTCTTAATTCAGTATTCAAATCATGCAGAGGAAGTTTATCACATTCATTTGTAATATTACTGAGTGTATTCAATTGTGGTGAATCACTGCTGTCAGAACAAAACCTTGTATCTCCATTTTTGTCATTTTACACTTTTTGACATAATTTGATAATGATAATGTTGTGTGTGAATTTTATGATAAATAGACCAAAGGAAACGGCCCAAAACTACTTGGAAAAAAGTCTGGTTCCATTGACTTACATTAAAAGTAAAGTATGTTTTTTCCTTCTCGTGTAAAGTTACCACTTTGGGGATACCAGGTTTTGTTCTGACAGCAGTGAGAGGTTTATTTACTGAGTATTTGGCACTGAACTATAGAAATGTTGAAACACAAGAAGCTGAAATTGTGCCTCATGTTACATGAAGTGTGCCCTTGTTTATATATAACAAAATAAAATACTGAAAATTGAAAATTGTTCAATTCCGACAAAATATACTTGGGTGGCTGTCAATATATTTGTATGTGGCGACCAAGTATAGTATGGAACAGAATCTGAGATTTTTGATGCATTGAATCGTTTCCCAAAGAACTGGACAGATTTACACCCCTACTACTGACCCATAGCTGACCAAGCATTCTTATTTATACAGTGTCAGCTCCAAAACACTGTGTGGGTTTTTCAGGCCTTCATAAAAACATTATTTCATATAAAGGAAACATTTTTTTTTCCTTTTGTCCTGCTGAGACTAGCAAGAGTATGAGCAGTGCAGTGCCCCAAGCTCATGATGAGGACAGGCTGGTAACAAGAATAATTTACATTTAGATTAGCCTCGACTGCCTCCTCTGTCATTTGCAGGAGAACGCGTTCATGATGAGGAGTAACATGTTTAAAGGCTGCACGTAGCACTGCTGAGGGGCACTGTTTCTCAGAGCCTTTCAGTCTTATTCACACACACATTTATATTTCTACAATAAATAAATCCACAACATGGTAATATGAAATATAAGAACTTGCCTTTCCATCAAACACCATCTCATACCCTTCCCTGTCCTTGATCTTGTTGTAGAGATATTCTGACAGCTCCAGACACTTATCAATTTGAGCTTCAAACCCAATGGTGCCCTGTGGAGAGAGAGAGAGAGAGAGAGAGAGAGAGAGAGAGAGAGAGAGAGAGAGAGAGAGAGAGAGAGAGAGATAGGGAGAGAGAGAGAGAGAGAGAGAGAGAGAGAGAGAGAGAGAGAGAGATAGGGAGGGAGAGAGAGAGAGAGAGAGAGAGACAGACAGAGAGAGATAGGGAGAGAGAGAGAGAGAGAGAGAGAGAGAGATAGGGAGGGAGAGAGATAGAGAGAGAGAGAGAGAGAGACAGAGAGAGATATGGAGAGAGATAGGGAGAGAGAGAGAGAGAGAGAGAGAGAGAGAGATAGGGAGGGAGAGAGAGAGAGAGAGAGAGAGAGAGACAGAGAGAGATAGGGAGAGAGAGAGAGAGAGAGAGAGAGAGAGAGAGAGAGAGAGAGAGAGAGAGAGGAAAGAGAAAAAAGGAGAAAAAACAGAAAGAAAGACAGAGAGAGAGAGACAGGGGGAGTGCAAGAGAGTGATAATAGAGAATGAGAGAGAGGAGAGAAAAGGAGAAAAAAGACAGAAAAAGACAAAGAATGAGAGAGAAAAGAGAGAGAGAGATAAAGACGAAGAACAAGAGAAAGAAGGAGAGAAAAGGAGAAAAATGAGAGAGACAGAAAAAGAGACAGCGAAAGGAGACAAAAAAGAAGAGAAAGAAAAAGAGAGAATGAGAGAGAGAGTTACAGAGAGAATGAAAAGAGAGATAGAGAGGGATGGGGAGAAAGAGTGAAACAGAGAAAAATATAGAAAAAGGCAGAGAGAGGCGAGAGAAAGAGAGAGAGGTACAGACAGGAAGATGGGGAGAAAAAGAGAGAGACAGACAGACAGAGAAAAGAAAGAATAGAGAAAAAGAGAGCGAGATAAAGAGGACAATAGAAGGAAGATATAGAGAGGGAGGAGAGAGGAAGAAAGAGAGGTACAAAGAAAGAAAGAAAGAGAGAGAGAGAGAGAGAGAGAGAGAGAGAGAGAGGGAGGTTGAGTCCAGTTTTACAGTTTGGCCTTTTTTTTCAAAATGGATTACTTGATTGTCAAAATAATCAATAGTTTAATTGATTACTAATGAACTCTATACTGACAGCCCAACATGCAATAAACCTCAACGACATTAGACAATGATAAATAACTGCTCACAGTGGGAAAAACATCAGTGCAAAGCAGAAAGCTTTCGCCTGAGTCACTGCACAGCAGAGGGCAGGTTCAACTGTACAAGCGCAGCTTAAAGTCTGAATCACGCAGACATTTTCACCTGCCTCCCTGAAGTATCAACACACTGACCATCCAGCGACTCAATCAGTCAAACACCCCCACCCACACACACTGCAGCGCTGATGATCACAGATAACCTCCCTGCTCCCCGAAGCCCTCTCCCACAGCCGCAATCAAACGATAAAACAGCAAACTGCTGTGAACCACTTCACACATTTACAGTTTAGCTTCAGTACGTCCATAAAGGGCTGGGCAACATGGCAATATTCATCCTTATTGTGATGAATTATGGCACAATATGGATGTCTGACCATACTGTGGATATCGTCAGTGCTTTGAATAATGACCAACAGCACATTTATTACAACGAGAACATAATTAGTCCTGTTTAACTGGATTCAGTGCAGTGCAGTGAGTGAAACACTGCATAAAATCACTGTATTCAGTTTTTATTGCATTTAATTTCAATGCACTTCTGGTAACTTTTTGTTCTTATCAATCCTCAGAAAAATAGAATATTGTGAACGATATCTTGTATTATGAAAATGTCTTTAAGTACTGTGATATTGTATTTATGCTCCCCCTTACATCCACAGTTTGTAAACAGGCTGTTAATGTGGTAGCTTAGCTTATGATACATAGTTTAAAAATGACAGGCAGGTTTTGTGGTGACAGATCAAAACTAGTCTTGGATTAAGTAATGCTGCAGTCCAGAGCTTAGTTTAGGCTTAAACTGCCTATTGAAAACTGGCTCTTAATGCTGGTTCTCTGAAACTGTTTCCTAGACATTGACTAGTCTAGTCTTGGAGTAAAACTGAAGAGTCTATGGTGAAATTCATATTAGTCTTGACCAGGGGTCGGAAACATGCGGCTCCGGAGTCGCATGCGGCTCTTTTACTGCCCTGTTGGGGCTCCACAGTAGAAATAGATTTGTAGGTAAAAATAAAATAAAATAATCCTCCTTTACAGTAAAATAAAGCTCTGCTGATCGTTCAACACAGTTTTAACAATAAATGGTCTTAAACGTTGGAGTTAATGTAGAACTGCTAATTCACCCTTTAACCCTGAAAATTTGAATACAGATTGCTGGTCACCATAGCAACACAGACAACAAACTTGCCTAGCTGGTAGCTAACGGAAAGGCAAAGAGAAAGATTTAAGGCGAACATCGATAATTTGGAGACGAATGGACTTATTTGCATGTATAATCCGTCCAGCTGGTTTCCTGATACGTTTAATCTGCAACGAGAAACTATCAAACACTAAAAAGTTGTGAGGCTGAAGTCAGTTTCTTGTTCATTAGCTTCTCAGCAGGCACCATTTAAGGTGGAATGGGAATATTCTAATGAGAAGCTGACTTCAGTCTCGTAAAAAATCAAACACTGAGAGACATTTTATGAGAAACTGTTCCACTTTTGGAAAAGTTTCCTGCTGGAGATGTGAGAAAAGCAGCTATATCTGAGCTAAAGCTTAAAGCAGAGTAAACTAAGTCTGCGTTTTCATTCATATTAAATTTGTTAGCCTAGACTAGAACATCAGCACATACAGTGACATATTTACAGCCAAGATGGTAAAATGGACATAAATGTTGTGGCTCCCAAGGTGGTTTGATTTTTGCTGAAAGGACAAAATGGCTCTTCTTAACATTTGGGGTGCTGGCCCCTGTTCTAGGCTTAGGAATGATATTGTTCTAGATAATTGGCCCATACTAATTACTTCAGAAATATGACTATCATTAAATAAAAAGGAAACAAGTTACTCTGTTTAAAAATAAATAAACTAATAGCTTTCTATCCTATGTTCCCCTAAGTCCTGTATCGCTTAACATAATGACAAGCATACATGCAAACAGTGAGATCTCACAAGTTACACATCTGTAGAAAAACTGCACAAACAACTTTATGCAAAAAGTAAAAATAAGAAAAAATACAGAGGTACTGATTGTAGCTATTGAGTTCTATGACCTCTTTTATGGGAAATCCTTACTGTTTGCTCTGAATCCTTTAGGCCAGTGGTTCCCATCTCTGGTTATGGAGGACCCCGTTCAGGGATATCTGGGTGTTTTGCCTGGTGTTTTTTTTTGTTTTTTTTTCATACTTGATATTCAGTGTCTGGTGTGGTTTTAGACACCTGATGCAACAAATCAGCTAATTAACACACCAAAGGTGGAGAAGGGGTTTATGGGTAACTGAGGCTTTTACAGGAGCCAACATGCACATCTCTGAAACTGAAAACAAAGCTGCCACACAAAGGCTAAAAAGCTCAAAGAGGAAAATGGAGCAGCTCACGAAGTGATTAGCCAAGAATGTTAGCTGTGATAAAAAGTGATGCACTGAAAATTCAGCCAAAGAAACATTTCAGTCAAAAAATGTCACTTTTGGTTTTCAGCCAAAAGAGAAAAACCCTTAAAAGATTTTTTTTACTATTTTGTAGTTTTATGCTTAGTATGTTTACTAAAACATATAGATAAAATGGCAAATAAAAAAAACAAACAAGAAACCCCGTCTTTCTTTCCGTTTTCTATTTTTTAGCCATGTGTGTTGTAATTTTAGTTTCAGCCAGGAATTTTCATTTCAGTGCATCACCAATATTTATTTTCTTCCTTTTCTGTACAGTCTGGTTTGGTAAACGCCCCACGTTGCGTGCCTCCTGGCAGACGCCAATGCGGATGCCTACGCACAACACTTACACATGTTCACAGAACTGCAGATGCAGAAGTGTCACTCGGCCCTTGATACGGGTAGAAACAGCAGTGAAAATCACCCCATACCTTGGCTCTCCACATGAGCCACAGCTTGAAGATGTCCACATGGCGCCCGCACTGCAGGGCCTTGTCTCCTGTGTCGTAGGACAGGTCATAGTGCTTGTCTTGCTGGAACAGGTAGCAAGCATGCATCTGGTTGCAGCTTTGCATCAAACCCTGCCAGAAAAGCAACAAGACGAGCAATGATGAGCTCTGACGCTAAGTGTGTAGAGCAGGAGAACCAAAAAAGTTAAACAGGAACATACAATGAAACTGAATCTCACGAAAGTACAGAGAAACACATTCAAAACTCAGCTATGCCCAGGTCTTACAGATCTGTGCTCTGAAGCCAGTTAAGGCTGTACCAAGCCATGGAGGTTTGCTTGTTTGGAGATGTTACACACGCACCTCCTCTCTGACCAGCAATGCAGAACACTGGAGGGGCACAGCCATCATCTTGTGAGGGTTCCAGGTCATGGAGTTCGCCCTAAAACATCCAAACACGGTTATTAACACAAATCATCAAAGTAGTGTTTAGTGGAGTGTGAAACTATATTTATATTAGTGTTTGTGTTTAACTCAGAGTTGTACAATATAATATATCATTTTTTATGATATATTATATGCAAAATTTGTGCTAAATTTTAAGTCTGAACTTTGAAAACTGAAGAAAATGAAAGGCTCATACTACACACTTAAAAACATGGCTCTTCAAGGGTTCTTTAGTAAAGAAAATGGTTCTATATGGAACCATGAACACTCAAAGAATCCTTTAGAATAATTAAACGGTTCTTTGCATCATGAAAGTGTTCTTCAGATTGATGGAGAATGTGTTGTATATGGTGCTATACAGAACCTTTTTGAAAATGGTTCTATATAGCACCAAAAAGGGTTGTTCTATTGTAACAAGTTTGACATAGAACCCTGCTATAGAACCCTATACTCTATATAGAATCCTTTTCAAAAAGGTTCTATATAGAACCATCTACAGCACATTCTCCATCAATCTGAAGAACGCTTTCACGATCACAAGAATCCTTTAATCCTGTAAAGGGTTCTTTGAGTGTTCATAGTTCTATATAGAGAACTATTTTCAAAAAGGTTCTATATAGGACCATCTACAGCACATTCTCCATCAATCTGAAGAATGTTTTCACATTGCAAAGAATCCTTTAATCATGCAAACGGTTCTATATAGAACCTTTTTTGAAAATGGTTCTCTATATATCACCATATATAATGCTTCTATTGTAACAAGCTTGACATTGTAACAATAGAAGAACCCTTTTTGGTGCTATAGAACCTTATATTCTATATAGAACCATATACAACACATTCTCCAACAATCTGAAGAATGCTTTTCAGATGCAAATAACCCTTTAATCATGCAAAGCATTCTTTGAGTGTTCATGGTTCTCTTTAGAACCTTTTTTGTTTTACTAAAGAACCATCTTTTTATAAGTGTAGCTGCTCTGCAATACAATTGTTTTAAGAAAATGTTCTCAGAGGACAAGTGGCCTTTTTCTTGCTACAATCTCTTCTTGTTCCTCAACGTTTCCCTCAAACTCATATTTTTAAATTCTCTCTAATTTCAACTGTCCCACTGGATAGTGCTGTTGTGAGTGAATGGCTAGACTTCTTCCTGCCCAGTAAGTTAAATGAGCACAGCATCATCTGGTGAACTAAAGTAGTAACTGTTCAAAGTTCAAGCCTTTGCTGCTAATACTGTGTAATAATATGCATCTAACTCAAGTTATCAATATTGAATAAATGTTGGATTTTCAATAATATATCATTATCGTTTTATCACTGCACCTATACGGAACAAAGTACAGCAAATTTCTACTTCATTACTACCTTAACTCATTACTACCTTAGATGGAAAGAGCCAGTGAGTTTAGCTTCAAAGTGAGGATAGCTTCACAGTCACAGCCCAGATGCCTATTTTAACAGTCTTTCATGTCATGAGATGAATTATGCGCCGCTTTTGTTCTGATGTTTTGTTATACTAAAAGACTCAGATGTTGAACACATTGCTTGGCCACAGGCAAGGATATCACAGCAGGGGAGAAACTCAACATCAATTATTTGACAGCAAATCAAGCTAGACTTCTCCCTGAGGCAGCAGACCACAGCAATGCACATTTATTCCATATTCATGTGCCATAAAATACAATGTGCATGTCAGGTTCATAATTAATCAAATGCATTCACTTTCAAGGACACCTGCACAGTCCATCACATCCAGAGTCGGTTTTCAGGACACGCCTCAGACTAAATTACACTGTCAATAACACTTGCCCATTGAAAACAATCCCTTACAGTGTAGCATTAGAATTAAGCTTCATCTGGGAAAAAAGACTCGTGCTATATGATTTATGAAATTAACTAGGCGCTAACCTCTCGACTCCATTGAGTTTCCACCTGTGTTTCCTGGACATGAGCAGGCTCCCACCCCAGGCTCCCTGCGGGCAGAAACCCAAGAGTTAACAATAACACTCATGCATAACAAGGCAGCTAAAGTCAGCTCCCTTGTGTGCCACTTCAAGGTCACATTAGACATTATATAGCCTACATTTTCACAGCTTGACACAATTTCTATACAAATTAGTCAAACCCTCTATACGCTTTCCCAGCTTCCTTCCACTTTGTCCAAATGGACAAATAAAATCCAGATTTTTTAATGCAATGGTGCTTAATGATCGCATTGTTTTCTAAAGCTTCTATGTCAGGTAAACTGAAAATCACCTTCTGTATTCAGAAGAAGCTGCTTTATTATGAAAAATAAAGGAAAAAAATGAAAAAGAAACTACACACGCTCCTAACATGGACTTTCCCCAAGTGGAAGTCGCTAGGGGAAGTAAAGAAGGCTTTCATTTTTTGATTTGGGATCAGGCCATTATCTTTTGACAATGCAATTTTGTTATTTATTTCCTGAAATAATCCCATTTAAAACCAAATCCCAGTCCTGATTCCACAGCATGACACTGTTAAACCCACGAGGATGCTTCAGCATTTGCTTGCCCGGATTATTCTGCCCTACGGAGGCAAAGAGCGGCAGCAATGCCAGCAGTGGTGCTGAGAAAAAACAGCTTCAAAATTCTGTTGTTGTCAAGCCAAACGTGTTACAGGTTCAGAGATGATACTGGTGGAAAAATGATAAATTCTTACATGCACTGTGATTCTCTCTTGAAAGATTCTGAATCTGTTTACAGAATGTCAGATTTTTATAGGCTCTGGATTTCCCCTACTGTAACATCAAACTCAAGCACAGTCAGAGACAGTATAAAAAGGAGACTCTGGCACAGGCAAAGTAGGAATCAAATGAAGGACCTCACTAACGCATGTTTGTTTGCAGTTACTATTCTGTGTATAAAAAGCCTGAACAATAACCACGGTAAACCGAAACCGTTGTAAGACCATGGCTTTGTTTAACAAACAGTTCAGGAGACCACTACCTGGCTAACAGGCTAATACATTGGCTAGTAGAGTCAGAGCTATACAGTATACAATATGTGACACAAAAAAAAACCAAAAATCTAATAAACCTTTTAGATGGTAAAATGGGACTTCACAAGCATGCAGAGTGTAGATCATATCAAAATTCAACTTGAATTAATGAGCTGCATCTGCTACGTCATGACAAATATATCACTGCTGTCAGAACAAAACCTCAAATCTCCACTTTTTGTCAGTTTTTTACATAATTTGAAAAGGCCTGTTTCCCTTTACATTGTGCGTAAATTTCACGATGAATGGGCCAAAAGAAACGGCCCAAAATGACTTGGAAAGAAGTCTGGTTCCACTGACTTCCATTAAAAGTAAAGTATGTTTTTTTCCTTCTCCTGTAAAGTTACCATTTTGGAGATACAAGGTTTTGTTCCGACAGCAGCGATATGGAAAAAACCCTACACAAATCAAAAACCAAGAAGCATTTTAGAATCACATTTTGGCCCCCCAAATTGAAATTCTGGTTTTGGATCAGGTGGACAGAGTGTGAAACTAAATTCATATTAGTGTTTAACTCTGTGTTTAACTGAAACAGAGCTGGGAAATATGACCAAAAATCCTTCCATAATATATTATAAGCACTTCTTTGTGCTACATTGAATTTGAATTTGAATCTGAATTTCGAAGTTTAACTAAACTTGAAATTGATCAGCTGCATCTGCTACGTAATGACATATATCGCTGCTGTCAGAACAAAACCTTGTATCTCCAGTTTTTTTTGTTTGTTTTTGAGTTTTTGGTATAATTTGAAAATGCCTGGTTTACTTTGTGCATAAATTTCACAAAATAAATGAAGAAAATCTGGTTCCATTGACTTCCATTAAAAGTACAGTAGGCTTTTACTTCTCCTGTAAAGTTATTATTTTGGAGGTACGAGGTTTTGTTCTGACAGCAGTGATATGAAAAAAATCATAACGCTACAGAAAAAATCATAATGCTTATATTGCACATATATCAGTCAATATCACTTGACTTTCCTGATTACAAGATGTCTGGAAGGACAACAACAGTAATTTGAAGCTGTTCAGTGTTGCCATGGTTACTGCTCTTTGCCCTTGTAGAGCAATGCCCCTAGCCCATCTCTCAGTAAAGGCCTATTCACATCAATCATGATTTTTTCAGCTGAAAAAAGCAGATATAATTTTTAATACAGTGGAACCTTCACACCAAAAAAAGCTTGTTTGTGAAAAGGGTCGCAAACCGATGACAAATTCTGCTGGAAGTTTATTCCAATAAATCTATACGAGTAGAGTGTGACGTTTCATCAGCGCTCTCACAGCGACAAACTATGTAATACAGCAGCGCTATGTACTGTATCTGCTACATGATGCTATCCGACTCCTTTAAGAGCCGATTGGACGGGAAATGTCCTGAAGCTCACTCAGACTCTGTGCTAGCATTGGCTAATCATCAGACTGACTGCAGCCGTTAGGTCAGATGAAAGCAGCCGAGTGTATCCACATTTATCAGACTAAAGCTCCAGACACACTCCGGCTGCTCCCCCGCCGCCCACTGCTGAAGAGCCCACAGGGCACGAGGCACTGCGTCACCAAAAAATGAGGTAATAAGCTATCGTTATTAATCTCATCGGCCCCCAGAGTATAGAACGCACACGCACAGACGTACACTCACACCCACCCACACTCAGGGAAAGTAATAGCTGGTAATTGGTGGCTATTAAATGGAACCATGCCTTGGAGGGGAATTATTTATAGCATACACTGCTTTCCATTCAGAATCGGCAATATGAAACTACATTAACATTTCATATTACTAAAGAGAAAAAACAATGTTTTTCCAGCATATTAAATAGATTTTTAAAGTTGTTTGATTTGGCCCCACCCCCTCAGACAATGGGAGAACACATTTTTAATGCATACAATACAGTCATATGCAAAAGTTTAAACACCTCCTGTTCAAATAACATGTTTTGGTGATTTTATAAGTGAAAATATGTTAACACGCCCTCTAGAGAGAACACAGTTAAATACAGCACATTTCTGATAACTTCAGTTCACAATATCTATTTACTTGCTGAATTTTAAAAAATAAACGTAAAATTTTAAATGTGTTTTTGCTCCCAATATGTTAAATTTAGTAAATAAACAGTAATTGTGCATTAAAATGTGCAGACGTGTTTTCTGCAGAAGTATATTTCTTATTTTCATTTAGACAATAAGGCAGTCGTGGGCTGGAGGTTAGGGAACCAGCCTTGTGACCGGAAGGTCGCCGCTTCAATCCCCTGAGCCGACAGTACCTGACTGAAGTGCCCTTGAGTAAGGCACCTAACCCCCAGCTGCTCCCCGGGCGCTGCGGATAGGGCTGCCCACCGCTTAGGGACTAATAAGGGTCACTTACTTACTTACTTACTTACTTACTTAAAATCAATATTTGTTGATTAGTCATTTGTTCAGGGGCACCCAAACTTTTGCATACAACTGCATTATTTTTATTTCAAATTGCAAACTACATTTTTGAAGCATAAATTTTTGTATAAAATACGTTATAAAATATTATAAAATACATCATTAAATGCTCAATTTGAAAATTATCTACCTTCATTTTTTGTACACTGTTTCTGTCTTTTTGGCCCTTGGCCCACCATAAACACTACCCTTTGGCCCCCCAGTCTTACTGGACCTTAACATCACACTCTCTTTGCATTGGCAGACTGTCACTGAGACAGAACTGCTGCTACAAACCTTCCAGGAAGGCTTATTTCTTGGATTTGATTGTACAAAATAAGTCAAGACAAATGAACTGAGTGCTGTGTGAGTGGTGTCATTTCAAAGCCAGGACGCAGCTGCCTGAGGAAAACAATCTTCAATGTCATAAGGTTTTACTTTTGTTTGTGGCCAAGATCTCAGTCAATTGTAGTCAACGATGTCCATATGGGCCTCATACTTGAAATAATCAGTAAATCCAGCAGTTACTAACCAGAAATGACTAGAGAACAAAGGACACTACATTGAAAAGAAGCTACAAAACAAGTGATTGGTATCTTTTATTCTATTATACCTATGCCGCTAATAATACAGCAGAATCAAATGCAAAACTAATCCTACTGTTATGGTTTCTCTGGTTCAAGTACAGGACTGTACAAAAACATTAGGCACTTAAGCAAACTGTTTAAAACCATTTATATGGGCAGTAAGTGTTTCTGCTTGTAAAGCTACAACATAACATTAGCATAAACACTAATAAACATAAATACAGTAAAAAGCGACAAGAATTTCTCCATATCTTGTGAGCTCGTTAGAAGAACTCAAGTTGGTTGCTGATGTTGACGTCCCCAGCTATCATATAGATTTATTAAATATCATCACCAGCACTCTCAATTTAAATTAAGGAAGTATTGATTAACCAAACCGAGTATTGAATGATAACTACAAACAATACTGGGATTGGAGATTTTGGAAATGGACACTTTAATGTACAGAAAATCGCTACTTATTACATTTAAATTATTTGTATTTAGGCTCATTCTTACTGCTGAGATAAACAGCTTTGTGAATCAAATTTTCTCAGGTGCCTAAAACCTTTGCACAGTGCTGTATCTTCACCAACATCCCCAATAGGTTTAGCTAAAAAAGGCACTAGTACACTGGTGCCTGACTCTGTGGAGGACCATGAGGAAATGAGTGTTCTCCATTCTTTATCTCTATATAACACAAGCTTTTACTTAGCTTATCAGTTAGAGACAATGCTAAGTCTTCATGTGAAGGAAGGGTAGAGATAATGAGTGAGAACAGTGGACAGATGGACAATCAGCCAACAGTGAGATCTCTAATCACAGCCTGCATGTTGCAGTTATGATCTGGAAGGCTTGAAGATGTGAGCTCAGCAAAATCAAACATCTACTCACGTCCACGTGCATCCAGACGTCATACTTCTTACAGATGTCAGAGATGGCGATCAAGGGGTCAAAGGCTCCGTACACTGTAGTACCAGCAGTCGCACTCACAAAGAACGGCACATAACCCTGAGAAACAGAGAGAGAGATTATCATTTGACGAGCTTTTTAGTTCCAAAATGAGTCGCAAATTCTCACTTTTTATCAGTTTCAATAGAGTTTTTATCAATACAGCTGATTCTGATGGGTCACTAATTATGGCTGTTAACATCATTTTACCACAATTAATTACAATTAAAGCAGTTCAGTTATACAGTTATTGTAAATATTACATTATTAGCAAACGTTGGTTTAGTATTTTAAGGCCTAACGTTCTGCTGGTGACACATTCACAAAATGTTGTGTGTAAACTTTACTAGCACTGGAGAAATCAACAAACATCTAATTCCTCGTTAAACTAGAGAAGCTGAGTTGTCTGGCAATATCTTATAAGCTGTACTGTGTCACATTTCCATGTGAAATCCCCGGCTTGATCTATACTACATCTGCAGAGTCGTCTGTAATGCCTGTCTATTAGATCACAGCGTATATAGATCAACATTCAGCAGCCTTTTTTCTACATTTTTTGTAACGACTTGGTAGCCAATCAGAGGATTAAATACACCATCAGCAGATCCAATCAAAGCAAGGATTTAGCTTTTAAGAACATCCCACACTGTGATCTAAAAAGTGACTGCCAACATAGCGCAACTTTGAAAGACTTGAAAACATTTGCCTTTGACTTTCGAAAAACACGATTCAGTGTTCAAGACTGGTGCTGAAATACTACAAAAGCTTTTTAAGTGCTGGAGGCACTTAAGAAATGTCAGAAGCGCGATGTGGCGCTACACAGTTAGATAGCAACAGACCAGAAACTTCATGTGACTTTTATAAGACTATGAAGAGGTTTACTCTTCAGATTAATCATTCAAATTTAGTTTTTTCAGAAAAAAGTGGCAAAATATTCTGGTTTTATATTAGACTTGAGCCGTCTGACAGTGGTATCATCTATCGCCAATAGTCTCTATATATCGCAACTGTCAATCAAATGGGACGTTTAAAATGTCTGAAAATATGTCATCTGCGGCTTGAAGATGCAGGTGAGTAATTACATTTGTCTCATAGTCTGTTTTCTTTTTACACATTTTCTTTTAATGTGTAACGTTAGTCCATGTTAAAGCGATAAAGCCGTGCTGCAGCCTTCCACATGCAGAATGGCTTCCCTCATGAAACACGAAGGCTTCAAAGATTTTTTTTTCCCTAATTTTCTCCCTGATTTAGTCTTTTCAAACTGCCGCTCATGCAACGTCATCGGACAGCCGAACGCGCTCAAGCTCAGTTCTGTTGCGTCAGCTAACAGATGCCTGCGCTGACTAGCATCACGTTGAGTGAAGGGGGAGGGGGGCCATCCTACCCACCCAGAGAGCGAGGCTCATTGTGCTCTCTTGAACTCCCGGCCACAGATGACTGTAGCATCACCAGGGATCGAGCTTGTGATCTTCTGATGATAGGGCCAACACTTAGATGGTTGCTCCATTCGGGAGCCCCTCAAAGACTTTTATGTGATTATTAAAAACAAACAAACTAATAAAAAATGCATAGCTACAGTAACAGTAACAGGCTACTTCACATGGTTAAGCTTTAGCTGTTTTAATATTTTAAGAAGAAGAGATTTCTAGGCTGTAAACACAAAAATAAAGTTTCATACTCGAAAGCATGTTTATTTTCTCAGGTTTAAGCAGACGTGGCAGGTGGTGTAGTGTTAAAACATAACCTGCTGTGGTGAAACAGGTAAGAGGAGCCTCAGTCTGTCAGTGTATGGAGCAGCATGAGTCCATATTTATGGCTCCTTTTTTCTATGCACTCCGAAAACACGCTCAGTGGTGCACGAAAGTGGCTTTTTTTTTAAAGCAGCCTGCCGACTCCATCCCCCGCCACCACCTACTCTGCATAGATATTAGTATCGTCATTTAGCCATAGCTAGGGGTGTGCAATCGGATGGATAGTGCACTGCACATGATATCACACAGACACAATTACTGCTTTGTTCGTGACAAAGCTTGATCTAAAATACTGCAGCACTTTAAAAAATGAAGACAGCAAAAGCACAAAATCCTCGTGTGAGATCGAGATAGAGGAAGCAACATATCTGAGACTCTGATAAGAGGCAACTTCCAGCACAACAGTGTCCTGAAAAAGGCTAAACCAGCAAAGTCAGATAAACCTGCCGGAGGCCGACACAAAAAGAAGAAACGACAAAAAACAAACATGAAAAAAAAGAGAAATAGAACCACGACAGACGAGCGAGGGAAAGGAAGTGAGAGGGGAAGGAAAAAAAAGAAAAAGAGAAATGGAGAAAAGGTTTTAAAAGGTCAACCCAAGGTCAGCATTTGACCATCAGATCATTTCAACAGAGTCAGCTCAGAAGGTCAGACGGAGTGCAAACGAGCCTCCAGGAAGGTCTGCTTTCAAAGGTGTGGGCCAGAATTTCAGAAATTACCTTCTGCTTGGCTTCCACTATCCTCCTCTCGAGGTCAGAAGGGATCATCTTACCCCTGCCGGAGACGAGAGCAGGACGTTAAGGCTGGAGCCATATGTGATTTTCATCAGGACATGTACAAGTGTTCTTCAATTCTCCAGTCATGCATGTGAAATATCACTATGTATTATCCAGACCCACCTCTCATCCGCTTTGATACAGATGACGCTCTCTGTACCTATTCCAAGGGCCGCTGCTCCTTTCTTGATTGAAAAATGGCTCTGAAACACACAGTCAGCTGCTATGATGATTTGAATCAATACCACTTCATCAGTCCAGAGCAATAAACTCTTCTAATGTGCTTCTTTAGGCATGAAACATTTCACATCTTACTGAGACCTTCTATTAATAACAGTCTAAACAAAATGCCTGAAATGGCTTTAGGGTAAATACTGCAGCTAATGCAGCTCTCCGCTGCTAGACTGAATGTCAGAATCACCTTTAACTGTGCCAGTGTGGCATATTGACATTTTACATTACTGATAAAAAGCTGCCGAACTGATGGTGGAGATTTCGGCTGTAATTATAGAGAACACTACAGAAAATAAAGTCATGCTTTATCAGCATGGGAGTGAAAGTAAGTCATAGTAGACTAGAACACCTGTATATGCTTAACCCCTTAAAATTCTGGCTTCTTATTAAGGGTTGTTATTCAGTAAGTGTGCAAAAGTCAGACCACCCTTCATTTATTTAATTTACAGTTAAAATGGCCATTGAGCACAACTTTTTATTCATTTTCAGCTTTAGAAAAAAGCAAAAAACTTATTTAACAGAAAATTACACAGAAGCCTCAACTACTATATATAATACTAAATATTATTAGTATATTTGGTAGCCTTTATTACAGCTTCCATTCTTTTCAGGAGACCCGTTTTCAGTTTCTCAAAGTTCAGTCTTAGAAGTTGGTTGAAGTAGTCAAGCCCATTAAGTGATACTGAGGTCTGGACTCTGGGGTGGTCAGTCCATTGTTTGATGTGTCCGTCTCCTTTTCTCAGTGAGGTTCTTCTTGACAGCTACACAACCTTTCAGACCCATAGCGCTGAGTCGTCTTCTCACAGTGGAAGGATGGACAGAAACACCTGTGGATGTTTTCAGATCTGAAGCAGCTTGATTTTCTCCTCTCTCTCAGAGATGAAAGCTTTAAGTGCTGTTTATCTGATGGGGGCAGTTTTGGTGTCTACCAGATCTCGCATGGTTGTTTGGAGGCCCATTTATTTTTTTTTCATAATAAACTCTTTTAAAATGTATTTTCCTTTGATCTTCTCCTTCCTTATTCAAGTGGATGAACAACTTGTACTTAATGGCCGTTCTGACTAGAACTAAGACAAATTAAGAGTGGTCTCTGACCTTTGTACTGTACTGTACACAGACTACAATGCAAACTGGTTGAGTTATTCTTAAATTACAAAAATGTGTAATAAAAGTCTAGATCCACCAGCAGCTCCTGGCCATTTAAGGGGTTAAAAGACACATTGCAATTAGTTCAGAACTATACATTTGAATATTAGACTCGTAGGTGTGCAATATCTTACAATAGTACTCATAATAGAGCTTGCTGCGATACAGTGATGTCTCAATTTGAATATGTTAATATGTGAAAGTTTCCATTTTTCAGTTAATTAGTTCATTCAATGTTTAAAAAAAGCTTATAATGTTGTGCCTTTTCTTTCTGATTTCAACTTTGACGGTAAAGAGGAAGCGTTATTTTCAGAAAAGAGGGGGTCTGACCTGCTTGTTTGATTTTCAGTACATTTAATGCAATATAATCTGCATTAAACTGAGTACTTTATTTGCTCCACTCTGTTGGATGTACTGTCTGATACTTGTGCTGAATGAATTGAGAGTTTTGAACGAGACAATATGATTTGATGTATTGTTACACTCCTATAGACTTGATTATCATAATATAATATAATATAACTGTCACAAACAATTGGTGTAATAGAATCCCCACCTTCAGATGCACTGATGCATTTGTACACCCACACTTACTCAATCATCTCAGGCTCATAACAGTCCTTAATTCAATGTAATTTAAAAACACAGTGAGATAAGATGGACATACATGCTCAGAGGTGAAGGCCACCAGCTTCGGCACTGATGACATCCCTTTCTCTTTCACTTCAGGGAACATCTTGTAGCGAGCCAGCAACATTGCGTACATGTTGGAAATGGCGCCACCTGGAGGGAGATGGTACAGCAAGACCCTGTTCAGGCACTGAGCTTGAATGAGCTGTTACCTAATGCCTGCTGAAACTCCTGTCTTTCACTGGCCTGGTTCTGATTCACTCTCCGAATTTATCTTACATATTGAAAAATGTAGCAGTGATTAGAGGATCAAGCATGAAATCTAATTTGTATTCAATTTGTGTCCATAGCTGGACTGACGGTAAAATGCACAGTGCATTATTTTTAACAGATCTGTATGACCAGTTCAGGACAACACGTTTTGTGTTGCTTTTAACACAATCAAGCAATGTGTTCAGATATACTCACTGTTCTTATGGCCCAACACAAAATGAGAGATTTCTGAAAGTGTGCGCTCTTTTATTTGTCTTTAGAACTGACTGCAATGTCACCTCCCAATTTACTACAGCTAAATTTATGCTCTCTAAAATTATCTGAACTTGAAGTGTAACAAGGACAGTGGGAGTCATATAGGAATTATTGTACCAGCACTACAGACCAATAACAACAGTAGCTCAGCAGGATCTGGGAGCAATTCTTTTTAATGGGTGCTTTACTTATGTGTGGCGGATATATTATTGGCTGATTAATGAGAAAATTGCATTATTATTGTTGGTCTGATACTGGAATTAAAGAATATAATTAAAAATTATAATTTAACGTAGGGGAGGGTGACATGACAAAAATATAATACCACCATATTTAAAGATATCAGCATACCCACTATGCATCATGATATTTCGTTTTTCAGAGATTTGATAAGTTGGAACAGACAGTAGTGCCACATTTTTTTAAAACGATTTTTACTCACTGTTTCACATACTGCACTGCAGTAAATCCAATTAAACAGAACTTATCATGCTCTCTTGCACGGAGCCAGGCCTTTAACTATTAAATAACTATGAGTAATATCCACAATATGCTTATAAAAGTGTACTGTGGTGTAACTTATCATGATACTGAGAAAATTATGTCATACTGTCAAATATTTTAAGCTTGCACATGCACTGACACAGGGCTGGGCATTTCCATTCCTGTAAATTTATTCGAATGGATAGCACAGTGGATAATATCACCACCCCACACATATAGAAAACCAGGCAGGAACGTAACTGCTGTTTTTAAAAAAAAACTGGTTGGTATAGTGTAGTGAGTAACACCTCTGCCTTCTACGCTGTCGACTGGGTTCAATCCCTCACCTGGGGAAGCACCCTATACTATACCAATAAGAGTCCTTGGGCAAGACTCCTAACACTACCTTCACCTACCTGTGTAAAATGATCAAATTGTAAGTGGCTCTGGATAAGATTGTCTGCTAAGTGCCATAAATGTAAATGTACCTATTCACCTATCATCAGAGCCTCTGGAAGTCTGATCAGTAGGAAAACATTTACACTAGTACTTAAATATACTAGTTTAGATACTTATAATAACGGTCATGTCTAATTTAGCTGTGCCCTGACTGTGAAAAACTAATCAATGATTAGTTTATACAATGACTTACACAGACTGCACATCATATCAGGATTATAGTGTGAATGGGTCACTAAATGAATGAATGAACAATTGACTGACTGACTGACTGACTGACTGACTGACTGACTGAATGAATGAACGACTGACTGAATGAATGACTGAATGAATGAACGACTGACTGAATGAATGACTGACTGAATGAATGAGAGTTTAAGATGTCAGCCCAGAAATTCTTTATCAATCCATTCCTCTTATAGAGTTTTAGTCTGTTGCTTACCTGGTGAGAAAATCCCATCCCCGCGGCCATTTTCCCAGCCAATGATCTCCCTCATCTTCTTCAGTGTGACATATTCCAGCAGGACAAACACTGGAGCCACCTCATAGGTGAACCTGTCCGTCAGGAGAGATCACATGACCCGGTCACATACGGTGCATCCAAAGCAAAAGGGAGGGGGAATAAAAAAAATCACGTCACCTTGAGCAATTTAGCATCGGTCATGCTGGGTGGTTATGTGGGTGAGGCGTTACATCAGTTATAAAAGGTTTTACGGCAGTCTGTCAGGACCAGGTAGGAGTACATGAGGGTGGAATGAGAGCTGTTTCGTTTCAATAACAATATGCAATTGTGTGCAAAAGGCTGAACACAGAATTACATGTTTTATTAATTTTCTTGGTGAAAATAAGCCGACACGTCCTCTACAGGCAAATTTTGGTGCCTAATTTTTATTTATTTGCTGAGTTTAACACAAAACACAAAATATAAAATGTTTTGCGCATGCTTCATTTTATGTTTCACTTTTTCTCCAGTACGTTAAACTCAGCGAATCAAAATTTTCACTTCAATCAAGAAAATGGCATTTGTCTGGGGTGCCTAAACTTTTGCACACGACTGTAAATATACATATAAAGTCTGTAAGCTCTGACTGATTGACTTTCACTGGGAAATGAATCTATACTAGCACAGATAACTGACACCCTAAACGTATAACAGATAAATGCACAACATAGAAATGTACTTTACAGCGACTCCACGTTTGTTTTATTAGTATTATTAGTAGTATTATCTGTATTATAAAATGAATGACTGTACACTCAAAAGAATTAACCAACAGGGTTGTTGGACTTACAGACTGAGAATGTGTGTTGTTATTTGTGTTGTCTTCTAGTGATTTTACGTAAAATGGAAACAAAATAATGCAATTGCAAAAGTGCATTTTAATAAATGGAAACTGTTTATGTTGAGCCAAACAGAACTGCATTCCAATGAAACTCAAATAAACTGCACTGAAATGTTTCAACTCTGATCCATCAACAGTTGAATTTTACGTTGAGGTAAGAAAGTCCTTGTGCACTGACTCTACTCTGTTTTAATGGAAATGTGTGGCATAATTGAATTAAGTTCATACAATGACTTTTAGAGTGTAATTTGCTGAGTGACCATGAAACTGGAGTCGTTCTATGGAAACGTCCATTTTTGTGTCCCTAGCATGTACAGATACATTACACTTGAAAAACATGTTACAATTTATCTATATGTTAAAATAAAACAATAAGTTCTAACTATAACTACACCCTCTTGAGCCATCAATTGAGCAATATTGGTAAATCAATTATACAGAATTCCAAACACCGCAGAAGAGCTCGTCCTCACAGTCATGTGTAAAGGGTGAGGCCATGTTTTGAGGTAAAAAATGTTTTTTCTGCAATAATCTTACCTGACTATGAAATATATAAATGAAATGATACAAAGAAAACAAATGCCAAATAAATATTATAAAATATATAATGAAAGTTGTTGTCCCCAGGAGTCGTGTCACTGGTGTTACTGCATAACAAAAAAACTCTTATTTTGAAAAATAATCACACTGATGACATCACTCAACCTCCTTTTACCTCTTTTCTGAGGATCTATGAAGAAAAGCACATGGTGAGTCCACTGGTGAGTCATTTAGCTCATGATTTCATATGAAGCTCTTAGCTGAAGTCACTGGTGTGACCGACTTTATTCTTAGGTAATTGTGAAAAAAAAGAATACCAATGGATTAAATTACATATTTTAGTGGATATTCCATGATTGACAACATGTGGTTTGATGCTCTGTAGCAGGTATTTTGTAAAATGCATGTTTCATTAAAAATGTCACTGGTGTTACCTTTCTTATGTGTAACACCAATGAGGACTGGTAACACCAGTGACTCCTATGGAGAGATAGAAAAGTGGACGTTTCTGTAGAATGACCCAGCATTATCTTTTTTTTTCTTTTTTTCACATACCAAACACTGCTTGAGAGGCTGCAGTGAAAATATTATCTATATACGTTTAAGAATAAAATCCCTTTCTCTTCACTCTCATTCGAGAGGAATCAGCCAAATCATGAGCTCCCAAAAAACGATATTAGCATTCTGATGAGCTTCAATGAATGCGAATTTTAATTCCCTTCTAATTTTCTCCCCCTGAATGGTCCTGATAACGGAGCAATGCAGGGTGGGCAGCGTGGATGCCGGGCTGCCTTTCATTTCACCCCTTTCAATTTGCTGCCGAGAGAGAACGTGTGCTATCTGTAGGCACAGAGCCCGATCGACAACAGGGGGGGACAGGAAACGGAAATGACCGCCGCTCGCTTTGTGTGTGAGCATTAGGGGATGAGAGGAGCTGCACTCACATATTGGTATTGGCAGTCGACGTCAGCCAATCTGCAGCCAGGCCAACCATGTCTAATCCAGTGGAGAGCTGATTGAAGTACCTGGGGTGGGCTATAAATAGCCAAAATAATGAGGGGGAGAAAAAGCACACAGTGAAATGAATTAATCTTTATGGCCATTTCTGCAGGCGGAGCTTATAACTATGGATTTCTGTTTGTCCAGTGAGAGTCTGAAGGTCATTAAGGTCAACACGCAGACACCCCACATACACAATACACACTGATACATTTATAATACTTACTGACCTCTTTCAACTCTACTCCACTCTTAATAAGATTTCTTCATATAAGAGTTCTTCAGTAGAACACTCAAAGAACCATTTCCATGCTTAAATGGATTCAGATATAGCACATTCTTCAGATTGAGGGTAGAATGTGTTGTATATGGTTGTATATAGAACCTTTTTGAAAAGGGCTCTATATAGCACCAAAAAGGGTTCTGCTATTGTTATGATGTCAAGCTTGTAACACAATACAATAACCCTCTCCGGTGCTATATAGAACCATTTTTGAAAAGGTTCTATATAGAAGTACATACAACACATTCTTAATCAATCTGAAGAACCCTTTATTGAGGCAAATAACCCCTTTAATCATGCAAATGGTTCTTTGAGTGTTACTGGTTCTACATAGAACCATTTTCTTTACTAAAGAACCCTTAAAGAACCATTTTTTAGGTGTGCAGAACTATATACAACACATTCTCCATTAATCTGAAGAACATTTTATTAAGTCAAATAACAATTTAATCATGCAGATGGTTCACTGAGTGTTTATGGTTCTAGATAGAGGCATTTTCTCTACTAAAGAACCTTTAAAGAACCATATTTTTAAGGGTGTAGAAGTACATAGAGCACACTCAATCAATCTCAAGAACCATTTCACCATGCAAAGACCTATTTGAGCATGCAAAGGTTCTCTGATTGTTCATGGTTCTACATAGAACTATTTTCTTTATTATAGAACCCTTAAAGAACCATCTTTTTTAGGTGTGCAGAAGTACATACAACACATTCTCAATCAATCTGAAGAAGGCTGTATCGAGGCAAATAACCCTTTAATCATGCAAATGATTCTTTAAATGTTCATGGTTCTACATAGAACCATTTTCTTTACTAAAGAACCTTTCAGAACCATCTTTTTAAGGTGTAGAAGTTTATACAACACATTCTCCATCAATCTGAAGGCCCTTTTTTCGAGGCAATTAACACTTTAATCATGCAGATGGTTCATTGAGTGCTCATGGTTCTAGGTAGAGGCATTTTCTCTACTAAAGAACCATTAAAGAAATATTTTTTAAGTGTGTAGATGTACATACAGCACACTCAATCAATCTCAAGAACCATTTCACCATGCAAAGAACCATTTGAGCGTGGAAAGGTTCTCTTATTGTTCATGGTTCTATATAGAACCACTATCTTTACAAAAGAACCTATGAAGAACCATCTTTTTAAGAGTGTACCTCCTGCTCATTTGCACACACCTGCACTTCACAGTATTTTATTATAGCCCTATATTTATATATATTTATTTTCTTTTTTATATTTATATTTTTTATAATTTTTATATTTTTATACTGTATATTCTGTTTTCTCAGTGCTGGTTCTACTGTGTCTGGCTGTGTGTGACCAATAAAGCCTGATTTGGTTTGATTTGATCTGAAGGTCACACTGCAGCAACCTCCAGTCTATCAAAACGTGTCCAGCATTTCCTCAAAACATGCCAACGTCATTAATCACGAACATAATTACGTGGTATTATCATCCATAACAAACGCCAGACATAATAATAACAATAATCTCCCATATTTCTTTAGTTCTACCACATTACATTGCGTTCCCTCGTTTCCAGCGCGATAAAATGGTATCCATCCGCCAATCACATTAACATCTGCATTAACGCCCGAACGCGCATTGATCGATGAGTGTCACTTGTCAATAGAGAAACACTATCAAGCACCGAGTGAAGAAAATAGTCCCTAAAAACGAGCAAGGGATGCAAAAAGGGACGCAGCATAATTTACCACAGAGTAAAATAATACTAACACCCTAAAATACAGACTGGCTCTAACTTTGATCTTAATAAGCTGAATGACGACACGGGAGGTGGAATAAAAAGAAAAATAGCTTCCTTGGTTAAAATATTAAACGAGGCTGAAGTTGGCTTCCTATTCATGTTGGAATTTACCCGTTCCACCTTAAATGGCGCAGCAGTTACTTATACTCTGGCTACATTCAGCTAAAATCGTGTAATCAGTGTAACTGAATGAATAGCTTCTTGTTCGAACGTTTCCGTTCCACCTTAAATGGTGCATGTAACCGCTGCACCATTTAAGGTGGAACGGGACAGTTGGAATTTTCAACTCCGGTCTCCTCCAAACTGACACACGACTCTCTAAACACGGTCTTTAAATCCTGGATAACCATAGATAATAAAACCAGCTCCCCTCAGTCGACCTACCGGTCTTGATGGCGTATTTTAAGGTGGCCCTGCAGCTGATGAGGATGTCGTCCAGCGTCTCCGGCTCGTCTGAGAGCTCCCAGTTGTTCCTCTGGAGCAGCTCGTTCGGGTAGTGAAAGTCGATCACCTTCGTGGAGCGATCGAAGGACTCCACGATGTAGGCCAGCAGGATGTCCACCACCTCCTGGAGGAAGTTCAGCGTCTTCAGGTCGCCGTCCAGCGCGGGCAGGAGGTCTGAGGACGAACAATAAAGAAATGATATAAAATAATAATGACAATAAAATAATTATGATAACACACATAATAATAATACAATTATAAAATACACACATTTGTATGTATATATATATATATATATATATATATATATATATATATATATAAACATAATATACATAATAATATCGAGCTGTGCGCAAAAATAAATAAATAAATAAATAAAGTGAATCAATAAATATAATACAAACAGCCTTAGGACTGCATGAAAAAAAATCTATTTCCAATAAAATCAGCCTCTCATCAGCATGAAAAATTACCAGCAGGTCTACCAATTATAGTTAATAATTAAGCTTTTAATTAAGCTTTTTATCATAATTGATCAGTTTTTATGCTGATTTTAAACGGATAATTTTATGAAACAGACAAAATCTGGAAAAAAAACATACAGGTAAATAATAAATAAAAGAAAAGAATAAAGAAAAAAAGAAGAAAATAAAAACGTGCATTTTAGCCATTAATTATTTTATATAAAAAAAAAAACACAAACAAAAAGAAGAAACTAAAAAAAGCAAAACGTGTTTTAGCTATGAATTGTTTTATTTAAAAAATGGGAACATGCATTCGCACAAATAACAAACCCTTTTATTTTAAATACACATTCATGTTTATTATTATTGTTTATTATTGTCATTAATCAATTAATTATTATTACAAATTATTATCATTTTTAACTGAGCTGTATATTTCTGCAGTAATAGACAGTTATGTATATGGTCTATATGTGTGTGTGTGTGTGTGTGTGTACAGTGTTTACCTGTTGAGTAGAGGTGGGAGAAGCCCACCGTGGCTCTGGAGCAGCTGCAGGGTTTGTCGCTGCAGCTGCAGCTCTCCGCCAAAGACGCTCCCTGTTTGGGGTCTGCCGCGGCGGAGGGGTCTGCAGCTTTCTCCATCTCCCCCACATTCAGCAGCGCTGCCAAACACACAATTAAACCGTTATTTAACCCACTTCTGTGAACGAGCCTCGCATCTACCGCGGTCCACAGCTGAAAAAGGACCGTTAGGATTAAAACCTAATGCCTTTGCTTTCTAATGATAACTGGCTGGTTTCTAGTAGAGACCACCAGTTTCCTGTAGAAGAGCTTTAGATCCCATTAGGAAATCATCACATGCATTTAGAATAAGCAGTTGGTCACCTGTTAAACCATTCAGCCCATCAAAAAGAGCCAAAACACATTACAAAACCATCAGGAACTAAGTGTTATTTCAGCAGGGGTGTCTGCGCAGCGAGTGAGGCTGTTTATTAAGAGCAGCGTTTTAAAGGGAGAAACAGGTGAAATAATAAATGCTGGAAAAATAAAGGAACGAACTTACCACATAATTTCGACCCGATGCCTCCTGTGAATTTTTGGGCCGCCGCTTGGCACCATGCCCGGGCTGAGGAGAGCGAAAACACACACAAATAAAGCAAATAAATATTGTTTATCTCATCATTTTATTATCTATTTTTTATTTAATTGCGCGTTTAATTTATAAAGAATTGTAGGCGAGAAAAAAAAAAAAAAACTTTTCCGTTCCACCTTAAATGGTGCAGCAGCCTCAGGCGCCAGAATGTAAGTGCTACACCATTTAAGGTGGAACGGGAAAATTCGAACAAGCAGCTTTTACATTCTGTCTGCACTGATTCAATTTTAAATGAATGTAGCCGGACTGTAATTGCAGCGCCATTTAAGGTGGAACGGGACAATTCGAACAAGAGGCTGGCGAATAAAGACGCCTCGTCTTCGTCGTTTCTTTGCCTCAAAATTGGGTCACAGTCCACAAAAAACGGGACTATAACGCTTTACAGGCTACATAAAATAAAACAAGCGTCTCACAATCTTAGCGGTGGTCGAGGAGCTCGCGGCTCCGTTTTTGTGGTCGTTTTGGTCCCCGTCAGTCCCGGTTTTACTCACGCGTGCTCGGGCTGCTGTTGTCTCCTCCTGCGCTCTGCGCGCCCAGAGACCAGAAGCCGTGCGATGCCATTGCGCAAAAACGACGCTTTCTGCAGCTACGAGAGGCGAGCAGAGCCCATCCAGGGGTTATGGAGGGAGAGGGGAGGACAGAAAAGGGGGGGAGGAGGGGAGAAAAAGGGGGGAACGGTGCTGCTGAGCTCCTCTCAGGTCCTCGCTGGATGCTGGAAGAGGCGCGCAGAGCGTCTCCTCCTCGAGCCTCCGCGCTGCACAAACGCTCCACATGCACTGGTGCACTCTTTACGCGGGGGACTCACTCTGGCTGCCGTGCGCCCGCCGGTTCAGCAGCAGCGCAGCAGCCCCCCACTGCATGCTTTCAGCCGCCTGCAGCAGGAGAGGAGACGCAGCTCTGGCGCAGGAAGGCGGGCAGCCTGCGCGGATTAAGCTGCCTGCGAATTTTTTTATTTATTTAATTTTTTTTTTTTTCTTCAGGTCGTCGAGTATTCCAGCGAGCACAAGGCTATATAAATAAATAAATAAACAAACACAAAAATAAAAAAAAAAAGTAGGACGGAAGTTTATAATGGCACGCGGGGCAGTGAAGCGGTCGGTGCGCACTGACGCTGTAACCCAGTTTCACCCCAGAAATTCCAGCGTGATTCACGCCGTGACGAACCGCTCTGCGTCGCCGAGTCGTGACAGTTCCTGGCCCCTCCTGCCTGCCTGTCGGGCGGCGTGGTGGCGCACGGCGGCTTAGCTTGCATCTGTGCGAAAATTGAGCTCAAGCTGTCCAACTTTATATTTATTATTTATTTATTTTTACCCAACTTCTTTTTGCGCGTTACGCAAAACGCCGCAGCTCAGTCTGCTGGGTTTGTACTGCAGGTTCATGATTGAACAACGAGAAAAAAATACAAAGGCGTACAACACCTGGGGGGAGGGGGCGTAAGGGGAGAAAGGGGAAAGTTATTCATCAACAATGTGTGCGTGTATATATATATATATATATATTTATATTTATATTTCTCTGCATACTTTGTTAGCCCCCTTTTACCCTGTTCTTCAGTGCTCAGGACCCCCATGGACCCTCACAGAGCAGGTACTATTTGGGTGGTGGATCATTGGTGGTACTATTTGGGTGCTGGAGTTTTTAACACCTCAGTGTCACTGCTGGACTGAGAATAGTCCACCAACCAAAAATATCCACAGCTGTATTTGTGTTGTAGACATCGCAGCCCCTGGTTCCCATCACCACCACTGTAAAAAGTCTGTAAGTTTCTCTACGACTGCACATAAAACCACTCTGAATGACTTTACATCTTACCATTGAATTATGCAGAAATGTTGAAAAATGTCTAGAATTTCTATTTAAAGCCACAGGCAGGAGTATAAGGCGCCAGAGCTACAGGCCTTTAGCTGTGAATTATGGGTTGCTGGGGGCAAAGAAGTGATGCCACAGCCCACAGCTAAGGAAAAGAGTTTCAAATCAAACACACTGGGTCTGTTTAGATAAGGAAAAAGCACTTACCCCAAAATGCATATGTTAAACATGATCACAATGAAATCTCTCATAAAAATGATACGCCAGAGGAGCATTAAGTGGAAAATCATTTCAGCATTTAGAATATAGGGGGGGAGGAACAGTGTTTGTAACCAGTGTGTTCATAGAGGAGTCAGAGCCAGCCTGACTTGACTAACATTAATGGTGAATTGCACCAATTAAAAAAAAAGAAAATTCAGTCGTTTGGACGAAGTCATTCAGAGTGTTTTGTGGTGCACTGTAGAGAACCTTACAGGCTCAGATTTCTTAGGAACCAGACATCACAATGTCTACAACACAAATAAAGACATTTTATTTACTATCCAAAACCAACAGTCAGCCTACATGTGCCTTCTGAGTGTTTACAGGTAATGGTGATGATGGTAAAATAGTGGAAAATCAAAATTTATTTGGGGACTATTTTGCCTTACGACACCCCGCATGCACCTCTCCACCATGGGCTTTAAAAAATACATAGGCCAAAATCTTCTTAAAACCATCATAAAACAGTATTTTAGACATCAGACAGTGTATTTGCATCTATTTCACATAATAACTTTCTGGGAGCTTTTAGAGGCATTAAACTCTTCAGACGTCTGGTTCCTATCACCACCACTGTGATCAATTCTGACTCAGCAATTTCTCTAGAACAAAGCATTTCACACCAAACCACTCTGAATGGCTTTGTTCACATCTCAACCAATGAATTAACCCCTTAAAAGGCCAGAGTTTTATTACATACATGTATAACCTAAGAAGAGCTCAACCAGTTTGCAGCAAAGTCCCCGTAGTTACTGCATAATAAGCCTTGGTATGTAATAAGCCTGGGACTTTAAGGGGTTAACAAAGATTTAATTCTCATTAATCTGTTGAATTCCCCTTTAAACTGCAATGCCAGCTTTAGCATATCCTCAAAATAACAAGGGCGTCTGGCTTGCCACTGCAATAATAACCACAGACCAGCAAATTAGAGCCATGATGAATTAGATACTTCAAGACAAACAGCGATGGCTCAGTCAGAGCAACAAAAAACAGACACGATTCATTTGAAGCACACAATTTAGTCGATGAAGCATTCAAATATTTATCTTCAAAAGACAGTAATACACTCCAGCATTATTAACACTGGACAATATATACAACATGGATCAGTTTCCAAATAACATCCAGTTACAGGACTTATTATGGTATATTTACACTTATAATTCAGATTTTGTTTTTTTGTAAACATTTATACATTGTGAAAAATTAGAAGTAAACTGAGCACTTTAAGCGCCTTCGAAAAAGAACCTACATGAAAATAAAGCACAAATCGTTCAACACAGTAACTGAACTGTCACAGAGCTGCAGAGGATGACATAGCACATAATGTAGAGGTAAGAATACACAACAATCAATTAGCACAATACAGTCCAGCTGGGCGTGCGCCAGTTGAGCCACTGGTTATAATCTATATTAGTTCATATGTAGTTCAGTAGTTATATAAGTGTAAGAGATGGTGCTTATTCAGCTCTTCCTCTCCATTCAACTTAATCCAGATTGTCTCTCTCCTCTTATTTAAACCTAGAGAGCAGTTCTGTATGCAGATTAGACTACAATGTAATGTCAACTCTGCTAGAGCTGGTAACTCTGACTTACAGGAACATAGTCTTCTTAGGGTGGGAAGAAACTGCGTATGACATTTCTGAACTCATTTCCGATGGAGCTCAAAAATGATGCACTTATGAACACTGTCCAATGGACAACAAGCCTGTAGTTAGTCCATATACACCGATCAGGCATAACATTATCACCACCTCCTTGTTTCTACGCTCATTGTCCATTTTATCAGCTCCACTTACTATATAGGAGCACTTTGTAGTTCTACAGTTACAGACTGTAGTCCATCTGTTTCTCTGCATACTTTGTTAGCCCCCTTTTACCCTGTTCTTCAGTGGTCAGGACGCCCATGGACCCTCACAGAGCAGGTACTATTTGGGTGGTGGATCATTCTCAGCACTGCAGTAACACTGACGTGGTGGTGGTGTGTTAGTGTGTGTTGTGCTGGTACGAGTGGATCAGACACAGCAGTGCTGCTGGAGTTTTTAAACACGTCAGTGTCACTGCTGGACTGAGAATAGTCCACCAACCAAAAATATCCAGCCAACAGCGTCCTGTGGGCAGCGTCCTGTGACCACTGATGAAGGACTAGAGGATGACCAACACAAACTGTGCAGCAGCAGATGAGCTATCATCTCTGACTTTATATCTACAAGGTGGACTGACAATGTAGGAGTGTCTAATAGAGTGGACAGTGAGTGGACACAGTGTTTAAAAACTCCAGCAGCACTGTGAAATACAAAGTGCACCTATATAGTAAGCGGAGCTGATAAAATTGCCAATGAGCATAGAAACAAGGATCGGTGTATATGGGCTAACTACAGGCTATGTACACACTCAGAAACAAGGTACTGAACTTTTACAGGGGTGGTCCCCTTTAGGCAACATAAGTGTACCATAAGTGTACCATATTCCATTGCAATGACATTTTTGAAGTTGCACTGACTGCATACAGCTTGTCCTGACACCAGGCTTCTAATTTTCTTCTTCCATTTTAAAGCGTTACATTATGAAAATATACAAATATGAATTTTTCCCTGGGAAAACCATATTTAGGGTTCACAATTGGAGTGTAAATGCATTAATATTTATATTAAACTGTTTATACTTTGATGAACAAAGACGTGCCTGTAATGTGCCTTTCTGTCTGATTGTGTAATGTAAGCTAGCGTGGCTTAAAAGTCTTCCCAAAACTCCAGTTAATCAGGTAGATGTGAGTTGCTTGTGCAGAGAACATATTAGAAGTGGTAAAAATAAACATTACCTCTTATAAGGGAAAAAGCCCTGCTGAAAAAATCATAGAAACCACTTTCTGTTGGTTCTTAGTTGTGCACAATAGACAGTAATGGTATTTTGTGTTTCCAGATGGGTTGTATTCGGATTTTAATGGTTTAAAAGGTGTTCTGGGACTGATTCTAGATGCATTTGATGGTCTCCTAATGCAATCTAAAGGAGTGCTACAGGAAATCAATGATCTCTGATGGTAACCATTAAGCTAATTCCCATCAGGTTTTAATCCTAATGGTAGTAATGGTCTTTTTTCAGCAGGGACGTTAGCCGGCATTAACGATCTGTTAGCCAATGTTAGCATTTCGCTAACCAGTTGGTTCTGTTTGTGTTAGCGATTATACTCCAGGCGTTAAAAGAGCGCAGACTAGAGGAATTTGTGGGTGGGACGTACCCATGTTTCAATATAGCACCGAAAGTTTGACTGAAGCTGGTAACTCGGAATTTCCCACCTTTGACCTTAAAAACCCCCAAAAAATCAACTCAACTTCAAATTCTTACTTGGGAAGCCGGGATGGTGTTCTCAACTCCAAGCTTAGCATATGATACCAAATCAACATGGCGGCTTACGCTGTCTGTAATAATAAAGAACCACTTATCCACTTTGAAAAGATGGTTAGATGGCTTTAGATGGTTAAACTAGAACACTGGCCATAAATTTTGTTTTGAGAAGGTCATGGATGTCATCATGAATGTTATCACTCATATCATTAACGTCAGCTGGCTAGCTGGTCGCTAACCATACTCGCTTTCATGGAGGCCTCCATCTTATGGCTCGACTGCGTAAAGTCAAATTATATAATTCCAAATTGACACAATTCCGAGCTTCGACTCCGCACTCCCGATCCAGCTTCACAAGTTGTCTCCAGACGTGTTCTCATTATGAAATCAGATCTGGCCCTGCGAGACTAACTCTGAATGGGCCCTGACTGAAGTTCATCAAGTTAAAACTATAGAACAGTTATTTAAACATGTAAGATAACCACAAATAGCATCTTTATTCTGAGATGCATGGCTCACATGGGCTGATAATGACAGTTAAAGGAATATTCCAACCCTACATCTACACTCATAATGTATAAACGCTAGTCCCAGTTAGCATTACGCACATTCATGCTAACTGTCTGCCACCAGCTTTCATTCACTGTTAGACATGTTAGCATTCTGGCTGAAGTCTTCCTTTAATAACCTTTAAAAAAGGTTCATAAGAAGGACACACAGTGTGGCTAGTCAGGTAGCCACTGTATCACTATTATTAATATTTACAAAATATGTAGCCCAGAAAACACGCTAGCAACAAGCTCGTGGGCAGACAGGCTAGTACTGTTTGATAAGCCTTCTTCTTTGGGAGGTCTTCCTCAGAAGTTTCCTGTAGTCGTAAGGATTGTCCTCACTTTGACTCTCCGTAGAGGGCATTCTGGGAAAAGAGCGCCTGCGGAAAGAGCAGAGCAGATAAAGCTCAACTTGGTAAGCAGAACGTGTGCAGAGGACAAGCAGATAGAAAAGAGAGAATATGTGTGTGTGTGTGTGTGTGTGTGTGTGTGTGTGTGTGTGTGTGTGTGTGTGCACAAGTACAATACAGCGGTTCTTGTTTATGTATATCTATATCTTTATCATCTCACGTTCCACCACATGTATCACTGTCTAGGCATTTTATATAGGAACATACATTCAATACTGATTTTATTAGAAACCACTGCCTTGTAGCTCCACCTTGCTGGTGGTGAGACTGTACCCCATCTCTGTCGTTGCACAGTTTGTGTTAGCCATCCTCTTGCCCTTATCAGTGGTCGGTCTCTGACTGCAGAGCTGCTCTTGGACGGATTTATTTGGGTGGTGGACCACTCTCAACCTAATCCAGCCTCAGATGCTCTGACCACACGTAAACTGAGCGTCTGATATCTTTTGTGCTCTAAACTGGACAAAACTATTGCAACTGCCTGTTCTATTCTGATGGCTATCTGCGCGGATGTGTTTATGCACTTCTGTGCAGCAGGTTTTATCAGTCTCACGTGAAGCTTTTGCTAGAAGAGGGCTGCTCTGAGTGCCTTGACTGAGCAGGATAAATTCCCTAGACTGAAAAAGTTTGTGAAGTACATGGCATGACATCTCAAAGTTATTCATGAGCGTTATTTGTGGCATTAAAACACCAGTCTGTGGTCAGTTATTCTGCATGTCAGTCAAACAGCCCTTATCTGTAAAAGTGGGCAGTTCTTGACCACACTACGGCTGGCTGTACACTACACAACTTTTAAAATCTTAAGATTTCTAAAACAGAGAGCAGCACAGACTTAACGTCAGTTTGTCACAGAATTTCTTGTCTTTTTGTCATGCGGGCGCTCAGACTCGAGGACAAGGCAGAGAGAGAGAATAACACACATAATGAGTTTGGGCTACGAATAAGAACTTAAAATCCTAGATCTCCTAAGATCACATGACACAAATAAAGCTAAACTTACTGGACCTGGCATGTGGTAACACTTTCTATGAATGTCACCTTTGTAAGCATCTATAAACACATTCATAGCATGTTATAATGCATTCATAAGACATTATAAACATAGCTATAAATATTTATAAAAATGCATTATACATTATAGCCATGTTTATTATGCATTATGAATTGTTAACATAATACATTATAAGTACTGATCATAACAAATTATAAGAGCTCATAAGTCATATTTGTCCACTCTAAGTAAAGTGAAGCGTACTGTACTAAAGCCTCCTCCAGTGTTCAGAGTGAGGCTTCAAGTTGAAGCATTTACTGAAGAATTTACTGAAACACTAAAACATACATAATAAAGCGCATTACAGGCTTCAAATGTCATAGTTTAAACTAGTGCTGCCATCAGTGTTTTACCCAATGTGGGAAAGGTAATGTTCACCACCGTTAGCTTGGTATTTGTCTTTACTTTACGCTCTCCAAGCTGGGACTGACTTCTTTGGCACTGACATTATAACATGTTATTAACACTATTTATAATGCATTATATTAACAATTCATAATGTATAATAAACATGGCTATAAAGTGTAATTCAGTGTAATTCTTTTTTATAAATATTTATAACCATGTTTGTAATGCCTTATAAATACATTAAAACATGTTATAAATGTGTTTATAGATGCTTACAAAGGTGACATTCATAGAAAGTGTTACCAAGCGTGCCATGATGTCTGGATTCATACATTATAAACATGATGCCGACTCTTATCTGCCTCTGTCTAGCTCTCTGATTGGCTGTTTGAATCACTCATTGAGTAAATTTTTGATCGTCTCACAGCAGGACTGACTACTTCTTGATTAGTGTGCAATACATTGCCGTCTGTACATCCAATCACTTCCAGCACTTCATGGTCATTTCTGGTGTAAGCCAGGCTGGACAGAACACGCTAAAATATTGTGTGTGCACTGCTGCGAGTTGCATAGTAAAGCCTGAAATAATAATTCAAACGTCAGCGGCGTTGGGTCAGACTTCGTGGGAGTTTCCAGACCACGTCATGTGTCTTTACTTATTAACGTCACATGCACAGGCTCAAAAAGGTCCGGTTCGATGTTTAGGTCTCAAACCCAAAATATGAATAACACAACTTTATGAATACCTCTACAGCATTTTTATTCCTTTTAATGCATTATTTTGCTTTCTATTTTATTGTCATTTACCTGTACAATGCATTTCAATTTTAACTTTCTATGATTTTTATTATTTAATGCTTTTATTTTTCTGTGTTTGTGTGAAGCACTTTGAATTGCTGCTGTGTATGAAAGGTGCTATACAAATACACTTGCCTTGCCTCGCCTTGAATACTCTTTTAACACATTTGCAAACATCAAATTCATCCACTCGGAGATGGGGTCCGAAGTACAATCCATGTTAACTAAACGTTCTTCCACATGTTGCATGCAATTACAGATTTCCACCAGAGAGGTCTCCAAATCCCCAAAACTTACATAGTGCAGTTTTAGGCTACAGTTTGAGTAGCTTATGTTGCTATACAATATTGTTATAGTGTAATAGTAGACTTATTTAATGTGATGTCATTTCAGTGTGCAGAAGTGTCAGCCTGTTTGTAGGATGTAGCATTTTTCATATTTTGGCTGCTAAATAACCTCATAATTCCAAGAATCCAGGGACACTCAGGGCAAAAATGTACACAGGACAAAACTTATCAGGTTTGGAATTGTGATTTACCACATGCCATTTTTCTCATACAGAAAACTGCTTAGACCCAGAGTTGCTAATATGGGACTACAGAACGATGCGCAACTTCAGAGATCTAAGGATTAGAGGGCAGCTGACTATTTGTGCATGACATCGGATGGACTACAGTCTGTAATTGCACAATATACAGTGGACCTATAAGAGTTTTATCCTTTGAAGTCTCAGTGTACTTACCTGTTCTCTTTCGGGGCTTTCGGGGTGTCAGATTTTGGAACGTCAGACAGAGGCCTCTCAGTGGACTGTCTCCTTTCTGCTGGGGCATTTAACTCACTGGACGTCTGGGTCTCGCTGGGCAGGCAGCTTGTGGACTTACTACTGCTCAAACCCTGATAGTATTGGTCATCAATGTCCAACAGTTTCTTAGGGCTGGTAACCAGACAGAGAAGACACTGCAGTCATTATGAGATCTGCCAAATCAAGCCTTCTCTTTCCGTTATGCAGTGTAAACACTTGAAATGCCAGTCACACTTTTTTCTGCTCAGAGTGACACTAGAATAATGGAGAATTCATAGAGCATTCACAGAGCTCAATAAAAGGCATGCTGACTGCACTTCAGAGCTAACTGTGTTAGCTGTTAGCAGGGGGGTCACCGTCCAGGACACACATAAAGCTTATTATGGCTGCAGAGTGAGCAATGAACTAGGGCTCATTACACAGTGGTGAGTAGCATTCACTGCTAACTGGCCCAGTTCTTTATGCTTGGAGGTCTTGGAGCTGATTCACTGGCAGTGATGGACTCAAATTGGAATTGCTTTTCCAGTGGGTTCCTCTCAGTCTCGGCACTTTATCGGAAGAGTTATGTAACAGCGATCTATGTGGCTGGCGAACCCCAGTGCTCAAGGCCTCTCAGTCAGTCTTATATCATTCAGCTCCACTGAAGCACAGTTACAGCCTCCAATCCGGCTGCTTCTCCTTCTTTCTCTCTCCCTCACTCTCTCACTACTGCCAAAAATGCTATATGATGATGCTCAGGTTGAGAAAGGAGCCTGTTTGTTTGTTCTCTAAATTTCCGTCTTTCCTCGGCCTCTCTGATGAGCACCAGGAGCGACTCTGGAGGTCGTCTTTTTTCACCAGAGCCACAGCACATCTGTCTCTCTACCTCATTCTCTCTGTCTTTCCCTTCTGCCCTCTCACTCTCCTTTTTTCTTTCCCTTCTCTCAGGCACAGAACTTTCTTGTCACCCTTCTCACTCTTTATTATGCACGTAAACAGCTGCTGTCCATCCCCAACCATGTACATTACTGTTTAAAATAGAATGCAGTTTGAAAATGGGCCTCTTGCAAATCACTGTATGTTATATTGGACGCTGTATTACAATTACAATTACAGATGATCATTCGGAGTAAAACAGTCACATTTGGTTATTTTTTTACTGTCAGATGGTGTCTGTTTTTGCGTCAATAGCAACAATTTCATTCAAAGGGATTTTTTGTGGAAAAGTTGTTACACTTTAAGTAGTTTGCCGATGTAGGCTATGGGAATTGAAATTGTCAGCAGGATTTTATGAACTTCAACGACTTTTTCTGTTGAGCGTAAAAAACATTTTGATATCTGAAATGTTGCAAAACCTTACATTGGAAGCTTTTTTGGGGGAGAAATAATACATTTACTCATACATTTAATGTGATAATTAAATTACAACAAACACAAACAAAGACAATTAGCACAGCGGAGAGGTAGAGCTGGGCTGATGAGGAGAAGAGCGTTTTAAAAAGGAATGCTGCCACTTTTCTGCTCTTACAGAGAAAAATGTCTGGAAAAGACCACAGACTTTTTAAAAGGAAAGTGCTCAAACAGCTCTGTATGGCAGAGATACGTGATCTCTCGCATAACAGTTCAGATCTAATAATAATAATAATAATAATAATAATAATAATAATAAAAAAACAGAATTTCCTTATCAGTAGGTTATGGGGAAGCCAGAATAGCCAAAGCTATACAAGTGGTGACATGCATGAAATTAGAGATGGAAACATGGCAAATAGAACATTTTTAAGTTAAACCTCAGCATTTATTTGCAAGGAATGATGTCATTGCGTAAAGAGTTTTTACTGCCAAAGGGTCAATTTGATGGAGAAAAGCTGCTGAGCAGCAAAAATTGCAATTTTTAAAAAATGCATTTAAATTTTATCACTTACAACTTGCATGGAAAGACGACAACATAAGTCACACTAACTCACTTCAACACCCAGCACGCATTGCACAAATGTGTCATACAACCACTGGAAACACCCCACAGCTTTAGAGAAATAAATACAGACGTGATGTTCGCGTCCCCAGCACCAACGTTAACTATCCACCTCTCTTCTGCAATCACCAGCTAGCGGTGATGTAAATGTACGAAAGTGGAAGTGAACAACTGTGGAAAATAACTGCGATCAGGCGATTTTGTAATAACTGTGACAGATTATTAGATAAATATTGAATCAATCTAGACCTTTACAGTGACTTTATAATTGCAGTTCCTCCAAGCACAGTTGTTGAGCCTGTGAAAATGTGCTGTGTTTCAGGACGTTAAGTTCTGACCCAGTTTCTGGCACCGATCCTTCCTTATTAACTTCGCCCACAGACCCCGGCATAATCTCTGCTAATAAAACACCACACAGAGAGCAGAGAAGAGCTCTGAGACACACACGCTTTATTCATTTACCTCTGCTTCCGGGGCCTCTTCTTGTCGTCCTGGACGGACCGCTGTGGAAATATAAAGGTGAGCCAGTGTGAGTTATTGTAAGTTGAACACACAGGAAGCAGAAGAGAAGCTGTGCCGTGAACAGTCGTGACAAAGCGTGAGCTCACGTGGATGAGGTTGTAGTAAGTGGAGTCCTCAGGCGTGTTGAGCGTCTTTGGTTTCTGGGTTCGGCGGGGCGTCCGCGTCTGCTTTGGATCAACTGTGAGGAGCAGAGATAAAACAGCCATCTTAGACTGGAAACGCTGTAATAACACTTTTATTTATGGTCCGTGGAACATAGTTTTGATAGGTGGAGTCAGGCATCAGTGCCACCCCCCACTCAGCCCCACCAACACGACCAACAACCAAAACTTACAATGCTTACTTTACACCATATAAACAAGAGTTGTAAAAAAACTCAGAAGTTAAATACTCTCAGAATGCGACAACAATGCAATGTTAAATTTCTATTTTCTAACTTATAAGATTCTTTATTTAAAGGTGCACATCATGGCCAACTGATTTTCCTCTCGTTTTTAAAAGAAAGGATTGCTAGTTTTATGTCACACTGTTCACCAGTCCTTACAGTCCATACATGGAAATTAAGCAGTAAAAAAGCCAGTTGTTGTTGATTGTTTTTGTAAACACGTTTACATTTATCCATCTGTTCAGCTTACTACAGTTTAGCCCCACCCACTGACACTAAAGTTGTAAGCAGTGTTTCAGTACAGGACAGCCAATCAGAAAAGAGCTCATATGCACATATCAGTCTAAAAGGCATGGTAACAAATTTTACAAGACAAAGAAAAGTTGCAAAATGGTCACGTAAAGATGAATTGAATGGTTGCTTTGCAAAACACATTAGAAAACACTTTTTCATGATAGTGAAAACGTGTTGGTCAGAGTGAGCTTTACACATGCAAAAGAATAACAGTACTATGTTATGATGACTTTTTTAAGGTGGTATTAAAATTAATGTGTTTTCCGTTATAAGTCAGCTATCATTCCTTTAAAAATTCATCACATCCAAAATGGTTATATTTAAAAGCAGTTTGGAACGAAGCTCTTCAATTACTACTGTCCTTCACACATAAAACCACACAAATGTTAAAAGTGATCTTTAGGAAAAAATACAAGAAAAATGTAGAACGGGGCCTTTTAAATAGGCTTACTTAACTCTGATGTTTGATTGTGTATTGTGTTGCTGTTCTGTAACAATTTGAATACTTTTGTGTGTTCTATCCAATAAACACTGGGTTTTATCTGGTTTTGCCAACTATTGTTTTGGTGAAGAGCACTGTGATACAAACTTGGTATGGGTGTGAAAATCTTGAATCGTAGTACAACAAAAATTTGTTGTACTAAGACAAGTCTAATATAAGCTTGACTTTTGCAAAATTGCATAATAATAATAATAATAATAATAATAATAATAATAATTTCTTCATATATAGAGTACTTTTCATGCAGGTGGCAACTCAAAGTGCTTTACAGGTGATAAAGCTTAACAACTACGAGAAACTAAAAGAAACTATGAGTATTAATTTACAATCATATAAGGCTATAATATAGATCAAATTAAAAAGATAAAATCCAAAAGGTCGAATTTTAATTAAATGCTATATTTCTTAAAAGTGAGCACTGAGCTTGACTCTAATAAAAGATGGAATTTAGTTCCACAGTGTAGAAGTAGAATAACAGAGTCTCTCTCTGTTTTATGTATTTTACTGAAGGTGTTTGCAGAAGGTTAGTATCTGCAGATCTAAGATCACATGTTGGTAACATAAACTTAGAGCCTTAAAAACTAGGAGCAGAAGTTTAAACTCTGTCCTGAAAGATACGGGCAGCCAGTGTTAATGCATCTACTATGATACAGGTAGACCTAGTAGACCTACAGTGGATTTAGCATAATAATAAACTAGTGATGGTTATTTGGTCCACATTAAAAAAAACAGGTCCAGCCATGGTTCATGCGGTTATTGATTTTGGTCCATGACATCAGAATCGGCAACTGCGTTTCCCATAGTTTTTGGCAAATAGACAGAGCAATACTGTAAAATCCCCCAGAAAGAGACTGAAAGCAGGGCCTCTGCAGGGAAACACTGTTACCTCACATTCCTGTGAGGTAGGTCTATTGGGGTCAGAGCTCAAAGTGGCTGAGAAAGGGGGCAAATCTTTGAATTAGAGCACAAGAACACTGTGAGTGAAAGCCTGACCCTGTTGCCCTTATCGAGCCACACTGTCAGTACAGTTTAACCCTGCGGCAACACAATTCATGATTTTCCAACAGCGATCAATCAGAACTCGCTGGCTGGTCACGACATACAATGAGCACTGTTTACAGAGCACTGTGAGTGCGAGTGTCTGTTTTTGAGTGTATTTATATGGTTATATGAGCATGTGCACATTATATTTACTCTCAAATGCATATACACACACCAATGGGCAAAACCATTATGATCACTCACTCACTACACGTCACTGAAAGAGAGGAAACCCACACCAGCAGGAGCTTACTACTGCATGTATATTTGCGGTTACAAATTTTCACGTATGAAATAAAATGAAGTATTTGCTCTTAAAAACTGCGTATATGATTACTCGATTATTTGAGTAGTTGCTAGATTACTCAACTACTATATAACTGCCTAAAATAATAAATCATTTTTTTGCTGTCAGTAAAAATGTTATAAAAGTTTTACGCTATCATAGAAATAGATCGATCAGCTTGCAGGGCCACTAACAACCTTAGAAACAAGAGTTTAAGAGGTAATACATTAGCTGTGTGTGTGAGAGTGAGAGCTAGAGAGAGATAGAGAGAGTGAGAGGGAGAGAGACAGTGTCATTTACATATCTCTTGCCAAATCCTATTTACTCTAAGCTTATTGAGATCATGCACATAAGGTACAAATGTGATCTTTAATCTGTTGTCACAGTATTTGGTACCTGAAGCTCAGAGCTTTCTGCTGAGCCAAAGTCCACTATGAAGCCAATTAATCAACGCCTGCCCGGCTTTAGCACACGCAGAGGGGGGAAGTTTGTCATATTTATTGAACATGCCCCTCAAAAGGTCATCAGTAATTCTCCGTTGCTCGAAGGAATGAAGCCAATTTAAGGCTCTCATATTAACGCTTGACGTAATTGCAGGTGCACTTTCTCATGAAACATGATTAGCATTTAATGACCTTTTGTAAAAGAGAAATGTGATTGGCATTCAAAAGGCCACTTAGCTTTGCTGCGACTCAGAGACAGCAACAATAATAAAGTTTGATTATGATTGTTCAGTTTTATTATTATTAGGCTGGAACTTTCCAAAGAGTATCTCACAGCTATGATAAACTAATGGTCAATTCCCATCTGAAGAAAAAAATTACAGTTGCAATTTAGGTCACTATATATTAAACATTTAGTCCTTAAGCAACACGATCTTGAAGTTTCCAGGCATTTTAATCTCACCTATGTTCTCATATTAAGATCCTGTATGTGTTCCTCATGGTGTTCCTTCCTCAGGCTCTTAGATCATTTTTATTTCTGAGTCTTGGTTCCCATACATGGTTCTTCCTCAAGCAAAGAGTTTTGGTTCCTCTCATTGTCCCTTCCTCATGTTTTCCCTTTCGAGTCTTGGTTCCTCTGAGTGTTTCTACCTAGTGCTCTTAGGAGGTTCTCCCTTTTGAGTCTTGGTTCCTCTGAGTGTTTCTACCTCATGCTCTTAGGATGTTCTCCCTTGTGAGTCTTGGTTCCTCTGAGTGTTTCTACCTCATGCTCTTAGGATGTTCTCCCTTTTGAGTCTTGGTTCCTCTGAGTGTTTCTACCTCATGCTCTTAGGATGTTCTCCCTTGTGAGTCTTGGTTCCTCTGAGTGTTTCCACCTCGTGCTCTTAGGAGGTTCTCCCTTTTGAGTCTTGGTTCCTCTGAGTGTTTCTACCTCATGCTCTTAGGATGTTCTCCCTTTTGAGTCTTGGTTCCTCTGAGTGTTTCTACTTCGTGCTCTTAGGATGTTCTCCCTTTTGAGTCTTGGTTCCTCTGAGTGTTTCTACCTCATGCTCTTAGGCTGTTCTCCCTTTTGAGTCTTGGTTCCTCTGAGTGTTTCTACCTCATGCTCTTAGGATGTTCTCCCTTTTGAGTCTTGGTTCCTCTGAGTGTTTCTACCTCATGCTCTTAGGATGTTCTCCCTTTTGAGTCTTGGTTCCTCTGAGTGTTTGTACCTCATGCTCTTAGGATGTTCTCCCTTTTGAGTCTTGGTTCCTCTGAGTGTTTCTACCTCGTGCTCTTAGGATGTTCTCCCTTTTGAGTCTTGGTTCCTCTGAGTGTTTCTACTTCGTGCTCTTAGGATGTTCTCCCTTTTGAGTCTTGGTTCCTCTGAGTGTTTCTACCTTGTGCTCTTAGGAAGTCTTCCCTTTTGAGTCTTGGTTCCTCTGAGTGTTTCTACCTCATGCTCTTAGGAAGTCTTCCCTTTTGAGTCTTGGTTCCTCTGAGTGTTTGTACCTCATGCTCTTATGACATTTTCCCTTTTGAGTCTTGGTTCTTCCGAGTGTTTCTACCTTGTGCTCTTAGGAGGTTCTCCCTTTTCAGGCTTGGTTCCTTGAGTGTTTCTACCTGTGGTTTGATCATTAGGGCTCTGGACCTGCATTTCTGGAGAGCTGCTTTGGAACAAGTTCTACTGTATAAAGCACTAAACAAGCAAAACTGAACTGCAGGCAAATATGTAGGCTGAAATTACTTGTGTGTCGATAACAACTTTTACACCAGCATATGACATTAACGAAAGAGCACTGAGATTTGCTTCAAGGAAAGTTCTGAAACTGAGATGACCACAGAGACATTAACGCAAAAAGGGTAATCACCACAGGCAGCGAATCACAACAAAACAACAGGAATCATGCCTGACAAAATAATTGAGTTTCCCCTGCACACCAAGTGGAGTCTGTGATAATAGATTCTGCACCTCCACAGTGGACACGACCGAAGAACACATACTGATCTTACCACCCCCCCCCCAGCCCCCACGTCCTCGTAAAGCAATTACATGTATCATCTGAAGAAATCAAATGAACAATAGATCTGCGCAGCGGAGGGAATTTTCTGATGACACGTCTTGTCGAGAAGCGTCTTTCCTGTTTTGGCACTTGACATCTCCTGCGTTTGATACGATCAGGCAGCACTAGAAAAAAGAGAACTTCATTCGTTGATAAAATCTCCATGCAGGCAAACAGCTACGACTGAGCAGAATGAAGACTCGCTGCCTGCTACAGGTTAGGTTTCTAAAACGAACACAAGCACAGCAAAGGTGGGTTACAACGTGCAGGCAAACAGTAAAGCAGGGGTCTCAAAGTAGCGGCCCGCGGGCTGCATGTGGCAGCTTCATATGTACAATTTATCCATAAATCTGGTCCATTTTGTCAGTTTTCTCTGAGTAAATATTTATATCTGACGGATAGTTTTGCTTCACTAACCAGACACTGTGGCTACTTACCCAACATAAACTACATAAAATCAGCTCAGGCTGATGCTTACACTGTCAAAAGCAGCACTAGATGCAAGAGGAACTATTCAAACAAAAACCTGAGGCAGAATGAACGCTGCAAACTGTAATTTGGCTAAACAGAACATACTATTCTAATTTACATCGATAGTTAGTTACACCGGGCTTCTTGGATTCATTCAGGACGCAGTGGTAGATACAGTGGCAAAATTCACAAATGAATGCAATAATCAAAGGAATCCACTGAGAACCCAGAATTAACTGCTCTACCTTGTGAATCAGTCACAATATGTTCACTCACATTCTGCAAGAACGCCAATGCTGTCAATGATTTCAATAGGAGTCCCATATAATTCTATTGTTAAATGTAGCTTTACATGTTGTAACTGAAAACTAAAGTATTTATTAAACACCATGTATTATATTATTATTATTATTATTATTACTTATAATAGTAGTAGTTGTAGCTCATGATGATAGAAAAATTGCTAATAAACATTAAGTCAAGGTCCCACCAATTAAAAAGTTCTACACAGTTAAATGGTTAGTATGTAAATGAAGTCATTCAGAGTGATCTGATGTGAAATGCTCCAAAACCTTTTGAAAAACCTACTGGGTCAGAATTGTTTACAGTGGTGGTAATAGGAATGTCCAAAAAAGTTATTATAAAAGTTATTACATGACATTGTTACGAGTATGCTGCTGGATAACATAGCAATGGCCTAGCAACACCTTAGCAACTACATGGGATATCACAGCAATAGCCTAGCAATGCCTCATGCAACAACTTGGGTTAACAGAGCAATAGCCCAGCAACTCCTTAGCAGCCACTTGGGATAACAGAGCAATAGCCTAGCAACATCTTAGAAGCCACTGGGGATAACACAGCAATGGCCTAGCAATGGACCAGCAACACCTTAGCAACCACCTGGGATAACAGAACAATGGCCCAGCAACACCTTAGCAACCACTTGGGATAACATAGCAATAGTCTAGTGATAGCCTAGCAACACCTTAGCAACCACTTGGGATAACATAGCATGGCCCAGCAACACCTTAGCAACCACTTGGGATAACATAGCAATGGCCCAGCAACACCTTACCAACCACTTGGGATAACATAGCAATGGCCTAGCAACACATTAGCAACCACTTAGGATAACACAGCAATAGCCTAGCAACACTTAGCAACCACTTGGGATAACACAGCAGTAGCCTAGCAACACCTTAGCAACCACTTGGGATAACACAGCAGTAGCCTAGCAACACCTTAGCAACCACTTAGGACTCCAGCAGCACTGCTGTGTCTGATCCACTCTATGCAAGCACAGCTGTATTTGTGTTGTAGACATTGTGATGGTTCCCATCACCACCACTGTAAAGAAAGTCAGTAAGCATTTCCCATCATATCACTCTAAATGGCTTTGTTTACACCTCAACAGCTGGATTATGCTGAAATGTTCAAAACACCCCTTTAAAACAAATGTAGTCAGTCAGCCAAGACATAACTACATTAGCCTTGTAGTTCCAGCACAAAATTAAGAAAGCAAACTTTGGACAATAAACATGTTTTAGCTAAATTCAACTACATTCCATGTAAGTATTAAAGTAGAAATGCTCCAAAACTGTTTGGAAAACCTATTGGGTCAGAATTGTTTACAGTGGTGTTAACAGGAATCAAATGTCCAAAAATGTTATTATAAAAGTTATCACATGGCATTGTTACAAATATGCTGCTGGATGCCACCTTAGCAACCACTTGGGATAACATAGCACTTAAGAAAAAACTAAGGAAGCAAACTTTGGACACTAAACATGTTTTGAGCTAAATTCAACCACATTTCTTGTAAGGATTAAATTAGATTTTTATCCCACAGAAACTGTTCCCTTAACGTTGCTTTAAGAGAGCCATGTAGCAGAATATCTGCCAAGAGCTTTTATCTTTTAGGGATGTCTAAAGGTGTGTTTGGATAGCGAGGTTAAAAGGACAACGTCAAAAGCCACTGCTGCTCAGACTTGACAGTGTACTTTGCTGTGACAGAGCAGCAAAATGGAGACTTGCTGCTTTGTCAGCTGTCTGTCCAGGAGCTGTGGCCTGACTTCTTTTCATTTTAATGCGTTTTGAGTAAGAAAGTTTTTTTATTTACTCTTTCAGGAATTCATATTGAGGAAATTAAATCTATTGAGTGTACTGTATGTGAAATGCCTTTCATATGTCTTCACCTGATTGCTGCTGATGGGTCCCGGCATAGCCATTGAGGGTCTGTCCCTTCATAAACATGCCATTGCTGGCAGGGTTGATCTGATGGGCCAGTATGATCTCATTCAGCTTCTGCTGCAGAGACAGGTAGTCCTGAGAGACACCGCTTATCTGAATGGAAGCACAAAAGAAAATGTCACAGTTGCCAAAAAGGAAAACTGCACAGTATGTCAGAACAGCTGACACCATTTAGTCTGTTTGATCCCATGGGCTGTACAAATATGTGGAGACAAATGCTCAACAGACTCTTATTAGCATTAAATCATGGTTACCAGACTGAAAAAAAAGCTCAGACAACGATATGAATCACTACCCTGTGATTTATTTCGACCTTTATTTTGTCATGGTAAGGTCACTGAGCAGTTCCTGCTCTTTGTTACAGCTGGGGAGACGGAACTGCCTGAAGGAACTTGGGGTTAAGAGCCCAGCTTACTGGCACACTGACAATAGTCAGAAGTAGGGCACAGAGCTGGGCAATAAAACGATAATAGTGATTATCGATCTTGAACATTTTCAATATCAAAAATGCACATTTGATGAGTTTTAGATGAAATGATTGTGCTGTTCTCTTCCTTGGGCTGGTTTTAGCAGCTAAAGCTTAAACTTGAACAGTCTCCATTTCCAGGGGGTTAAACTGGGCCAAAATCCACAGGAGCAGCGCTTTGGTTCGTGCCTGGTACAGTAATTTGATGTGAATTTTAATTGCTTCCTATACAGTTTTAATGAGATCCATTTAAGTATACGATATAATAAACAGATAACCTTTGAACAGTCACACATTTGTGTGTCCTCTTGCCAATTTTACCTACCACTGCATGAAAGGGTTCATGGACATAGTGAGTGTGTTACATGTACTTAATAATCTGATCACAATCAGATTTCGGCAGTTATACAAATATTCAAGCGATCATGTAAACAGCATACTCCAATTTCTTAGATAGGATTAAGGCCGATATCCGATCTAGAAATCTGATAAAGAGAGCTGGATTTTAGCTCAGTAATCATTTTAGCACACTTACTCTGATTTCTTTCATTTGTTTCAGTTACACAATGCTTTTGGAGTGACACTCAAACCAACAACATGCATGATGAAACGAAGAGGTAAAAAATCTAAAAAAAATCTTTATCTTCTAGATGATGTGTATTCATATTTTCCAGTAAAGTGACAATTTTTTCATAAAAAAAAAAACGTGTATAAAAGTGCATGTAATTGCGTTGAACAAATTACTGACAAAATCTGATTTTCTGCAGGTGTCAGATTATTAAGTGCACTTTCTAAAAGAGTGAGTGACAGAACTTTCCTCCTGTGCAAACCACAGTTATAGCTGATTGGATGGCATTGAACACTTGGCAGTAAAGTGCAGCACAAAGTGGAAGTATTTCACAAGTTTTCTGGCTAAGCTGTATCGCGCCTAGCAGCAGTCTCTTAAAAACAGGAGGAGCTGCTCCAGCATGCAAGTAAAAAACAAAAAAACGGAAAGCGTTCTTAATGTCAAAGGGGTGGTATCACTGTTTTTTTTTTTTTAGAGACAAGTAAATCGTTTGATTTCATTAAGCCATAAAGACAGAAACAGATTATTTTTAACTACATTTTTATGATAGTGATGAATACTCTATATAATGCCACATAAATTACAAACAACAAAACTATATTGTTCCCACATTGTTGAAACCCATGTAAAAACAGGGCTCTCCCACCTCTGAATTCCCAATTTAACCAGTCTACCTCTGTACACTAGCTGGCAATGTGTGCCTTTTACTGACTACAAGAAAAGCCAGTAGAAGTCTAGCCATTCACTTGCTACAACACAAAACCAGCAATTTATTAAGAATAGTTATCTAGTTAGCTATGTGCATATATATTTTATATGTTTTACAAAAATATTATTCTCATCTATTCTTACACATATTTATCATATATTTTCCAAGTATAGTTAGCTATTTTTGTATATTACATGAGAAAAAGCATTCTTTTCTTCAGTTAAAACACTTAAAATTGAGTGTTACGATGTACACTGATCAGGCGTAACATTATGACCAGCTCCACTTACTATATAGGAGCACTTTGTAGTTCTACAGTTACAGACTGTAGTCCATCTGTTTCTCTGCATACTTTGTTAGCCCCCTTTTACCCTGTTCTTCAGTGGTCAGGACCCTTATGGACCCTCACAGAGCAGGTACTATTTGGGTAGTGGATCATTCTCAGCACTGCAGTAACACTGACGTGGTGGTGTGTTAGTGTGTGTTGTGCTGGTACGAGTGGATCAGACACAGCAGTGCTGCTGGAGTTTTTAAACACTGTGTCCACTCACTGTCCACTCTATTAGACACTCCTACCTTGTCAGTCCACCTTGTAGATGTAAAGTCAGAGACGATAGCTCATCTGCTGCTGCACAGTTTGTGTTGGTCGTCTTCTAGTCCTTCATCAGTGGTCACAGGACGCTGTTGGCTGGACGTTTTTGGTTGGTGGACTATTCTCAGTCCAGCAGTGACACTGAAGTGTTTAAAAACTCCAGCAGCACTGCTGTGTCTGATCCACTCGTACCAGCGCAACACACACATTCAGCCTGGTTCTGAGTATGGAGTCCTAACCCAAGGATGTGGTGTGGTCTCATGCCCTTTACACACAAACCAAAAATGTCTTGGGTCATCACCTGTTTGGAGAACCTTTCTACTTCTTCTTCTTCTCTCTGTGCTGTGGCCTTAAGGTTCTTCCTGTCCTTATACCCTCTGAAGTTACTCTGGATCTTCACTGCCGCTCGCTCTTCATCGTACTGTCCCTCTTCTGTCACAGCGTCCTTCTCTCGTTCCAGTTGGACACCCATTTCCTCGTCCCTCCCCATCTCCTCTTCTTGCAGCTCCTCATCTGGGGGTCCTGGAGCACCTTTCGCTCCTTCTCTCTGTTCTTTGAGTCTTTTCCTCTCTCTGTGGCCTCGGTAGTTGCTCTGCAGGACAGTGGCTGCTCTTTCCTCGTCTTGATCTTCCTGGCCTGTGCTGGGCTCTTCTCGTATTTCTTCTAGGGTTCCAGCTAAAGCATCCTGGCCTACAAGTGGTGGCTCCACCACTTCCTCTCCCTTCTTGTTCTTCTTCGGAATCTTCCCTTCCTCCTGGAGTCTCTTGCGCTCCTTGTGGCCACGGAAGTTACTCTGGATGACCACAGCTGCTTTGGCCTCCTCTTCCTCTCCTCCTGTGGGCTGTGCAGTGTTTTTATCGTCTCCTGTTTCCTCCTGTCCCGGTGAGGACTCTGCAACAGACTCCTTTTCCTCCGCTTGGGTATTCTTGGCCTTCGTCCCTCTGGCCGGGAGCTTCCCTTCCTCCTGGAGCCTCTTGCGTTCTTTGTGACCTCTGAAGTTGCTCTGGATAACCGTGGCTGCTTTGGCCTCCTGCTCAGTGTCAACATCCTCCTCTCCTGCCTTCTTGTTTGCTTCTTCTGCCTCTTCCTCCTCAGCCACAACATCCAGCTGCTCTTCAGTCTCAGATCCAGAGTCTTCTCCAGGACTTGAAGGGACAGCAAGCTCATCTCCAGACAGAGTCTTGTTCCGCTCTCGTTGCTCTTTAAACTTCTTCCTCTCCCGATAGCCTCTGTAGTTGCTCTGGAGGACCACGGCAGCCTTTTCATCCGCATCATCTGGCTCTGCTCCTTCACCTTCCTGGTTTGATTCTGAAGGAGGCCTGTCTTCCTTTGGTGAGACCTCCTGCTTCTGTGCTTTTTCTTTTTGCATGGCCTCTCTAAACGAAAACAGCACAAGCATGTTAGCAAGCTACTGCCATTTTAATATCTTCTGCTTAGTACTTTCTGCTGTATCTCGTCTAGAGTACTGTAATTTAAGTGCATACTTTTTCTTTTCGAAACTTTTCCTCTCTCTGTGCCCCCTATAGTGTGCCTGGATCTTGGCAGCAGCTTTGTTCTTCTCATCGACTAATTCCTTATGAGTCTTCCTCGCCAGATACCCTCGACACACTAAATACAGGAATGGAGAATTTTGATGAGGATCATGAGGAGCCTGACTGAGGAGAATGTTACTACTATGCTTTGGTGGTAACTAATGTTGTTCTTACCAGCCTGAAGCTTAATGATAAGGTTCTCCAGCTTGGCTTTGCTTTTGTCATCAGCCACTTGTCTTCTTACTTTGTGCCCTCTATATGCTGGAAATAAAGGCAGAAATTAAATTACCTTGACATGGTCTTTAGCTCATAACAAAACAACTTTAATCCTCCCTTGCAAAATCCAGAGCCTGACTGGTCAGACTTGTGGAAATAAATGCATCAAAAAAGATTCTAGTGGAATTTGTCAGCTCTACATTATAGAACAGACTTAGATAATGATGATGACTAAGAAAAAAAACTAATTAGAAAATTTGAGAGGAAAGATTTGAGTGAAAGAAAGAATTTGTGTGGCTGTGATTTTGAGAGGGATGGGATGTTCTGTCAAGCACATTGTCTGTTTCCACAGCAGGCAGACACCAAAAGTTATTTTTTTTGGGGAGCATGTTCTTTTAAAGAGACTCAAAAGCAGACCCTCAGGGTGAAAATGAATGATAAAAATCAATCTGGCTATATTGTGAAAAAACAAAGATCCCTTCATGTTGTTCGCTGATTTGACAGGTGTAATAAAGCTTAACAGTGATACAAGGAAGTACTAATTTAAAATCATGTAAGAAAATGATACAAATCAAAATAAATAGAGACAGAGTTTTAATTAAATGCAAAGTTAAAGAGTTTTTAGATGCTTCTTAAAAGTGAGCACTGAGCTGGACTGTCTGAAAAAAGGTGGAATTGAGTTCCACAGTTTAGAAGCAGAATAACAAAGAGTCTTGTTTTCTGTATTTTACTGAAGGGGATCAGAAGGTCAGTACCTGCAGATCTAAGATCACATGCTGGAACATAAACAGACAGACGTTCTGTGATGTAAGCAGGTGCTAGGTCATTTAGAGCCTTAAAGTTTGGGAATTCATTTTGGTACTAAAACATGCTTTTTAACTGTAAATACAATAAACAGTTGTGTGCAAAAGTTTGAACACCCCTTGTCAAATTACACATTTTGTTTATTCTCCAAGTGAATATTAGTTAACACATCCTCTACAGAGAACACACTTAAATACGGCTTTTTCTGCAAATGTTAGTGCACAGTTTCTATTTACTTTCTGAGCTTAACAGATTGTGAAAAATATAAAACATATGAAATGTGCCACAACTTTAGCACAGGCCAATTTTTTCCCCCCAATATGTTAAACTCTGCATATAAACAGTAATTGTGTATTAAAATGTTCTGAAATGTGTTCTTTGTAGAGAACGTGCTTATTTTCATTTAGAAAATCAATAAAATGTAATTTACATTTACAGCATTTGGCAGACGCTCTTAATAGGCGTGACTTACAATTAGATTTTTTTTTTGTTTTTACACAGGTAGGCCAAGGTAGTGTTAGGAGTCTTGCCCAAGGACTCTAATTGGTATGGTGTAGGGTGCTTACCCAGGGGGAGATTGGATCCCAGTTTACAGCATAGAAGGCAGAGGTGTTACCCACTACACTATACCAACAATAATGTGACTTGGGGCATCCAAATTTTCGCCTACATTGAAAGTTAATGATGTTTTTTCTTCTCCTTTGAACTTACTTTTTGTGTGTATATATATATATATATATATATATATATAATCCATGCTAAACCAGACTTTCACAACTCAACCCAAGGAGCCTAACAGATGATCTCAGCTCCCAACACTGAACCAAGCTATTAAGACTACGGAATACCTGACTGCAGGACTACAGCACTCTGCTCTCTTTTCTCCAAAATCTTGCGGTAGCGTCTGACCCCCAACCATCCCCGAACGTATGCCTGAACCAGGATGATCCGGTCTGTGTTCCGCCTGATCATCAGGTTCAAGTGCTCCACGTGATAGTACTTCAGAAAGACCTGAACACAACAGCAAACACAGGCTTATCTCTACGTAAGTCCTAAAGCAATCTAAAGAATGGTCAACACTTTTACCTCTGAGACGTCACACTGTTTGAGCTGCTCTAAACTTATTTAACTTTAAGGAAGCTTAGCGATCAAGTTTTCCCATCATGTCATCAATGCTCTGAACTGAGTAAATAAAAAAGCATCACAGCTATACACTCTTTAAAAAGGTTCCACAAAGTGTTCTTTGATGGATGTCACTGATGAACCACTTCAGGTTCCCTGAAGACCCATGTTTGAATAAGGGATGTGTGTGTGTGAAGAACCTTTTAAAGATTTAAAGAACCTTCCAATAAAGTTTCTTCACCAATTTAAGGATTCTTGCATTATGTGGAGGTTTATTTCTACGTTAAAAGGGTTCACACATCTTATTTACAGAAATAGTTCCTTAACCCCTGTGTGGTGTTGATGTGTTTGTCACTCAGTGGTCTGATGGACCCACCGCTTTATTGTTTTTATAAATAAATACAGCCATAACAATTTCTGTAAAAATACCAGATGTTTAAAATATCACAAGTGGCCAGTGTAGGGTTCTCCTTTAGCAGCTGTAGCCAGTCAGCAGCCTGTGCATGTTGTCCACCCTCACACACACACACACACACACACACACACACACACACACACGCTAACAGCAGGCCATGTAGGAGCAGAACAGAGTGAAGGACACAGCACCTCCACACTGTTATTCCCCACGTGTTCACCCAACACCACGTGTAATATAAATGTGTAGGGGATGTTTACAGTGTGAAGGCACTGAAAATGGGTTATTTTATATGTTCGTCACAGAAAATGAACAAAGGCAGAGGAATCTGATGTTGAGATAATAATAAATAACATAATTTTTTCTTTTGGTAAATATTGAAAATGGGTCCCACAGACCCCAACACCACACAAGGGTTAAAAAACCTTTCTTTTCTTTAAGGAACCAAAAATGGTTCTTAACGGCATCATGCAAAGAGTAGCATCTAGCAGGTTTATATCAGCCTGGGTTTCTACCTTGGTCTTCCCCAGAACCCAGTTCTCCAGCCTAGCCTTCTCCAGAATAGCCGCACATGTCTCCGGGCTCACAGCCGGCTCCTCGTTCGCTCTGAAAGCTAGAATAAAGTACCTGCAAGCACAAGGTGTCTTAATAACAGTCAGCACTGCACAGCTGATGAATGCTTTTTTTCTATGTCTGAAAAAGTTGCATCATCCTCTGGCACAACATGCGCAAAAAAGCTTAAGCATATTCACTGTCTGCAGTTGCTGGTTCTCTGTCCTGAGGAACCGCTGCACTGCACAGTTTAGTGTTTTCATGTGTTTATCTCATCAGTTACGTATCAAGATCTTCCCAAGCTCAAATAAAGTGGAACAGAGCTGGAAAACACTAAACTGTGCAGTAAAAGGTCCTACAGTCTTTAACTGACAGTTGTTGGTGCAAGAGACATGCATGTTGTGCACACATGGTCAAGTGTGGTCATCCACTCACCTCTTGATGAAGTTGGTGAAGAGGATCCGGTGAGAGTAGCCCTGTCTGCGGATCTTGGCTGTCTCCAGAATGCCAGTGTAGCGGAGCTGGATCAGAACCTTCTCCCTGTCAAACTTATGGGCCTGGCGGTCATTGTTGGGTTTGATACAGCGGACGAAGTGAGGCTGTCCCGCCACCATCTTTGAAAGCAGGTCCATCAATGAATACTGCTCCAAAAGAAGGAAGGTGCAGTTAGAGCCACAGTGCATATGACACTAATCTCCCGTACGCTGCTGTTTAAAGGTTTGGACTCACTGTTTTTAATTAAATAAAAGCCATTTGTTGCAGATATTTGTATAACATTATTCTAATATGAGTCTAATAGTCT